>NC_080749.1:54417396-54720426 GCF_020826845.1 Diceros bicornis minor
TGAGCCAAACGTATGGCATTTTGACTCTTCACGTTTGTGCTCCCCCTCCTTCGTCATCGAAAATAACAGAAGACATCAATAAGCTGAAAACTGCACAAAGAACACAGCTTTCAGACTTGCGTGTTAAAAGGGCAGAGTTCTGTGTGTTGTGTTTGTGCTGTCAGCCCATGAAAAACAGACAAGATTTAGGAAAAAAGGAAGGCTATTTACTAGAACAAAATACACGATAGTTCACATTACATATTTTCTTGATGGACACAAAGTGACATCCATACTGATTGACTGTCGGCATGGGCTCTCCACTGAGCCAGGCTCTCTGTGACGGATCAGCCCGGCTCAGGCAAGTGTCAGGAAGATTATCAAAAGAAAGAGCTGTCTGTAGTTGTTCCTTTTCTGAAGAGATTGACAACTCACCCTAACAAAAGGAAACATTAGTGTGCTATTTGCGTCTCTGAAAGAGACTGTGATAAGATGACGTGATAAATGGTGGTGTGGGAGTGGGAGGGAGGTTGCCATAAAAACACATAAGGTAGCTAAATCGTAAAGGGCAAAGAAAACCTCAGCTCCCAGAATTGATGAGGCTTGTTTAGTTTAAGAAGGGGAGCTGGTCTGAACCACAAAATTGCCTGCAGATATCTTAGATGACCGCATAAGTTCTGCAACCAGTGTCGTCAACAACTTTGACAGAAATCGTAAATATCATGTGCCTTCCCACCCTTTTGTATTTTTTCCCTGGTTGCTTGACTAAGACCACTAATGGCTTACACAAGAAGACATGGTATACCATGGAGCAAAAAGGAATTAGGCGAAATCTATTCCCTTCACGACATCCAGAGTGGGTCTGGGTCTGGCATAGCCCCAGGAACAAGGGTTTGTAGATTGGATTCACAGAGGGCTTTTATTATGATTCTGAAACAAATCGGATCAACTTGAGTGTATCCAAAAGGGAAATTGTCCCCCAGAGAGGCTTTACTCACAACTGTAGCCATTGTTACTCCTCATTAATTGTGAGGATGGCACCCGTTTCAAGTGTTTTCAGGTCGTCTTGGCTTCTGGATAGGTCTGGGGAGTGGATGCGCGGTGAACAGGCTGCATTTCGGGATGAAAATGCTTTGGCAGACGGCTCAAGTCCACACAGCACCTGCAGGGAGTGGCTATTTTTCTCCTTGCTGACCCTGCGTTCCCACAGCATTCCCAGCACCACAAAATGCTACTGGAGGTCTCCGGCCCACGGCAAACAGTATCACGTATGCAGGTGGGAGGGCCTGGGCTGGGCACAGGTGGTTCTGGATCTCCAGGGCCTGCTGCAGGAGCTCAGCCCTGGGTCAGGCTGTCTCCGCTGGGTGTCCTCAGGGTCTGGGCCTGGAGTGAGTCCTCAACAAATGCTTGCTGAACTTGGCTGATCCAGAAGAGCTGAGGGCTCCGGAGAGTTTTGTTTAGCATGGATCTCAAGAAGATGATTCTGTCTGAGCCTGGACCCCTGCTCTGTATGCCCCAGTCAAGTCCAAGGACCTCTGCCACCGTTTCCCATTCACACTAGCTAACTTTGACTTTTGGAATTCATGATGGAGGCTACCTAGAGAATCAAGACAGGTTCTTATACGCACAGCTGAAAGACCAGGTGCTGGCAGGGGTGGAGAAGAAGTCTTCCGAGCTTTGTGCACTGTCAGCCATGTGAGCACCGACTAGGTGGGAAACAGCATTCTGTTCACAATTTGGTGTTGGTAGAAAACGTGGTCAGTATCAAATGCCAGTAATAACAAGCGGGGAGAAGGGCTTTCTGATTTCTTAGAAGGTGTTTCTTCCTGCTCTGTGAGTGCTGGCCCCTACTATTACTCCCTATTTGATGACCTACTTCACTGTATTTTTAAGATGCTGTACTTTTTCCTGAGACTTAAAGCAGTTTGAATCTTGGTGTGATTAACCTTTAATCTTGGTGTGGTTTATGTTTCATTTAAAGCTGTTCTATTAAGAATGACTGGACAGGAGGCTGCAATGACCCTTCCACTCACAGTGATGGGAGGGCTACAATGAACAAGACAATCTCCATTAGTGTGTCATTGCTGGTCAGTGGGGGTGACGCGATCAAGTTATGCCAGTCACTAATCTGATGACTTCAGAGACATTGAGAAGCCCTCAGCCGGCCCACAGAGGAGGCCAGATACAGGTCTGGGTCTTTCCACATTTAGGTGACCTCTGGGAGGGAAACTGACTCCTCCTTGGGGCCAATCTTTATCTTCTGAAGGCTTCTTGGACCTGTCTGAGCCCCTAGAGAGCCCACATCATAATGATATCTTCTTGTCTTCTCTTGATCTTCCTCTTTGTGACCATGGACAACCACGTTCTTTAAATAAAATCCAACTCCACCTTTTCCACCCTAGGCAGCCTCCTGATTCCATTACGGCCTATGGGTCCCTCTGACCCCTGGGAGCGTTGAGGCAAACCAGGCAATTTTCAGGAGGACCTAGATCTAAAGTGATTTAGAAACGAGTAGTAGAGGGAAATGGTGAATTAGCAGAAAGTCCGGGAGGGAAAACCTGCAAGGATGGGGAGAAGAAGGGAGGTAAGCAAGCAGCCTAGAGAGAGGAATCAGGGATACCAGAAGGAAGAGAGAGAGATTGTATGTGTGTGTGATACAGAGAGAGAGAGAGAACAATAAGAAGGCCAAGGAAAGAAATCAAATTACTTGAGCAGAAAACAAACAAACAAACAAAAGCAACAACCAGAACCAAACAACACCAACATCAAAACCCAGAGAACAGCGTCCTGGCCCACATTTTGTAAGGTCAGCAAAACTCCCCAGGTGATCTGACAGTGACACCAGGTGGTTGATGAGACCACGCAGAGGAGTTATTGCAAATTATTTTACCCTAAAAAGCCAAGCTTTGTTTTATAAACCAACCCTTAAATTGCAACAGAATTGTAAGAAACCTAGAAGTTATCCAACTTCTTCATTTTACAGCCTTGGACACTGGGTCCTCAAATGATCCAAACCCACCAACTAACCAAACAACAAAAAATACAATCCAGGATTGCAGACATAGCACTTCATTTTAGCCAACTCCGTGACTTTAGCTTTCGCTGTTATTAATCTTTAAAAAATAAAATGTACCTTATGGTCAATAATGAGCAACCAATATAAAAACACAAATTGCAATGATCTGGGCATTATGTTTGATCAATTCAGATGCACACAAGAGATTACTGTATAACATTAATCATAAGGAAAAGTCATCACAAACATATGTACAGTACTTTTTTTTTTGGTGAAGAAGATTAGCCCTGAGCTAACATCCGATGCCAATCCTCCTCTTTTTGCTGAGGAAGATTGGTCCTGGGCTAACATCTGTGCCCATCTTCTTCTACTTTATATGGGACGCCACCATAGCATGACTTGACAAGTGGTGCATTGGTGAGCGCCCGGGATCCGAACCTGCAAACCCTGGACCACCGAAGCGGAGCGCACGCACTTAACCACTATGCCACTGGGCTGGCCCCACATGTACAGTACTTTTAGACTTAAAACAGATATTATTGAAGAGAAAGCATAATTTTACTAGTATTGTTTTATATTCTGGAAAGTTATAGAGAGCCATCTGCTATTCTAGGAGTAACATCAGATATAGACCATGGGCTTTGGCAGTTTTTAAAGAATATTATGCAGTAGAATCATCAAATGTAAGAGAAAACAGAGGAATTCTAAATATTTTTGATGTTTTATACAGTAAATTAGAACGCAGGGGTCTGTTTGTCCTAGATTTATCTGAATACAGTCTCCTTTAAATTATACACCAAATGAAGCATTTGGATTAAAAAAAGCCATGTTCAATATTAGAACGTAAATCAGCAAATATTGGGCATGTGGAATATTACCCTGGACCTTTATAAAGGAACTTGACTTTTGGAAGGAAACAAAAAATATTACCACAGGGAGGAAAATGAAGAAATGAAAATATTTGAGGACAGTTATGACTGATAGGGTATACTGAGAACTGGTTCCGTATCTTAAAATTTCTTACATAGCTAAGTCTTATAAATTATTGAAAATAAAGGAAAAATCTTTATGATTTCAAAGAGTGCTTTATGTGGTTTGACTTGTCTTACTGGCTATTCTTTTTTAAGCTGTAAAGCCATTTCCCGCCTTGCTTTGGTCAAATTAAAGGGAAAAGAAAAATCAAACAAGAAAATAGCTATGTTAAGTGAAATCGATGACCGTACTGAAGAACACACACGCTTTGCCACTTTTGTGAACAATTGTCCATCTCTGCGTGTTTACAGATCTTTCTCTGAGCATTTCTGTGTATCTACTAACTGCCAGTGATGTCCCTTCACCAATGATGGGTACCCAGGCTGTAGAACAGGCTACCCAACATCACTGTACCTCTCCCTGAGGGTACAGGGCACCCAAGGTCAGGCCCTCTTTCTTCCCTGCTCCTAGGTCAGCTCTGGAAATCCCTGTGAGAAGCCACCACAAAACACAGTGGGGAGGGCAAGAACCTATTGCCTGTCCAGCTCACCTAGCAAAAGCCCAGTTCTTTTCATCACTGCTTGCAGTAGGTGCCCTGATCACATGCGCAAGCCAATGATTCTGCTGTAGCAGCCACGTTGATAATGACCCAACATTTATAATGCATCCTTGCACGTCTAAATGAATCCATGTCATTAAAACAACGTGCACAGAACACACTTACAGATTCTTCATTGACCAACATCCTAACTGGGCTGCTGCTGGTTCTCTGAACCATCTTTTAGCTGAAGTGTTATTAAATACAAACTTGTGTTTTTTGTTTTAAAAAGGGAGGCACATGTTCCCTCTCTAATTTTTGAAGCACAGTCTCATGGTAAAACATTGTTATTCCATTTGTCCCAAATTAAACAATTTAATATTTTAGAAAAATACTTTCCCTTATTTTAATGAAAACAAGTAATGTAGTTTGTGAAGTAAAAGGCAGGGTTTCATCTTTTAGACAAAAAAAAAAAAAAAAATTAAAAGAGAGAGCAGGAAAGACAAGTATTGTCTATTTAACAATCAAAACACTCCAATAAAATAAAATAAAATCGTGGTATCATAATAATGAGTTCTCTTTCAAATGGTTTGCTCTGAACTAAATTGTGTTCTTTATGTAATAGAATGACAAATGGTTTAATTCAGTATCAAATATTCATGAGCTGTGAATGTGCTGCATCACCAGAACGGGTGCAAAATCATAAACAAATACTGTAGTGTGAGCAGAGATGGAAGCTGACGGAAGTGGACGTTTGCACTGGTTTCAGTTATTGTGGCTTTGAGTCTATGAGAGAGAGAGGGAGAAAGAGAACACTCCCTTTCCTAGCCATCCTAAGGTGGGGAGACTAAAATGGTGAGAAAGGAACCTGGATATAGATTTTCATAGCTCCTTCTCTGATCAGAGGGCTAAAAGCGGATCAGGGAGTAAACCACAATGTGGCAGAAATTCCTAGAAATTTCAGAATGGATGCAGGTATTTCTTTCCTAGAAAAGACCGTATGTGACCTGAGCCTTTTTTTTCCTTTAAGGTTAGAATGGCTAATTATCCTGAATCTAAATTTAAAAATGAAGGGGATTCTGACCATTCGGGGAGCCGGATGAGAGATCATCCTCCACCTCATCTTCCCAGTCATACTGTTTCCCCTTTACATGGCAGGACTTTATGGGAAGACAGGCTTGTGGAAACGATGGAAATTGTAACTAGAAAAACCAGCTCCATTCTGCAGGCTCTGAGAGTCTTCTTAGAC
This sequence comes from Diceros bicornis minor, assembly GCF_020826845.1. Taxonomy (NCBI): domain Eukaryota; kingdom Metazoa; phylum Chordata; class Mammalia; order Perissodactyla; family Rhinocerotidae; genus Diceros; species Diceros bicornis. The sequence goes on from NC_080749.1 coordinate 54,423,151, forward strand.
CTCCCTGGAACAAATCGATTAATTTAGAATAACAGATTTCTTCTTTTAGCCTCAGCCAAATGCTCTCAACGCCACACAGGTTTCTCTCTCTCCCTCCTGACAGTGTTTTGACTCACCGCAATAGAGGGACAACAGAAGGAGAGGGGGGTAAGTCAGTGCTCAAGGACAACGTGCAGATTCCTTTTGCCTCACAGGGGGCCAAACGCCACCACTTCCCAGCTGCCATGTTCAGTCTTTTCTAGAACTCATCAGTTCAGAAAAGGGTGAACACCACCCAGTGCATAAGGCAGCCCAGTAGAGGAGTCCTATTCCCATCCTTGTAAGCAGTCATTTGGAGTTGCCTAAGAAATCTCTAAGAACTCTGCAAAATTGAAATCAACTCTCCCAAGTGGCATGAAGAGTTTTTGGTTATTAAGTCTACCATCTCCTCTTAGCTAAGCTCATTTGTTTTCCCTCCTGAGAGAAGAGCTCTTGCATCTAATCACACCTAATCTTTCTGCAAAGATGTTTTCCTAAAAAACTGTGTAAATCAAGTTTTTGTAAATCTAATCATATGTTTTATGCATCAGGGGAACTTGGAATGTAAAGGAATCCCATGGTGCATCCTTCTGTAAAATGAAGATTTGCTCCCTTATTATTCATTTTTGTAAATCTGAATAATTATTCATTGGGTTGAAGGAGGTATGCCTTTATTTAGGTTTTTGCATTTGGTGTCTTTCCATTTCTTATTTTCACTGAGCACCAAATGGGCACACATTTCACCTTTAGAGGAAGGAAACACAGCAAACACGCTCTCTGATTCTAAGGTCATAAAGAGCCTCCAATTCTGTGCCAATGGGTCGTAATGAGTCATCATCTGATTGAAAAAACCAGCAGAAAACCTTGCCCCGATCCTGCACCATAAAGCCGGGTACCCACATCAGACTGTTTCATTTCTATCCCTCCTTTCTTTCCCTTCATCTACCCCTTTCGAAAATAAAAAGATGTACAGAGTTATCAATTTTAAACAGGATGGTGTCTATTAAAGCTTTATCGAGCAGGATTTCCCCAAATCGTGGGACATGAAATTACTCAGCCATCGGGGATTCAGGAGAGTCTGGTCTCTGAAGATGAAGCTAGAAATGAGGGAAGCTTTACTGTTCATTCTTCTACTCGGCAGAAACCACAAGGTCCTAGAGCAAGGAAAGGCTTAAGCAATCAGAGCAGAGTGAAGCCAGCTTCCCAACATCTGTGTGTAGTCCTCACTCCAAAGGGCAGCTTTCTTGGGGTATTTTTCCACTCTCGGTCCCCTGGATCCCAATTAAGGGAAACATTTTTTTAGACATGTCTTTTTCTCATGATGGAAAAGCGGGGGGGGGGGGGGGGGGGGGGGGGCTGGCCTCATGGCGTAGCGGTTAAGTGCATGTGCTCCGCTGCTGGCGGCCCAGGTTCCGATCCTGGGCATGCATCGCCTCACTGCTTGTCAGGCCATGCTGTGGCGGTGTCCCATATAAAGTGGAGGAAGATGGGCATGGATATTAGCCCAGGGCCAATCTTCCTCAGCAAAAAGAGGAGTATTGGCATGGATGTTAGCTCAGGGCCGATCTTCCTCATAAAAAAAAAAAAAAGAAAAGCAGGGTTCCTTCCTTTCCTTCTCTCTTTCTTTCTCTCTCTCTCTCTCTCTCCTTCCATCTGGATGGGCAATGCAAAGGCTCCGATATTTGAGCAATGTAATTTTATTAGTGAGAAACTTGTCCTACAAGGACCTCCATGTTTTTTTTTTTTTTTTGCTGAGGAAGACAGCCCTGGGCTAACATCTGTGCCTATCTTCCTCCACTTTATATGGGACGCCGCCACAGCATGGCTTACCAAGCAGTGCGTCGGTGCGCGCCCGGGATCCGAACCAGCGAACCCCGGGCCGCCGCAGCGGAGCGCGCGCACCCAACCGCTTGCGCCACCGGGCCGGCCCCTAGGACCTCCATGTTTTAATATAGGAAATTCCCTAAACCTAAATTCCCAGCCTGGAGGAGTCCAATTTGATCTGGGCTGGGCAAACTGGAGTATCTTTCAGTAAAGGGGAAATAGCCAAGGGGAAGTAGGAATCACAAATGGCTGAACACCAATGTTAGCTCAAGTCCTTGGAAAAAGCCACCATAAAATGACAGACTCAAAGCTTCCTCAATTCAGGGCTTCACGCACTCTTGCAGGAATAAGCTAATTCCAGGCAGGGTTAGGAAATACTTTGGAGGCCAGCAGGGGGAGCTCTAACTCTGGAAACCCGTCAGCGGTCACGGAGAGCCCGGGTCTAGACCTTTCCAATTAGTTCAGCATGCTGTGATGGCAGAAGTCAGTAACAGGACCCATAGGTGATGTCGCTGAACCAGAAACAGAGGTCTCCCTTCACGTGGTCACTGGACGAGGAGAGCAGTTAATACCTTTATAGAAACAGAGCTGGCTCCTTGGCAGGATAGAGGAGGCATTTTAGGAGAGAGGACCAAAGTCTATCAAAGGCAGCCAAGAAAAAGCCTCTTCTTCCTGCTCTTTTCCCTTCCTCTGCCCCTAGGAACAGCTCTGCTTCTCCATCAGGGACTGTGGTCTGATATGACACTTGGAAGATATATTTAGCAGGGAGAGCCACCCCAGGTTGTACAAGCTGCCCGGGGTTGGGATGAACCAGATTTCTCGACGCGTCAGTCATCTCTGGGTCACTGCTGGGTCCTGGCTGCTCTCAGTTTGGCTTCCTAGGAAGGAGAAACAGAAAACCCTTAAGCTGTAACTATATCAGGGCCAAGAGACTCTACTTCCCATGTCTTCTGTGCTTGGTGCAGAAGGTTCTGCAGAGAGGAAGGAAGCCCCACAAAATTCAGACACATAATATAAAAACTATTCCAGCCCCTGAAATATCTGAGAAGCAGCACAGCTCAGAGCGGCGTTTTCCAAGCTGTGTTGTGTGGAGCCTTGCTGTCCCCAGGGAGCTCCCAGGTATTTCAGGGGCCAAAAAAGTTCTGTGGGCATGTAGTTTGAGAAAGACCGTACACACTATCCGTGCATGCCCCCCTCCCCCACTTCTCGTGGCAAGAAAACTTGTTACAAGTCCTAGGAATCCTACAGTTCAAATGAATCAATGAAAACAAAAAAAACCACTTAATTTTCTTTAATCCAGCATTTCCATAATTTATCTGACCATGAAATATTATTTCCTCTCCAGAGAGAGTACCTATACCCCAGGCACTTGTGTTCCATGGAGCACTCTCTGAGAAACGCTGAGTACGGATAAAGAGCAAAGTTCTAAGGGTGAAGCAACTTGTGCATTTCTGCAGATCAGAATCTAACTCTGAATCTAACTGTTGCTAGGATTTTTGACAAATCACCTAGCCTCTCTGGGCCTCAGTTTCCTCTTCTGTAAAGCGATGATCCCTCCAGTTCTACCCATCTACGTGGCTTCCAGCTGGAAGGGGAATCCCAGGTGTTCCAATGCACTCAGAGTTCCTAAAGCTTGTGCTTCTGAAGATGGAAATTGATCACACATTTATGTTGAAAGCCAGTTGTAGGCTTCTGTCTATGAACAGACAAAATGGACACAATCATACAACAAGAGAAGGCAATATTCCTCTCCCTTTATATTTGTTTCTAAACCGCACTAGTCCTGTGGCTACTTCTTTCTTTGTCCACTTTGCTTAATCTATGGAATAGCTGTATGCATCGTTCTCTTTGCTTTTCATGTGCAAGACTGCAAGGGTTTTGTTTTAATTCATGTAATGAAGGAATGTCAATTGTTGAGGACATTTCTCCAGAATTTTCACAGGGATTCCACAGATTGCAAGGTCTTACAGGCTCCTCTGAGCAGCAACATGAACTCGAGTGCCTGCCAGTGGTAGTTGGGGACCGACATTAATGAAATGGTGCCAGTTGGAAAGCGTACACTTAAAGACTTATCTCTAAGTAGCTGTAAAGGATGGTCGTTGGAATGATCTATGCTAAAAGGACATTTCTGTTCTTTCCCCAAATCCCTGGCTCTCCTTTACCTGGGAGTGGAAATGGTATTACCTTGAATGCGTTTCCTTGGGGATGTTGATCAGGTGTGTCAGAAGGAAGAGAGGGAAACAGAGTGTGCAGTATGACGTCACTACTGGACATCCATCTTGCTTGTGCCCATCTGCATGTCCTTGTTCAACAATGTTGAAAAAAATCCAACAAATACTGATTGAGCACCTACTGTGTGCCAGGCGCTGATTCCCATCAAGTAGAAAGTCTTCTCTTCCAAGCTTTGGCTCAAGTTCTGGCTCCTCTCTGGAGCCTTCCCTGATATTTCCAGCCTTCACTGATATCAGCCAAATGCTAAACTCTTATCATTGGTATCACACAATTTAGCACCTATTATATATCCTGCCTTGTTTCTGTGGTTTCCTATGAATCCCTAACTGGGATGCAAGCTTCATGAGAGCAAGGACTTCATCCTAACACTCCTTTCCTTGCCCATGGTCCTTCCATAAACACAATTCACCAAATCACAGCAAATCACACCAGAATCTAAAGAATCCTTCAGACAACAGGTCTCTGCCTCTCAGAGTCATAAAATGTGTTTTTGAGCCCATGGTGTATGTTGTGTGGTAACGCTCACAACTATCCGATGTGTCTCCTTTCTTTTTTTCAGTTGGTTTCCATTAGTTTCAGAATTAGAGAGTCTGATTTGGGGTTTACTTCTCACTATTTGTTATTGATAATGTCATGCACTAGGATTTGGTGAACTCCACAGAATTAAGTGCCTTTCTGGGTGGTCTGAATTCATCTCCAAAGGCAACTTCCACTGATGTGGTCTTTTCCCCGGCTTTCTGTTTTACTAGTTTGTGGCTAATTATGAGAGTTTCAATCACTTCGATGTAGCCACAGATGGCACCAGCACCCCAGGTGGCCCAGAAGAGGATTTGTGGGCCTGCGGGGTCTGGGATCTATCAGAGAGACTCACAGGGCAATTAGTGACGTGGTTGTGGACGTTTGTCTCTGCACCTCTCACACCTCTCCTCCTGGCATCTTCGCCCACCTTCTGGAGTCTCTTCCTCCACTTACGCTGGAGTCTAACTCAGGTGTTCCATGCCATAAGGTCATCGCCTAAATAAGGTGGGGGCTGATACATGTTTACAGTGGGACCCCTCCCAAGAGTCTACTTGCATGAAAAATTGATCTCAAATATCCAGAGTCCTTCACAAAGCCTAACTTGACTGATCCTTCCCAATTCTCTCAAATTGTAACCTTTGCACAACATTTTTCCAGTCTACAAAATGCTTTCATGCACAGTATCAGTTGAGCCATAAAACACCCAGGTGAAGTGGGGGGAGTGATGGAGAGGCAGGGGGCAGACTATTGGCACAGAGTGAGGAAGAGGTGGCAGGGCTGGAACTGATTCTTCAGACTCCCCCTGCCCTGTGTTCTGCCTTGTGTTGTGGTGATTGTGGTGGACACGTCCCTCATCCTTGTAGCCTGTAATATGGTGTAGTGGACAAGTATTCAGTCTGAAAACCTGGGCCGCAAACTAGGCTGCCCCTCACAAGCAAGTAGACAGTAGTGACGATGATAACAACAGCTCCCGTGTATTCAGTACTTGCTATGTAGGAGGAATTGTACACATATTATCTCAGTATCTTAGTCCGTTCAGGATGCTATAACAAGATAGACTGGGTGGCTTATAAACAACAGAAATTTATTTTTCACAGTTCTGGTTGCTGGGAAGTCCAAGATCAAGGTGCTGGCAGATTCCCTGGTGATGGCCACTTCCTAGATCATAGAGGGCCGTCTTCTCAGCTGTGTCCTCACATAGCCAAAGGGATGAGGGAGCTCTCTGGGATCCCTTTTATCAGGGCACTAATCCCATTCATGAGGGCTTGACCCTCATGATCTAATCACCTCCCAAATCACCCCCCCAAATGCCATCATATTGGGGGTTAGGCTTCAACACATGAATTGAAGGTGGGCAGGGCATGAACATTCAGTCCATAGCACTCGTTTAACACTCCCAACAGCCCCAGAAGCAGATGTTATTATCCTGTTCTACAGTGGAACTTAAAGCAAGGTTTCACAATCACTAACTGACACTGCTTGGCTTGAAAGCCATGTTTTGTCTGTTTTTAGCCTGTAATTATTCATAGTTTCTGCATTGGTTGTTGAGAGGTTTAAATACTATAACTTAAACAAGTATCTAGCATGGTGCCAGACTGACCCATGGAAAGCTCACAATAAACACTAGGTCTTTCTCTCCTTTCCCTTAAGTCTAGGGACCAAATCACGCCTCTCCCTTCCCCCATTCGATATTCACTATAACATAATGCTTTGCATAAGTCGATCCTCAGTAAGTGTTCATTGAGTTCAACGGAAATCAAAGCTGAGAGAGAGGAAATCAGTCTATCTTCCTAGGCAGGTGGAGTAAATTAATGTAGACCCAAGCAGCCATATTGCTAAGGCTGCTGACATCGAGGTTGCTGGCTTCAGTTCCCAACCATTGTCTCCTGCTTCTTCCCCAACAACCTGGCTGCGCCTTCTTATTCTCCTTTGCAGGCTTCTCTGTCTCTGTCCACCTTCATGTTACTGTGTCTAAGGGTTGTGTCCACATTGATAACTCACAATCCCTTTCACAGCACTGACTCCCTTCCTGCAGGTGCATTTATGTCCCCAACACCTACTCACCTTGGAGCCCCACCCTCATACATAGCCCATCTTGTGCTGAATTCACTATTCCCTCCTTCCACTTAGCTGCTTTTTGTTTTAAGCTCATTTGAATCATTTCAAGTAATGATGGTTTTATTGTAAGGATATATGCAGAAGAGAACCTGTTAAAGCTGAGAAAATGACAAAACAAAACTAGGCTTTAAGAGAAGAGAAACCATAGTGGATCAGGAAAAGTGGGACCCCGAAGCAGCTCTTGGAATGTTAGCAGCAGGGGCTGGTGGGCTTTCAGTCTAGCTGCCATCGCTAACCTTATTCAGCTGTCCTCCAGGGTCTGCCCCACTTCGTACTCAGTAGCAGAGTGGCTGGTCCACCCTACAGGCTGCACATCTTCTTTACCCCATAGCTCCTGTTAACTTTCCTCTTCCCCACCTTGCCCATAGTGACCGCTTCTGCATAACCTTGGTTTGCCTTCACCCCTCATAGTCCAGCTGTAGCTCCCACTGAATCCCACTGAATCATTCTCTCAGTATTTTTGCAGTTCAAATTTGAGAGAATTGATTGCTAAGCACATCTTTTCTTGCCAGACCACCTTACTGGTTGTTGACCAGCATGTGGATTGGCTACCACTGGGTCAGATTCAATCCAGTCAGCTGTGGCCCAGTGTAGGACCCCTGGGCCACCTTTTTTTGAGAGTGTTTCCACAACCCAAATGTCCTATGCTAAGTGAAAAAGTCAGTCATAAAGAATCACATACTATGATTCCACTTATATGAGATGTCCAGAATAGGACAATCTGTAGAGATAGAAAGTAGATTAGTGGCTGCCAAGCCTGGGGTGGGGTGGGGGAGTGGGGGTAGAGAATTGGAGGGTGACAGCTAAGGGGTGTGGTGTTTCTTTTGGGGGTGATGAAAATGTACTAAAATTCATCGTGATGATGGTTGAAAATTCTGTGAATACACTAAAAGCCATTGAAGTGTACACTTTAAATAGATGAATTGTATGGTAAGTGAGTTATATCTGAATAAAGCTGTTTCAAACACAAACTTATTTTTTTAAAACAGGGCAGTTCTCTGGAGGAGGGACTGAGGACATGGAAGACACCATATCTTCCTTAATTGTTTATCTTATAAATGCCACCACTTTTTACCCATTTTGCCAAACTCAAACTCTGAAGTTCATTCTGACATCCTCACCTCTTCCAGTTTAATGGTTACATCCTTCCAGGATTCCAACCATTGGTGCAGTAGTTGGGCCTCACTCTGTGTCAGGTACCCCTCCTCCGTACTCCAAAAGCATCTCATTTATTATTCTATATTATAATTGGTGCCCTCCTAGTGAGTCTCTGGAAGCCTTTCACCTCCATTCCTAGAATGCTGCCTGACACTCTAGGTACCTAAGAGAATTTCTTGCATGGATGGGATGGATGGACGGGATGGAATGAGGGGATGGTTGAAAGGAAAGGACCAGTTATTGTCGCTGCCCATGACTACTGCTCACTCTTAGAAATCCTACCAGTTACCTAAAATATATGTGCCATAGGAGAATGGATGAGGCGTGGATGGATCAGTACAGCTCCACCATTGTTATCTACTGAAGAATCCAACACAAATGATGTCGATCCAGTTTACTCCATTACTGTTGGAGCAGTTATCTGGGCAACTGGCAAATTTCCAAGGACTCAGTTTCCACTCACTGTGATTTGGGTTGAGTGCCCAGTGTGCCCTGTGGCATGATATGCTCCTTAGGGTAAGGGCAGACCCGGTGCTAGCAACACATTACAGACCCGATGTGTCCACTCATTTCTCTTCTGTGCCAAGCCCTTTGGCTGAAAGATTTGGGGTACGGTGGAAAGGCAGGAGGGTGGGAGAAGGAGGAGAAGCGGGGAGAGGAATGGCCTTCTCAGAGAACAACGATTGATTTGAAACATGAAACATCTTATTGATAAAAGCAAAGCCTAGACGGAAGGAAGCGGTTTGATATAGCACGCTATTTGAAAAAAATCCTGTGCATCTGTTTAGCACAATATACAACATAATGACAGCAATCTTCCCTGTTTGTATCTATTCATCTGATTATACAGAGTAACAATTCTTTTAGTTACACATTTATTTACCCAGAGATTTTTTTAATGGATAATAAGTTAGTAAATCAGATAGCATGTGTTCTGGATAATACTTTAGTAAACTGTCTACCACACAAGACAGTTGCAATTCACATTTTATATAATATCCAGTGTTCCATTAATACACATAGCACAATGTGAAGCTCTGAGCAGCTCTTCAAGGAGGACAAAGCAGATTTTAATGATTATTTAATACTGTTTGATCTAGACACATATTATGCTGAAAAGCTACGGATTTCAGTCCTGCAATGCACTGCAGATGTAAGGAGAAATGTGGACTGACTTGAAGTAGAGTCCAGTGGCCTTCTTTTGGATGCAGTTGCTAATGCTGTGTGCTTGTTTCCTGTCTTTGACCCAGGGATACATTATGAGCTTTTTCCAAGTGGTGAAAATTCAACCGTGAAGCTCAAAACATACATATTGTTTCATGGCAAAATAATAAACACTGAGGAAGAGAGGATAGTATTTAACTCAGGCCATTGAAATATGATGATAAAAATAATTGTTTCTCTCTTTCTGAAGTGAACACAGAGGTCAACAAAATTTCTGGTCCTTTCTCGAATGCTGAGTGGGCCAGAAAATCTTATGCTGTAAGACTTGAATTGAAGATGGAAAAAGAGCATTGCTAAGAAGGAAAACTCAACACTCCTTCCCTCCTCACAACCCCGCACCGGGTCGGGCTGCCAGTGAAGCGCAGCGGCTGCTGTTGCAAGACCTGCAACGTACAAGGACAACCTCCGACGTAGCCAGCATTGCCCACCTGCAAACACTCACTTCCTCTGTGCCTCCTCATAAGGCTCATGGGACTGCTCAAGGTCATTAAGACGAGATCTGGTTCTTTCCTTCAGAGTCCTGATTGTGAAATAGGAATTTAAAGATATCAATGCTCGTAACTGCCTTATCTGTGATGATTATGATGATATCACTGCCAACAAATACAAAACAACTACTGGGCCCTCACTGTATTCTAGGGACTATGCTAAGGTCTTCACAAGCGTTAGCTTATTTAATTTAATTCTTATAATTGCCTTGTAGGGTAGGAGCTATTATCATTCTCATCTGAATTTTATACATGAAGAAACAAAAGCACAGAAAAGCTACATAATCTCCATAAAGTCCCTCAACAAATAAGTAAGTAAACATAATGGAGTCAGGATTGGACCTTCGGCTGACGGACTCCAGCAGTCATGCCACTAACCACTAGCCTGTATTGCTATGTGCAGCAGGTGAGGTACCGTACAGCACTTACCAGAATCAGTTAATGTAGAGTTGGGTAGAAACTTGGAGATTTTTCCAAACCCTCCACTTTATTTTATGGATGAGAAGACAAAATCCGAAAAAGACAAAGTGATTTGTTCCAGGTCACTGTGCAAGTTTCTGGCAGTGATAAAATTAGGATCCACAATTCCCCAGAAAATGTACTTATAGCTCCACATTTTAAAAAATTTCTTATATCTTGGATTATTATCCACAAAACCCAAATTCGGGGAGTGTTTTCATGTACCAACACATATGCAGAATGCTTAGCTCTGTGCCCGGTACACAGTGGGTACTCAAAAAATATTAGTACCTCCCTTAAAAAAAAAAAAAAAAAGATGAGATCTGTTGTGGTCTTAAGACCACATTATATATCATATTTTAAAGAAAACTCCTTGGGTCAGATTCCCATTGCACGCTACATTTGTAGGGTATTATTGATAATGGATACCAGAACCTTTATTACTCAGTAAGTCATGGAGCAGGGAACATTTGCAGGCACCCTCTGGCTGCTTCAAGGAGTCACTTCCTAAAGTGAAGAATCTATACATTAAATCTCATCAGATACAGACAACAGCAAGACCTTTCTATTCCTCCTATGGTGCGCCATCTGACATAATTATTGAATATAGACCCATTGCTCTCAAAGGTCCAAGTTCACACTTGGCTTGTTCTTGCACAATCCTACCAGACAAGTTCTTTGGCCAGGGACTCCACAACTTCGAAAAGTCAGTTCCTTGGGACAGAATGAAAAGGCATTGGATATCCAAACTACTTTCTTGAACTAATTTGGGAAAACTAAATTTGTTTCAGAGTATAAAAAACTTGGGGGCCGGCCCAGGGGTGTAGTGGTTAAGTTCGTGCTCCACTTCAGCCGCCCAGGGTTCACAGGTTCGGATCCCGGGCGCGGACCTACGCACAGCTTATCAAGCCATGCTGTGACAGGCATCCCACATATATAGTAGAGTAACATGGGGGCACAGATATTAACCCAGGGCCAATCTTCCTCAGCAAAAATAAATAAATAAATAAAATAAATAAAATTGAAGATATATAGGGAAGGAACCTGGCATTCATAAGTATCTACTATTTACCAAGCTCTGAACCCAGCACCAACTGGCTCCCAAGTCTGTGCCTCAATCCTGGCTACACAATAGTATCCCCTGGGAGTTAAAAATACACCACTGCCCTGTTCCACAACCAGAGATTCTGAAGAAATTGGCCTGGGCTGGGGCCAGGGCATCAGCATTTTTAAGAAACTCACCCAGTGATTCTACCAAGGCAGCTAGGGTTAAGAACCACTGGGTTACACCATACCACCCACAAAGTTACAACCCCACTATAAGTCACATACATTTACCTGAACCACTTAGGTCACAAATGACAAATGCCATGCCATCTATACTGAGGGACAGACAAGGAAAAGTGGATGCCCAGAACACACTTAATTATCAATCCTTTCTATGAACTCCTCACGCATTAGGCATTCCACAGGGAGATTTCAGGCTCTACCGGCCTCTTTTTTTTTTAATTCATTCCAATTCAACAAGCATATTAGGATGTTTCAAATAAGTTCATTGAGCTATATTCTGGTAGTTGTTGTATTGTACCAAACCCATTCAAAGAACTCAAGAAACGAACTGATCAAATGAAGCTGTATCTTTGACCACAGGGTCAAAAATTGGGTTAAGCTTAAAATTGAGACATTTCCAATGGTTAATTTCTTTTGTTCATTTTTATGATCTCAAAACTCTGGTTGAATTTTTCTCTGTTTCAATAACTAGCATCTAGTTGTTCTGGTGCTGCAGAGGTCCATTCTGTGGGTGAGAAATGGTAAAACCTAAACGATATTAAATGTGGACTTATACTTAAATCAGAACTAACTTCTTCATGGAACTTTTTGCTTTTTTGGTGCTGTGGGTACTTTCTTTTGACACATTAATACCATTATTTCCCCCCCAAGGCTATGGGGGCTATTTATAAGGCATAAAAATTCTCCAAAAAAACCCCAAACCAAAAAACAGCCCACTCATAATCTAAGAATTAAATTATGTAAGAAATAACAGTTGTGGTTAAAAATATTAATGCTTATTGGAGGAAATGCTCTAAAATGCTAACAGTGGCCACCCCTGTTGATTAGAGGTACATGTAAAAAACATCCAAACTGAATCCAAAAACTCTTTTGAGGTTTTAAAAACTGTTTATATCTGTGGTCCTATTTATTATTTCCTTCCAACACAATGGTTCTGGGTCATTTTCAGGAGTCTTCTTTTTTTTTTTTTAAAAATTTGCCTCTTAGTTCAGTGACTTTCTCTAATAAAAGCCTTTTATTTTAAACATATGGGAGTAGAGATTAAAAACACCAGTGTTTTTTGGTGAAAATCCTTTAAAATGAACAAATATGCTTCCAAAGCTTTCTCAGACATGAATTTCTTTGAACTACTCTGTTTCAATATACATTTATATATTTTTTTACCTGATTCTGATTCCAGATTTCATTGAAGAAGTAAAAGCAGAAGCGTTATGTGTGGTTTAACAAGGATGAAGATAAGTGAAAATACGGTGGCTTAATTCCTCAAAAGCTTTCAACATCTTGCAGTGTCAGGATTAAGAAAACAGATACTGCAGCCGGAATGCCTTTGGTTGATCCTGGTCCTGTGACCTTGGCGAGTCACTTCACCTCATTTGCCTCCATTTCTCCATCTGCAAAATAGAACTAATATTTGGTAACTTATCAATGGAGTTGCTGTGAGAATTAAATAAGTTAATATATGTAAAGTGCTTAGAACACTACCTGGCACATGGTAAGTGCCCAATATGTGATAGATAGTATTTTTATTATTATTATTTTAGATGGAGTAGACACAGATCAATGGGAGAGCTAGTAATATTGTGCAAAGTCTAATGTGGATAGCTTATATTTAAAAAAAGATTTTCTTTCTGTTTATTGAGTCTTTCTAAGCCAGGAGGGGGCTCCTGGGAGGCAGGGAGTGGGAAGCAGGAGTGCCACACAAAATCTCAGATGTTTTGTTTTTAATCCCTGAATGCTGCCCTGGGAACTTCAACAGAGACTGAAGATAGGTTCAGAATTAGGATTTTAGCAAGAAACCATACTCTGAGGCTGGACTTAGAAAACACAAAGATTTATTATATAGGGGAACAGAAGAGTTGCAGCACATTTGGGGCGGGGGTGAGGCAGGAGGGGGCAGGGGTGTGCTGAGCAGAGAAGTTGCTGGCTCTTTTCCTAGGATTTCTCACCCCGCCCCAGCTTGGAGGGCCCCTCAGAGCCTAGGAATGCATTTCTTGTATCTCTATCAGCTTTTACTGAACTACTGCATCAGGTTACAACACTCTTTCCAGTGAAATTAAATATTAGAATGAAAATTATTCTCAAAAATACCCCTCATGCTTCCTCTTATAACTTGGACCGCATTTTGAGTGCATGCAGTTAATTATAAGGCACTCTTTCTTTGGCTGTAAGTTCACATGTCTTGTCTTCACTATAGAACACCCCCGTTCAAGCCCCAAATTGCTCATATTTCACTTTTATGTCTTTCGATTCACTTAGTATATTATTCTTAAATCATCTATTCAAATTCTTGACTAAGTTGCCTTTAGTTTTTGCCTCTACATTGTGGCATCCCCTCTGCTCTAAAGCTAATACTCGTTTTCTCCTTGAAGAAAGGCAATAGGCCTAGATCTTGTTTCTGCATATATTACGCCCATTACAGATTGTTCCCTTAGTGACTTCCAGTCCTGGGCTTGCCACCTACCATAGGATAGAGAAACTTAGACGTCATTGACCGTGTTTGTGTAGAAGACTAAATCTGATTAGTCACAATTAAGTCATCAGACCAGGAACCAAGAAAAAGAGCTTAAAAATGTTGGATGAAGCCCTCTTTTAGTAGAATATAGATTTTCGGGTCTGGATGGATCTCAGAAATAAATTAGGTTTGTCTAGACATTTTCTAGATGAGGAAAGCAAAGACCCTGAGGGATAGTTTTCTTGGCCAAGTGCCACACGACTAGTTAGTGGTAAAGTTAGAGCTGGAGTCTGACACTTCCTATGGTAGCGCTGTCATTCATTCATTCATTCAATCTTCCTTTCTTTCCAAAATATTTATTCATGTCAATTGTGTACTTGTTTCATAATGAGGGACCAACAGTGATTTATTTTTGGAGTAAAAAACCTGGGCATCACGTGGTCTGATAAGTCGGAGAGTGCTAACAGACACACAGAAACAGAATGTTTGAAATAGGAACTACCCTGGGAAATCTGATTTGCGTGGTCATTGTCACTACAGCGTCACGCTCTCATTGTAACACATACCACACTTTTACTGTAACACTATACAATCCTGATCCAGAACAAGGCAAAAAAAGCCGAAGGACAATAAGGAAGTGCACATACACTTTCAAACCCACGCATAGAGACGGAGCTGCCTCAGATGTAATTCAGCAGACAATTAGACACTGACATTTTGGCAACATTTCCAGCCATTTCCATAAATCCTTTTTAGATTCTTCTTCCCTCCAGCTCAGCAAGACAATCACATTTTTCTGGGCCCCAGACAAACAATAGTGGCCAAATGATATTGAAGAACAACCCCCCAGCATGACCGCGGAGGCTCAACCCGTCTTGGAGAAAGGAAGGTCACCACATGCCCCTGCTCTTTGTGCACAGCCTCGCTGTCATTTTACAGCTGCCTTGGCCTCTTTAGTTTACTTTGGGAGACAGAGGCTCGACTAAAATGCACAAAGGGGATCTAGGATTAAGCATCATCTTCTATCTCTCTAACCTGTAAAGTCTTTCATCCTAACAAAGGTGGGAGGAGCCAAGGGAAAGATGGGGCTCAAGGGAGGAGGTGGAGAAGGAAACCAGGCAGACGATGGGGGAAGGGGAATGAGCGGTCTTTTTTAAACTTACTGTCCCCCTCGCCCTCAGTTTTTCTTCATCATACAGAAGCACCATCTGTTCACAGACTCGATGTGCTTGCATTTGTTTTCCTTTCAGTAACGGCTTATGTAGGAAGCAGATTATGAAGTGAGCAAATATGCCACCGACTGGATCTGCGACTGTACGTTGTTCACCCCCTTAAAACTTGACAGAAACACCGCAGCGAGCTCCGCGCGGGTCCTGACCGGTTCCCAAGTCCCGTCCGCGGCCTTGATGAGCCCCTTATGCTAAAGCCTCTCAGGGTTTATGCACTTCGTTTCTACTATATTTTAAAGTATCCTTAAATGATGTTTTCAAAAGTTTTTTTTCTAGCGTGCTAGTCTAACAAGAGCATAAATAATTCAAGAATAGGGAATCTACTGTCTATTTCTTGCTGTATTCCTTTTTCTCTGGTTCACCGCAGACATTTATACACTGACATTTTGGCAAAATTTCCAAGCCTTCTGATAAATACGTAGACTTACTTGATCATGCTTTCAGAACTAACAGGTGGGAATGAATCACAGGAGAAATGATTATAAAGGTCAAAATATCATCTTTTTGCTATCTCAAAAAAAAATTTGTCTTTGACTTTTCAGGCATCCTTGAAGAAATGATCCAGATATCATGATTTTCGCTCTGGGCCACGATACGTCCCAGTTATGTGGCTCTTATATGCAAAAAAGGCCACATCTCTTCCATGGAGCTGATATACTCAAGATTACATTTCCATTCTGCTATCATCAGACATTTTAGTTATTTTTAAATGATCGATTATAAATGATGTTGGGTCAACATCTTTGAGCATGAAACTTCTTCTATATTTAGAATTATTTTCTTAGACTACATTGTGAGAAGTGGAATTGTGAAATCAAATTAGTGATATTTTGAATTTAATCTTCGAACTCTACAGCTTAAGAAAAGTTTACTATGTTGAGTAGGGACATGAAAGTCAGGACCACTAACTCATCATTGCCTTTATACATTTTCATCCAGACACATCACTTGTCACATCACTTAACTAGAGCTTTCATTTGTCAAACAAAATTTCATGTTTATTTACCTGAGGTACCCTTAAGATCTGGGAATATAAATTGCTGTTAAA
This sequence comes from Diceros bicornis minor, assembly GCF_020826845.1. Classification (NCBI taxonomy): domain Eukaryota; kingdom Metazoa; phylum Chordata; class Mammalia; order Perissodactyla; family Rhinocerotidae; genus Diceros; species Diceros bicornis. Next base: position 54,439,210 of record NC_080749.1, read on the forward strand.
CTTATTCCTTCCTTTGGTTAGGAACTCAATGAACATTGAAACACCCTGGTAGAGAATATGAGTGAGTAGATTACATACTTTAACTTAAAACTTGGGTGTACTATTCTGGCATTATAATACATGCTGTACACACCATAAATTGCCTAGGCATCAAATTATAGAAGTGCAGTAATAAAATGTCAAATTTTAAACTCTAGATGTCATGGATTAATAATTATACACTGATTTTTTTAAAATCAAGTTTAACTCTGCTATAATTTTTGATCCCATTTCATACTTTCCTTGGAAATTTTTATTGTTTTTTTTTAATTTTAAATCAAATTAGTGGAGGAGAAAATCTCAGAATGTCCACTTGAAATTTTTTTTTTAAAGATTTTATTTATTTATTTATTTTCCCCCCAAAGCCCCAGTAGATAGTTGTATGTCATAATTGCACATCCTTCTAGTTGCTGTATGTGGGACGTGGCCTCAGCATGGCTGGAGAAGCGGTGCATCAGTGCGCGCCCCGGATCCAAACCCGGGCCACCAGCAGCGGAGTGTGCGCACGTAACCGCCAAGCCACGGGGCTGGCCCTCCATTTGAAATTGAAATTGCCATGTGGATCTTAAGAGTTATAAGTTGAACTACTTGTGATACTCAAACTTTTTCTTGGGTTAAGGCACCTAATTGCCTTGTTTTAATAATGTACACTTCTTGGTTAGTAATTTCTCTTTTATTACTCGAACATAAACATTCTTTTGTTTTATTAGAGTTTTTATTTTTCACTCAAAATTATCTGCATATAAAATACATGCACAGGACAGCTTTAGTGAAAGATCACGACAACCAAGCTTAACCATAACCACGCTGCTGTATCACTGGGTCTCAATTCTTATGTGTCCTGCTGGCACAAGTAGGCGCTCTGACAATCTATTGTTAAGCTTAAAATTCTTTAACTTCTCACAGAATGGTCTCGGCTGTTCCAGTGTAAAGCCTATACTCATTAATGTAGGAGCTCCCAATGATCAGACTGAAGATGGTCCCTGGGCAAATTGTGAATTTTCATTAAATTTTGTATTATCGACAACTTGAATTTTCTTGAATCAACTCTAATTTCTTTTGAATTTTGAGTCCATGCTAGTGTGCATGACTGAGATAGGGTTGCATAGAGCAAGATGAGTGGTGGGAAAAAAATTGGAGTATTGTTCGTATTGGGTTAAGAAGCATAGACACTTTTCAACCATTCCTGCCAAGGGATTACAGCACTTAAATACAGGAGGGGACAAGACGTGCGCCTTTAAAGTCTTGTCTATATCATGCCCTGGCAGATGTGGCTGCCCTTCCTTCCTCTGGTCTATGCACACGCATGTTACCTAGAGCATTCTCTAATTCCTCTCCCCTTTCAAAAGTTAAAGGCACAAAAAAACACAATTCCCCAGAGAGTTAAAGGTGATACTAAACCAACTCATCTTTATATTGCTTGCTTTTACTCAACTCCTCCACCTCATGTGCACACTTTCCAGGTGTCATAATGGTAGACAGAAGGAGAAAACAGAGCGAAACAGGAACTCCTCTGACCCCTGCCTTTACAAACGATGCATAAGCATTTGTTTTGGGTGACTTTTTGGGGAAATGTGGCCTCTGCAGAGGGTACCTGGAGCTACTGTCTTGTGTGAAGGTCCTCGTCATTGTCCACAACCTCTAATCATCACTTCTACTGATCCACCTGTAAGTAATCTGGGTGTTAGCCAGTGGTGTGCTGATAACTGTTTAACAACCACCTCTTCGGAAAAAAGAAGCCCTGTTATGTAGCATTTGCCAATTGCCATGGTGTAAATATTCCCACCATAGCTGATTTTAAGCTGCCAGTGTGATTTCACTGACATGGAGTTGGGAAGAAGTGTGCAAAATTGACTCTTGTGAGCTGGTGTGAGCTGGCTCTGGCACAACTTCGTCTTCCTCAAGACCATGAGCCTTCTTCTTTCGTTCAGCTGATGAATCCCCTCCCGGACATCTCAGATTCTCGATCCAATCTTGACTTCATGGTTAGCCGGTCTCTCCCTCTTTGCCTTTTCTCCATCCTCAGCCATTTATTGCATGTTTACCATCTGCCAGACACAGCATGGCTACCAGGTCAACTAAGAGAGGGTCCCTTCCTCAAGGAGTTTGCTGTCTACTGGGGACACAGAGAAGCTATCAGGCTAACCAGGGATATCAGTTCAGAGGGTAAATGCAGGCCCAGGGTGTTATAAGAGCCCAGGATCATCTCTTGGAGTCGTTCACAAACCCCCAGACTTCTTTTACTTTTCCAGAAGTTTGGAAAAACAGGACCCACTCTTCACTACATCCAGCCTGGACTGGAGACCATTGCTAGAGAGTATGAATTCTTGCTGTTTATCTTCACAGGCAAAGCGTCTCCTGTTCCTCTTTTGATGATGCCTCCCAGAAGGTATTCCAGCCTTCTCTATTCTCCTTCTGCCCCCAGTCTCTTCTATCCCAGCAGAATACTTCACCTCCTGTTCTCCAATGAGATTGAGGCCAACCAGAAGTTCCCACATTTATCCTCCTGTCAGGAGTGTTCTTTCTCTCGAATCATCCCTCAGTTTTGCTCACAGTCTCAGGCAAAGAGCTGTCTGTTCACCTTACCAGGGCTAATCCACCTGTGCTCTCAACCTCACACTCTCCCCCTACCTCTCAGGAACCCCTTTTTTCTCAATTTTCTCCTTTTCCACTTGGCTTTTTCAGTCTTTTCTTCTCCCCTGGCATCTTCCGCTTAGCTCCAAATACTTACAAGTCACTCCTCTGCTTGCCTCCACTCTCCTCATCATCGTGATTCCTGGCTCAGACCACTGGAGAGCCTGAAGGCATTATTTAATTCTCTAAATCTCGGTTTCCTCATCTGTAAAGTGCCAACACCTCACAGCACTGCAGTGAGTGAAATAATGAAATAGTAATTAAATGAGATAATCAGGTAATGTATTTACTGATCTTTTAATCTGGAAGTTCTAGAATGTTCTTGTAGTAACCAAAGGTAAATGACTCTTACCCTACAAAACTCCTTTCTTCACAGGGGGAGATAGGAAGGAGGGAGCCCAAGTACAAATCCTCACTCCTCCAATTCCCTCTTCCTGCATTTGTCCATTGTCGTGATAATGTGTGTGAGATAAGGCAGGAGAGGGCACTTTGAAAACTGTGGGGCCTTATGGACTTAGAGGGTATCATTTGTAACCCTCTTACAGGGTGAATTCCAGTCTCCCCTAACCTGCATGCAAAGCTTCCCACGCTCTAACTCTAGTCACCTTACCTCACTTCCTCAGGCTGTTGCCCAGAAATAATCCTCTGCTTCAGCCAAGCTGATGCCCTGCTGTGCCACCAACAGGCCTTTTCTCATACTATTTGGGGAATGCCTTTCACCTCCCAGATTGTCTTCCTGTCTAGACCCGTAGGCCTAGATACCAGTTCCTGTTCCAACAGAAAACTTCTCACCATCCCGTTAGCTCACAGTGCCGTCATACCCTCCTCTGAACTCAAATAGAACAGTCCATTTTATTTCCGCAATTGAGCTTTATTCAATACTGCCTTAGAGCAGGGTTTCCCAAAGTGTGTTCCTGGGTACACTAGTGCTACTAGGTGAAAAGGAGATCTCTCTCTGAGCCGTTAATATGGTGATGAGAGGGGGATGTAAAATGCAGCATTTCTCAAAACATGTTTAACCATAGAATCATTTTTTAAAAACATGGGAAATTAAAAAAGACTGCTGTTCTATTGTGTACTCTGGGAAACACTATCTAGAGTATTACTTACGTTGATGATATATGTTTGGTTATTTGAGATCACAAATTCCTCGAGGTTAAGATCATAATCTTTGTTTTCACCATAATAACCATACGGCTATTTATTCAAATATATAAGAAGCCATGGGCCTTGAACTAAAAGACATTGATTTTGAACTCCAGTTCTTCCTCCTTTAAATAGAGGGATTATGAACATATTTTTGAGTCCGTATAGGCTTCTTCTTTCTTATGAGGATAATAATATCTACCTAATGGAATCACTGTGAGGACTAAATAAGATACTATGTGTAAAGTACCAAGCATAGGGCCTAGAAAACATAAGAAGTTCAATTAATTTTGGTTTTCTTCTCCTTTCTATCCTCAGATAGTTCATTTTGATAAATTACCCTGGTTTATGCCTTTATTATTATTTTTCTTTTGTAAGTAGATTTCTAAGAAAACCCTCTAAGTCATCCAAATGTCTTTTCAAATTTGATGTTGTAAATCTGGTTACTATACATCAACAGTCTTTACCATCAGAAGAAAAGAAACGAGCACAATAAAATCAGCTCATGGTTTGTTTGTACCTGTGATCTCCACATCGTTAAATTGCAAGCAACTGTCAAATTAATATATTGTTGGTATTGCCTTTAATGTTTTGTGTATTCGTATCTCTCAATTTTTCTATTTCTTTTTGTGTACCCATTATCTTTGATTTTGATAGTTTAAACCAGAAAGGCACAAAGACAACAGGAGGCTTTGGCTAAGAGAATCATAGAGCCACATCCAGGGCAAGAACCACTAGAGAGAGACCAAAAGCTGAGCGGGTTCTGTCTCTCACATACACACTCCCAGACACTGATTGAGGCCATAGAGGAAGGTAGTGCTCCATGCGTGCAGACAGCAGAACAGTCACAACAATGCAAATATATGGCAGATTCACTAGGCATTTTTGTGCCAGAGAATGACAGGTCTGCAAGCTAGTATATAGTTGTCTCCAGGTGACCTGCCCTCAGGGCCTAATTTCTTTTATCAGTGGCTATTGGGGTGTAATTATCTCCTTCTTTTGAAACCCTGCGAGGAAAACACACTTCTTCTGGTCTGATGGTGACTGACAAGTACATTGTGGATCAGAAAGAGAGGCCCATGCAACCTCATCATTGGGAAGTAATCTGGGCAGGATGCAGATACTTGATGACTTGAAGAAGTGATCAATAGAATTGGCTGATCTCGTGCAGCTCCTACTCCTGCTACGCAGATCAGTGTGTTAAGGTAGTGTGTTAAGCCCATTGGGCAGGTCAGGCAACTGAGGCTCCGAAGAGTTAAGATTTGCTTGAGATTATAGAGCCAGAGAAGAGTGATGGTAGGGCCTGTCTCCAACGTGCTGCTCTTTTATTTATTTATTTATTTTTTATAATTTTATTTTTTTTTTCCCCCAAAGCCCCAGTAGATAGTTGTGTGTCATAGCTGCACATCCTTCTAGTTGCTGTATGTGGGACGCGGCCTCAGCATGGCCAGAGAAGTGGTGCGTCGGTGTGCGCCCCGGATCCGAACCCCTGGCCGCCAGCAGCGGAGCACGAGCACTTAACCGCTAAGCCACGGGCCCGGCCCCATGCTGCTCTTTTAAATGCACCAGGTAAATGGCTATTTTCTCCCTAGGCACTCAATTAGGCAGTCTTTGAACACATAAGTTTGGTGGTTATATAGGAAAGTAAAGTCTTAGGTTGGCACGTGTATTAGTTTGCTGGGGCTGCCATATCAAAATGGCCACAGACTAGGTGGCTTAAACAACAGAAATTTATTTTCTCACGGTTCTGGAGGCTGGGAGTTCAAGGTGTCGGCACATTTGGTTTCTCCTGAGACCTGTCCCCATGGCTTGTAGACGGCTACCTTCTTGCTGTGGCCTTTCCTTTGTACATTTGCATCCCTGATGTCTGTTCCTCTTCGTATAAGGACACCAGTTATATTGGATGAGGGCCTCACCCTTATTACCTTGTTTAACCTTAATTACCTCTTTAAAGGTCCTAATCTTCAAATACAGTCACATCTAAGGTACTGGGGGTTGGGACTTCAACATGTAAATTTGGGGAGGACACAATTCAGTGAATAACAACATGGGAAAAGGAGGATCAGAAACTTAAAAAAAAAGAAAAGTGTTACTCTTATGACATTCATTGGAGAAATCTAAGCCATAGCATTTGATGCAACGCTTAAAGACAACTGGACCTTCTCCAGGACGAGGAGAACCCACCTGCCACCTGATCCTTATCCACTCCTCCTCAGAGATGGAGAGAGGGAATCTAGAAGCACATCTCAAGGGATTGGCACCTACTACACTTACAGGGTAGAGGAAAGAAGCGTTCTCCTTGAGCCACCTGAGTTTGAGTGCATGTGATGTCACTTGGGTGTTGTCTCCCCTGTCACTCACTTTCTCCTTTACAGGCCCAACCTCAAAACATTTTCTTACCAGCCTCCCTCCCCACTCCATCTTGTCGCTAATTTGCTGTTGTTGTTACACCCAGCATCATGCAACAGGAGGATGGTGTGTCGATTGACTCTGTGGTACCCACACAAATCCCCGTTCAAGACCTGGAATGTGCTGCTGATGACTCCCATCTGAGCCCTTCCCAGGGAACTGCCCTTGACCAAGGTCATACCCCCTGCCTAAGGCTGCCCGCATCCAATGACTGGTCACGGAGAAGAAGAAGGACATAGACCCACCAGCCCAAGCCAGCTCCAGAGCCCCCTGTGTGATTGGCTGAGGCTGCTACTGCCTTGCAGTTCAACTTTTCCCCCTGCCCAGTCCTGCTTCCTCACTCCCTCACAGGTGGGTGCTTCTGAGAGCATTCCCCTAAACACCTCTTGCATGGAAATCTGACTCTTAAGGTCTGTTTCACAGGGCATCCAACCTGTGACAGGGCGTAATTTGGGTGGCACCATATGCTACTTTGTAACAAGCCCATTTTTACTAATTATGCCATTAATAGGTGGTGCTAGAACTTGACAGGGACTGTTGAATAGTTCTGGACCACTAGAGAAATAAGACAAAAGAGTAGGCAAGTCTGAGATCAAAACATCACCTTTACTACTGAGAAAGCCTTATTGGGAATGGCACTGATGTCCACAGGAATTAGATGGACGTGCCTCTGCCCCAGCCGCGACAGTGCTGGACCACACGCCTGCCCTGGGAACGCATGTAAGTAGGAGTAGAGCGGAGGGCTTGCTTCCTGCAGGCAGCTTGTTCCTGAGGATGACTGGGGGCCCTGTTTTTGTCCCACATACATCAATTAGTACATCGTTCCACCCTCCCAGGGGACGAATGAATTGGAGAGGAGAGCCCAGGAACGTTATACTAGGTAGTTTCCTACACGTGGAAGAACAAATAAGGAGTGGGGGGAAAATATTCTCTTGCCAACAGATGGCAATCTCCCTTTTGAGACAGTGTCTCTTTCTTGGGAATTCACTCCTTCAACAAATTAATTTCACAAATATCAATAGTGCCTATTATATGACAGGTACGTTTTAGGGGATTCAGATGTGAATAAAACAGGCAAAAATCTCTGTCCTTGTGGAGATTACAAGCTAGTGGGGGACACAGAGAGTAAACAAGGAAAATAAAGAAAATATATAGTGGGAAGGACAGTTATGAGTGATGAAGAAAACCACAGAATAGGGAAGGTGAATGAGGGGTTGTGAGGAATGGCGCCAAAAAGGGACATGGAGAAAGCCTCCCTTCTACCTGGGGACAGTGGGGATAGGGGGTTAAGATTTGCCAGTGGAACTGTGCTGCCCACTCCAATTCCCATCCCCTCTGACACTCTCCTCTCTCACAGCCCCACCCTCAGCCCCAGCCCCACAAGATTCTTAATGCTCTTGAAACATAAACACTCACTGTAACCCTCTGGCCAATCGTCTTTAGAGTCAGCTACAGCCAGTGGCCTTGGCCATGGCCTTGAAGATATGGGCATTTGAGGTGTTCACCCCTGGCAGAAGCTCGACATCCCTTCGCTGTCTGCAGTTTTGCTCTCTGTCCTACTCCAGGGCTGATCTAGCTGGCTGTGACTCACACCAGACCTGAAGGGACCTGCACGACCTGAATCCAGTTAGACACCAGCTCACACAGCTGGGTTTGTAGTATCAGCTTGGCCGCTGTTATATGAACCCTGGGACGAGATTCTGTCGACACTTGGAAATTAGAAATGGTTTGGAGGAGTCCTGGCATGGTGGATATTTATTCTTTTGTGTTCCTGGTACTCCTCCTGCCTTCTGGAAGTAGCACCCCCTTTCTTTGTTGGAGCTGTTCTCTCTACCCCGTGTGGATCAGATGGGGAATTCATACATTTACATGAGCCCACTTTCCTGTACGTACTGTTTGGTCAAAAGGTAGGCCACTGGCCAAGCTGAGCTAATCATGGTAGCCACTGCCTTGGCCATGGTGACATGTCCCCAATGGATGCCTCAAGAAACCAATCAGAAACTCCCCTGGGCTTTCAGTAACTAAAGCTGGGGGACAGCGAATTTTTCTCTCTTGAGGAAAAGCTGTAAGATGTAAGTCCATAGCTGTAGCAGCCACGTCTCTGTTCTGTGGAGAAAACCAGGCTGTGGTGGGAGAGAAAGAAGCCGATCTACAGAGAGAGGGAGAGGTAAGAGAGTCTGGCTAGGCTGAGTCCCTGGCTCCAGGCATCTCCGGCCACACTGCAGCCCTTCAGGTACTGAGCTAGTACATTCCCATTTTCTCCTTAGCTGGGTCAGGTTGAGTCTCAGGCCTTTGGAATTAGTAGAGTCATGATTACCATACTTGGGAAAGCCCAAAGGGTTCAAGTTAGCTTCCCCACATCTTCTGCCTGCCCATCTTTGGAGGATTACTATTTCCATGAAGTTTTTTCTGACTGTCCCAAGTAGAACTGACTCCTCCTCCTTCCTTTGTGGCCACGCAGCTCTCCATTTCTTCATTCTCATCTCTTCTTCTCTTGTGGTGCTTGTAATCCTTAGTGTACTTACTGGTTTACCCATCTGTTCCTACCTAGAAGGTGAAGACTGGGTCTTCCTCTTATTTGTATTCCCAGAGTTGGCACATAGGTGCTTAGTATACATTTGCTGATTGAATGAATAAATGGATAGAAGGATGGATAAGTACCACCACCATTCAGCAGGTGCCTCTATATGTCAATCCTTTAATCAAGATTTCCAAGTCCAGGGCTGGCCCCGTGGCTTAGCGGTTAAGTGCGCGTGCTCCGCTACTGGCGGCCCGGGTTCAGATCCCGGGCGCGCACCGACGCACTGCTTCTCCGGCCATGCTGAGGCCACGTCCCACATACAGCAACTAGAAGGGTGTGCAACTATGACATACAACTATCTACTGGGGCTTTGAGGAAAAAAAGGAGGAGGATTGGCAGTGGATGTTAGCTCAGAGCCGGTCTTCCTCAGCAAAAAGAGGAGGATTAGCATGGATGTTAGCTCAGGGTTGATCTTCCTCACAAAAAAAAAAAAAAAAAAAGAGAGGGAAAAAAAAAAAAAAAGAGAGGGAAAAAAAAAAAAAAAGATTTCCAAGTCCAGAGATTCTCTGGGGACTGAATTAGCCCTGGGACTTTGGAGAGGTTTTGAGAGGCTCTGGGGAAAATGGGATTCCCTTGGCACTACTCTGGAGTCACCACAGGGGAACTACGAGTTGGTTCAAGGCTGCACAGGACGCTTGGTGACGGTGAGCTTCCCCGGTTTGCAGAGGTCATGAAAGGGTAATGTGTCCTTGAGGTTGAGGAGGCCAGCTTGGGCTGGGAGCTCCCACTTGGGCACTACGTGGTGGCAAAGTGCCCCCATCCACAGAGATACCCAACCTTGCCATGGCAAGTTAGAGATAGCAGAGAAGATTCGGCTCTCCCTGATTTGCTATGGGGTTTTCACTTTCCTCCAAGAACTTCCAAGAAGGAGCTGAGGCTCCCAGGTCCTGGGGTCGTTCATGGCCACACTCCCTCTCTTTGAGTATTTTCTCTCAGCAGAATCATTCTTTTTTTTTTTTGGTTTTTTGTTTTTTGTTTTTGTTTGTTTGTTTTCATATAACAGCTTCATTGAGATGAAGCTACCATGCAATTCACCCATTTAAAGTTACGATAGTAAAAGTGTTCAATGATTTTTAGTATATTCACAGAATTATGCAACCATCGCCACAATCAGTTCTAGAACATTTCATAATCTCAAAAAGGAACCCATACCCATTAGCAGTCACTCGTCATTTCCCCCCGTGAAACTCCTTCTGGGCAACCACTAATCTACTTTGTTTCTGTCTTAGTTCACTCGGTCCAGCAGAATCATTCTTACTAGTATGTTTGTTTCCCCAAACTGCTTCCTTCATCTCAATGTCTTTCTCTCTCTCTCTCCCCCCGCCCCCCGCCCCTCTCTCTCTCTCACACACACACACACATCTCTTTTATGGAATTTGCTTCCTTCTACCTGATATTTTAGTCAGCCTTTTGCGTAGAGGCCACGTGCTTTTTAAGAGCAAGGCCTTATTTTGTTCATCTTTGCATCCCCTAGGGCACCCAGCACAGTGCCTGGAAGAAGTAGAGTTAAATGTTTTTTGAATAAACGCTCTGTTCCCACATTTGAGTTTCTTTAATTTCTTCAATCGGGTCATTTACACAGGTTTCTCCAAAGGGATTTGTATGGTAAGCTATTGATTTCTTCATTTCCAGACAAATTTTATATGTAATAGCATTAATGAAAATTGTGAAAAGAAGGAAATAAATCTTCCAGGTTGAAAAAAACTACCTTCATGAGGTGCTTATTTTTTTTTGCTATTAAAAATGTTTGTCCCCCATTATTGCAAAAGTAATATATGCTCATTACAGAAAAATCTGACAGGACGAGGAGAAATAAAAATACCCGTTCGTCCATTCTCCCCAAATTAACCATTTTAACACCTTGATGCATCTAATTCCATTTTTCAATACACATATAATACGTGTGTTTAAATAAAAACGATATTATGCTGTATGTTCTGTTTTGTAACATGCATTTTCTCTTAAGAATGTATTGTAAATAGCTCTCTATTGTTGATACAGACATTTCTCCAACATTATTTTTAATGACTGGCAGATTATTTTATTGTCTGAATGTACTATAATTTATTTTCTCGATCTCCTATTGTTAGAACTTTCAGTTGCCCCGATGTTTATAATTATTAACAGTGCTACAATGAACCTCCTCATCACATCTTTGCATAATCCATCAGTGTTTTCTCTTGATAAACTCCTAAAGTGGAATGTACATTTTAAAATCTTTTGACACATACTGACAAATGCCCTTCCCCATAGCCTTCAATTTGGGATGATTTTCTAGCTTTCCTTGGAGCCATCATGCAATCATTGAATGCCATTGATGAACTTCAGTGAATGAAATCTTCTAGTTCTTTATTTTGATTCTTCCTCAGAGTGTTTTGCGGTTTAAGGGACATCCTGAAATAATTGAAACGCAAAGACACAAGAAATTTTTTAAAAGTCAGGAAAAATGGGAAAACCCATAAAGAGCCTCACAGGCATGCCATCGAGCCAATGTAGTTGATCATTACGTCTCCTTAAATGCTATTTTGAATATGCTCATTATGTCTCTTTAAAATGCTGTTTTGAAATGCTACTTATTACTACTTAAGATGTAAATAACTCATTCCAGGTTAAAAACTGTATGGTTAGTGGGCTTCAAACATAATGCCCTGTGTACAGCTTTTGAAATATGGGACGCCATCACTATTCACATAGGTCTCTTGTTGGTAAACCTGAGGCAGCCAATACAATCAGAAGCTGATCACACATGTACCTCCCATGGAAACTCTAGAGCACAACTGTGTATGACAAGCCTTGGACTCAAAGTCCTTATGCTCACTTGACTCACAGCCCTACTTATCTCTACGTGAGGTCAAAATACAAATGCCAAAATTTCACTTTCCCCAATTTTCTATTTTTGCTAATTGCACTTACCTTGCTCTTTTCCTTTATATGCTACACATGTTTGACATTTTTAAAAGGTGTTTTAGCCTCTGAATTTAAGCAAATTGGTCTACAAAACTCCCTAGTGAGTTGTGAACTTTGAGTTAATATTCGTAGTGTCCTAAATGTTAACACCTCCATCAAAGCAGCTTGGTTTTGCCTTGGCTCCAGCTAATTTTAAACTGAATTTACAGAGTTACTTGGATTTTTTCTTTAATGAGTCAGACTATCCAGTTGAGTCTGGTCAGCTATTTCACTGCTATTTTTTACATAGGACAGTTAAATTGTAATGTTGATTTTAAAAGCAGACAATCCTTGGTAGGTTTGTGTTTGCACAAGAGAACAATTTTCTGCAAGCAGCGAGAATCTTCTGGGCCTTAAGTTCTACAATGCCTTCTTTAGTAAAGAAGAGAAAATACATCTCTGGAACTATTGGAGAATGTCCTTCATTTTTGTTTATAAGAAGTATTTGCTTATTTAATACCCTGTTAGTTAGAAGGCATAGAGCACTGCCAATCAAAATTGAGAGCAATGATCACAAAGCGTGTAGCATACTATTGGTTTTAAAGTGATTCTAAAAAATGAGATCATGATACCTTATCAACACTGAGACTACAAAGGCAGTTATCTCCAAGTATATGTGGGGTTAAAATACTGTCCTTTACACATTCATATTTTTTTTGCCCTTAATCTCTTCTTCGGAGTTCCCCCAGCACACTCAGAAATACCCACTACCATTCACATTGTCATCCTTGGCCATGAGGAATAGTAATAGGCATTTCTATCAAAATGATATTTTCATTAGAACCATTGCTGTTTCCTTATTTGTCATAAAAATATATGAGCAATGTCTTGTATTGAATGTGTATCCCATATGCTCCAGATTCATCACTCTGACGTTTCTATCATCTGAGCCCCATTCTATTTAACCAGTCTTGTAATTTCCACATATCTCTTCTGGTTGTTCGTTTCCTAATCCAGTTGTCTGGCTCTGGACCACTGCTCTGCTCGTCCCCCCATTTCATGGCCAGTTTCCTGCTCTATTGTTTTTCTCTATCCTACATCACCCCGAATGTGAACACAGACCCTTCCTGTAATCCCCCAGTGGAAGCTGAGACCGAGTTGTAACTGTTGAGGGTTTGGGAGTATGGGGAGCGAATTAAATCCCAGAGGCCAGGACTGCAGACCAGGATGCTCTCAACATCCATCACCCCATCCATCACAGGGATACCCACCTAGACATCTTTCTTCCTAGACTCTGTCAACAGCCATGTTGCAGGACCTACTTATCTTCACTTATCTTCCTTAAACGGGAGGCAGCTCCCCCTTCCCCCATATAGCATGTCTATGTGTCTGTGTTTCCTTGACTGGAGTCCAGACTCAACCTTTTACAGATCAAGAAAAAGGAAACGATTCTTCCTTTAACTAGATTTCTCTCCTCTTTCTTTGCATAAGAATGTGATCCTTGAGTATATTTATTTCTTTTAGGGGCAGCCCCATCCCTGTGACCTTGTCCTTAGACATATAAAACATTTGAGAATTCAAGAATTTGAGAATTCGGTCGTCTGATACCATATATTTCCCAAAGTTTGGGTTAGTGGCTCAGATTTGGGGCTTTTGCAGAGGGAGCAATTCCAGTCTTCCAGCATGAGGGCACTTCCTATAGTTTATCTGGAGTCTATGTTGCCTAAATCCGTATTTAGTAAGGAAACATTTTTCCTAAAGGAAACCTAATCTGCAGAAGCATAGGTCCCATTAAAAGTCACATCCAACTGGTCATTATTGAAAAAGACATTTAACTTCCCAGGCAGAATCATGTGCATTCTGGTCTTTCCCAAGAACAGTAAGAATACTTGCTTTACATATGCACATCTCTGAGTGATGGATCTGGAAGTGTGTGGAGACAGTGCTGGAAAAGAGGCCTTATTGTCCATCACTCTATAGCAGTATTTCCCCAAATGCAAACCAAAAAAGGTTCTGTGAATAAAATAAGTGTGAGAAATACTAGATAAAAAGATTTTTTTTCAAATCAAATATGTCTCAATACTTAATTTGCTCTGTCTATTATGCATCCTCCAGGGTTGGTATAATGTGTTTCTCAAACGTTTTGACCATTAATTTTTTCTCCCCCACAAAGAGTTGCTTTTCTAAAGTTATAGTTAAGATTGGATGGATAAAGACAAGACCCTTTGCCTTCCTTAGGTAAGGACACAGTTTACATTCCACTACCAGGATATGCTTAGAATTACATTTCTAGCCGGCCCCAGGGAATAGAGAGAAATCCCAGAAAGCCTGTGATCTGGCAGCTTTAACAGCCTGAAATAATCTGTCCCACTCCAGATGGCTTTTGTCCAGCGAGCCCACATGGCACAGCAGACCCAAGCATCCAGGATCTCCGGTTTCCTACCTTGTTCTCTCCTCTCCTTTTTTTCCTCATCCTGAAAAGTTCAGGCACATACACTTGAGAATTTTTTTCCCCTCTTATCTATTACTTCAGAACACTTCTTGATGGTTCACTGCATTAAAAAAAAAAAATTCCAGAAGGTTTTGAGGAGGGACTGAGCTACCACTTATCAAACTTGAGAAGATTTGAATTTTTTTGATGGGTCAACAATCATGTAATTTCTGGTTTCTGGTAACAATCACACACAGTAATTTATTAGTAGTCAATGATTCATTCCTGCAAAATATAAATGTTGTCATACTATAAACGTTAATATATAATACTGCTTTAGGATTTCCCCAACCATCCTTCATCTTTAGATGATGAATCCATAAACTCTTTCTTTCTTGGTGAAAGGTAAACATTTTATTAGATGGGTCAAGTTTTTTCCATTTCAAGAAGGCATGTGGTACTCAAAGTGCTATATCTAATCATAGCTGCTTTACTGTAACCTCTTGGAGATCTGTAGAATGACCGATTCTCAAAAAATATGAATGAAGGAGTAATGTGAGAGAACCTATCTATGCTAATAAATGAGTTGGAGTGTAGCATTCCAGTTTACTCTAATGAATGTGGTCCCAATATGTACTCACATTCATCACCAGTATTTTATATAAAGATGTAGGAAAACAAGATACCCGCTGAGTGGGATGTATTTGTCTAAGTAGACCACAATGGACAAAAATGAAAGTCAAATGGATAACTCATCAGTTGGGTTATTGATCTTCTCTTTTGCAACGTTGAAGAGGTCCATCTGCAGTCTCGTTTTGTGTGGGATTAGGAGGAAGAGCTGTTGTGAGGAAGAAAGAGACAGAAAAGTTGTAGGAAAGTCAGTGAATAGATTTCCCCTAGAGTAAATTAGCTGTCCACACAAACACTTTGATCTGCTTTTATATGGTCAACTTGAATAAGAACTAATTTTTTTTGTCTTGAATTTATAAAGCTCATCCACGGGGAAATAGAACAATACTTTATTTTGCTTATTGTCATTTCCCCAGTGATATTATTTCTAAAACTTGCCAGTGACAGAGACCTAGTGAGAACAAGAGAGTTTAGCCTCCGCTGTCAGAAGGAAACAGGAAGTGGCAGGAGACCAAGGGGGTGAGGATTTCCCCGTTGCTGAAAATAGAGAGTGCAACACATTTAAGATTTCTTGGTATTAGTAGTAGTCTTTTTTTTTTTGTGCTCTCTGAACACTTTATCAAAAACTTCAGTATAACACATAATACATTGTTCAAGTTTTCTCCCCCAGGGGACTATGAAGTCTCTCAATACCGGGGAGTTGCACAAGGGGAGAAGTGTGGCTGAACACAATAGGTGGTAAGGAGGCAACAGTGAAAAGAATATGATCCATGTATTGGTTAGGATATTTTTGGCTGCAAGTAACAAAACAACCTGACTAATGGTGATTTAAATCAATAGGGGTTTGCTTTTCTCACATAGCAAAAAGTCTGGAGATGGATGGATGCTGGATGTTGGTTCAGCTGCCCAATATATATCTAAGATGCTCAGCCTTTCCTTCATCGTGGCAAGACGGCTCCTGCAGCACCAACCACCACATCGACATTGAAGGTAGTACCGGGCAAGGCAGTGCAATTGTTGCCCCAGTACTCATTCATTCAACAAATACTTACTGAGCACCTGTTATGTACCAGTACTGGGAATTGAAAGAATCTGAAGACAAGGAACAGAAAAGGGAACAACAGAGCAGCAAAACGGCTCTTTTTAACAGGAAAGCAAATGCCTTCCTAGGAGCCTTCCAGAGGCTTCTCTTATGTTTCATGGGCAAGAAATGGATACGTGCCCCCTCCTAGTTCAATCACTGGTAAAGAGCAGTTGGAAGATTGCAGCCTTACACCAGTCATAATTCATTTTCTGAGGCTACAGGAGGGGATATTCTTCCCTAAGAACATGTGACGATCATAATTCCTGGATTTTACCTGCAATTGATGCCCCTAGTACTCATTCATTCATTCATTTATTCCACAAATATCTATTGAGCATCTGCTATGTACCAAATACAAGTTAGGTACTGGGAATAGAGAGATGCGTAAGACAAGGAGTTCCTAATTTTTTAGAAAATGAAAACAATGCAAACGAATAATCATAATGCAATGTGCTGGGATGAATTAAGGTGATACAGAGGAAAGTCCAGAAAGAGCTATGAATTTTTCAAGCAGAGAGTAGAGGAATGAATTGAGATAAATGAAGACTTCCTAGAAGGAGGGGTACTAGAGGGGAGAAATGGGATTCCAAAGAGCATAGAATGTTTGAAGGCGAAAGAGAGGCGGTGAGGGACTCAGGAGGCTCTGAGCTAGCTGTGTGCTCAGAGTCTTTATTTCCGCATGGAATTCAGCCTTTTGCCTAGGTCTGTATGTTGACCACTCATACCACTGGTTCCAGGAGTGTGAAGCAAAGAGCAGTGGGTGAAGGAGAAGGCTGATTCTACTTTGGAGTCTTATCTCTGGACACAGAAGTCTTCTATTAAAGTTATAATCTCTTTAACCTTTTCCCTGTCCTGCCACACGAAGAGACAGGAAAGTTAAAGTTCTCCATCTGCCACAGAAAGATCAAACCTTTAAAAGAGTCAGAGGGAGGGGACACCATTCCCCTCATTGTTCTTGATACATTTCTAACCTGTCACCCCCACTTCAGCAACTTTATTGGCATGACAAGGCATCCGAGGAGCGCAGTCTATTCACACAAAGAGCTCTCCAGCTGCAAGCTCCACTGCTCACAAGAAGGGAGGGCCTGAGGTGCCCATTATATTCACTAGGGGGCCTCAGAGTAGGAAGGGGCCCAGCATCTGTCTCCAGTTCAGGGAAGTCCAAACAGAGCCAGACAAGGAAGACTTCCAAGTTCCCCCAACCGCTAATCCACAAAAGACTGGCTGGTCTTCTTTATAAGCCTAATCCTTCTGTCAATAGTGGTTAGGGGTCTGAGCACACACTGCTTCAGAAGCACTGGTTGTACTTGCCCTTTTCTGAATTAGCCGCAGAGCAAGTACACAGCAAGCCCTTTAGAAAGCGTGAGGTTATGACATCTGACCTTAGAGAAACCAAGTGACATAATCGAACTCTACACGACTCTATTTTGGGTCTCACTCATGAAAATCCCCTATTGAGGGAGAAGAAGGATCTCCAGTTTTAGGATGTATCTGAGGGCATAGGAAGAGATTAACTTTGACAGTTTTATTTTGACCTAAAGATATTGTAGCTTAAAAATATTCTTGGGGCCGGCCCGGTGGCGCAAGCGGTTAAGTGCGCGCGCTCCGCTGCGGCGGCCCGGGGTTCGCTGGTTCGGATCCCGGGCGCGCACCGACGCACTGCTTGGTAAGCCATGCTGTGGCGGCGTCCCATATAAAGTGGAGGAAGATAGGCACCGATGTTAGCCCAGGGCCGTCTTCCTCAGCAAAAAAGGAGGAGGATTGGCGGATGTTAGCTCAGGGCTGATCTCCTCACAAAAAAAAAAAAAAAAAAAAAAATTCTTGATGCCTTTAAAACGTAAGTTAGATGTGGTCTTGGGAGGAGTGTCTTAAATTGGAGTAAATATTGGGTGCTGTAACCTGGTAGGATGATAACAGAGTTCAGACTCCCCACACGCTTTCTCTGGGCTTAAAGAAGAGTTGCCAAGTTCACCCAGTAATGGTCCCCAGCATCAGAGGTTATAGATGCCTGGCAACCTGGTAGGCAGGAGATTTCCTTGGAAATCAGAGAATCCAAAGGCACCAACTTTTCCTTCCATCACACGTCTGCATGAGGCCACATTCTCCTCCAGTGCACCCAGTCACCGTCTTGGAAACTCAGCTGATAAGGGAGGCAGAAAGAATATTGAGCAGATAGAGAGATTGAAAACATTTCTTCCTTGAGAATGAACAATATTTAAAGGGATTTTTAAATTGTAGGATCAGACAAAGTTTTGAATGGCATAAAACAAGACATTATTTTTCCCACCAGCTGGGAAGTAAGAGGTCAAAAGGAGGATTCACAAGAGACAAAAGGACAAAACTACTCTCCTTGCACAGGTATCGCGTGAGTTACATTTGCAAATGTGATACAAAAAGATGAACAAATCCTGTACGATTCCAAATTCTACAGAGCTATATTTTCCAAATTTTAAATAGGAAGACTGAGAATAACAACGAATGAACATTTCTAGAAATCCAGTTTTATAAATCACAGACAATGAAGAACATTCTTAATTAAAAAAAATTTTCGTGTAAGTTAAGCTACTTCATACTCTAAATATTTCTTTCCAGTTTACTGTTTACTTATACATATATGGCATATTATTAAGAGTATTTTTTTTTTTTTTGGTGAGGAAGATTAGCCTTGAGCTAACATGTGTTGCCAATCTTCCTCTTTTTGCTGAGGAAGATTGGCCCTGGGCTAACATCTGTGCTCATCTTCCTTTACTTTACTGCCACAACATGGCTTGATTAGTAGTGCATGGGTCCCTGCCCGGAATCCAAACCCGTGAACCCTGGGCCGCCGAAGTGGAGCATAAGAACTTAACCACTACTCCACTGGGCCAGCACCAGGAATATTTTTAAAATACTTTTTTTTACTTTAAAATAGTTTTTGATTTGCAAAATAGCTGCAAAGCTGGTACAGAGGTTTCCCATGTACCCCTCACCAATTTCCTCTATTGTTAATATCTTACATTAGTATAGTATATTTGTCACAACCGATGAACCAATACTGATATTTTATGATTAATGGAAGTCTATATTCTTTTCAAATTTCATTAGTTTTTACTTAATGTCCTTTTTCTCTTCCAGGATCCCATCCAAGATACCACATTACATTTGGTCATCATGTCTCTTTAGGCTCCTCTAGACTATGATATTTCTCAGACTTTCCTTGTTTTTGACAGCCTTGACAGTTTTGAGGAGTACTGGTCAGGTATTTTGTAGAATGTCACTCATTTTGGATTTGTTTGATGTCTTTCTCATGATTGGACTGGTGTTATGGATTTTTGGGGGGAAGACACAGAGGGAGAGTGCCATTCTCATCATACCATGTCAAGGGCATATGGTACCAACGTGACTTATCACTGTTGATGACCTTGATCAGCTGGCAGAGGAAGTGTTTGATTTCTCCACAGCAGTGTTACTCTTTCCTCTTCTTTGCGTATTGCACTCTTTGAGAAGGAATAATCTTTTGATAATCATTCTCCTAGATTTTGTCTCATTCTTGTCATTTTATATCTCCTTTTCTTTCCTCTCAGTAGCAATCTGGCATTCAGTGCATGAATAAGAGAAATCTGCCTTCTATGTTCTTCTACTTAGAAGTTATAAAAAAGTAAAGAAAACCATTTGTCACTTTATAAAAGATAATAGAAACAATTGGTTTTTATTTAAATAAGTTCCTTTTTAGAGAAGTATTTAAAAAAATTTATCTGCACATGTAATAGGACACATGGAATTTACCATAAGGCTGGTAATTGGGTCACCATGAGAGTAGGTATTAACGGAAGTGGCAATGGACCGGGTGATGAGGTCATTACCTCTCCCTACAAGAGCATGGACCTTGAGGACAGTGCTGGGGTGATATTTTATTGTGCTTTCCCACAATTTGACCATTTCTATAAACCAACACTTGGTCCCTACTTTTCCAAGAACCAACTGTAAGACTTTGGGTCAAACCGTTTCACCTTTTAGTCCCTCATTTCCACATTGTCATACCGGGTTGCTACTGCCTGTTTTACCAACTTTAGTGCATCTTTGACAGATGCTCATGAAATTTGTGTGTGATGCTGCATTGAAAAGGGTAATACAGGTGTACCACCCCTTAGCCACAATTCTGAAATTAAAAAAATTTCTAAAAACTGGAAGTCATTTCATAACTCCTTTGGCAGCAAAACATGGCATGACCTGATATGAGGCTATTGACAATTTTTATTTATCTCAGTATAAACATTTATACATTTAACTACAGAAATGTGAATGTGTTTGGTTATGGAGTGCTGCCCAGACTCCAGTGGGGATATTATATAATATATGACATATGTTCCTCAGTTACAATCCTAAATTTCTAACATTTCTGAATTCTGAAGCACATCTGGTGCAAAGGGATTCAGATAAGAGATTGCGAATCTCTAAATCAAGGTATCATTACTATTTCCTTGCCATTAAGCAGGACTTCTCTCAAATCTTTCTAAAACCACAGACACTTTTTTTTTTTAAGTTGTAGAGAGAGTCTCAGTAAACTACCTTATTTATGTTTTCACTTATGGTATAGTCTCCAAGTTCTTCAGTGTCAAAGCTAAGAGGTATATGGGAAATGTTGTTCTAGATTGTCATATGGGTGCTTTCCCATTATGGGTAAACTAGAGTCCAAATTCTGTACACAGAAGGTCACTCAGCAGTAGAGAGGTGTCCAGATAAGTTAAAAAGTCATCTGAGCCAGCCCTGGTGGTCTGGTGGTTAAGATTTGGTGCTCTCACTGCCGTGGCCCGGGTTCGTTTCTCTGTCATGGAACCATACCACCCATCTGTCGGTTGTCATACTGTGGTGACAGCTCACATAGATAACTAAAAACTAACAACTAGCATACACAACCATACACTGAAGCTTAAAAAAGAAAGTCATCTGACCCCAACTCCCACATTCTACCTCCTAGACTGCACAGCCTCCATTCCTTGTTGGTAATCTCTTCTCTGTGATTAAATCCATTTGATGGCGCATGTTAAATCAGCTTTAATTGAACATTTGCTGTGTTTTAAAAATACTACTCTTGCTTATCTACGTAATTTTTCTTTTCACCCTATCACTTTTTTTAACCAGAAGAATTTTTGCATGTGTGCATGTGAGAACAGCATGTAATTTTTTGGCTGGTCCGTTATTATCTGGAGGCAAATATTTTTTTCCATTTATTTGGTTAACTTCACCTGTTGATAGGCTGGGAAGCATTATAAATATTTTTAAACCTTATGTAATGAACTATTTTAATTAAATGTAATGCACCCCTTAGGACTTCAATGAGCTGTAAAACCAGCTTTTCACCTTCAAAAGCCTGATAGCTAATTTCACATGATATGCTAGCAACAGGCAGCCACAAAGTTGAAACCTGAACAGAGTCCTAGAAGCAGAGAGAGAAAAGTTTTATGTTGCCTTTTTTTTTAACTTTCCATCTTAACTCTCAATTTTATATGGCAAACTGGGTAAGATTTGACCTCTGAATTTTATTCCTCTTGTTTTGTATTCCAGATGGCTCTGGGTACAAATAACAGAAGCATGAAAGAGGCTACTCTGATTAATAATTTGTGCTTTCTAGTGAACATATGCATCAAAATGTGGGTGGAAATTTAAAGGCCACAGTAGACCTATTAGCGCTGTGTGTTCACAGGAGGAGGATGATTGACACTAACTCTATGAGTTATGTGTAGAACATCATCCTTGAGAGGAGTTACATGTGTGTCCTAAATATTATGCTTTGTTACAGTTTATTGGCCCTGATCCTACTTGTGAGACCAGAGTAAATTGCTCTCTTTTAGCGGAGTATTAACTATTTTCAATTTGCCCTGATGAATTATAAAGCAAGGAAATACACAGCACTGTGTTTTTCTGGATTTTTACGTAAACATTAGTACCCACTGCTTGAGTCTCTAGGGATTTTTATATATTCAGAAATTCCCAAATGACAAGGTAAAGTCCCACATAGGTGAGAATAGTCAATTGATTCCAGACAACTATTCAATCAACCACATCCAGCTGGAAACAAAATTCCTTCCCAATCAAACATTTCCAGTCAAGATTGGAGTTAAGAGGAGAATCTTACATTCTGCAAGATTATTCCCATTTTCCACAGATTACTTTTTTTTGGACAAACTCAGGTATTCTAGTCAGAGATGTTTTCAAAAGTGTAATGTACTGTCTGTCATCTAAAAAGATGATGCTTGTGACCCCTACCAGGAGGGCATGCTCTTAGAGTCACTTTTGCTGCAGGGGAGAAAGGCATTTCTCTGACGTGAGCATATATTTTCTTGCCATTGTCCTTGAACCTGAGGGGTCCTAATGAAGACTAGGGGACACAAAATGACACCAGGACTCCTTGGAGTGGTTCCTGGGTGGAGGCTTGAGTGGCTCTTGAGAAATAACAGAATGTTCCAAAAGGAAAATCCAGAAGAAACTGAGGTTGGTAAGAAGCTGTCAAATCATGTTTAAAATCTTTAACTTCTTTCCTCATCCAAGTACTAGAGCTTATCATACATATAGCTCCTCCTTTATTAAATTAGGAGTTTTATCTTTCGTCACTGCGAATACTTCCTTCTGCATTTTGCTAAAGGCACTCCTTTTTTTTTACCTCATCCGTTTTTTATTCTTTCACACTGGAAACTGGAGGATGAGGCAAAATGAATTTAGGCAGGAGTCTGAGAAACATGAGACGCCAACACGACACCAGCCGCTTTCTGTTCTGAGCCGCCCGCTCTCCCTCTTGCAGGCTTGCACTTAGGAGAATGCTACGTGCAAACCTAAGGGCGGAATAATAATACAAGCTGATTTGTATCCGTCTTTAAATCGGTGTTAAAACCATCCATAAATCTGATGTTAATGATGAAGAGGAAAGTTACACTCCTACCTTCTAAAGAACGTGCTTCCTTCCAAAATACGGAAGCTGTATCTTTATTTAAAATATAAGGATGGGATCCCTGTGATTAAAGTGGCGCACAACTTGCATTCACTTTGTATATATTTGCTTAGACTGCGTGCTAAGAGTAAGCAGCTTTAACTCCATGTTTATAGAATAAAATGAACCATTAGTACTGCAGCCAAATGCAATACACACAACCTTTAATATCAGGAAAAATTATACAATACATGGCAGCCTTTTCAATGAGTTAATTTGATTATATCACCACAAAAGACCTTCACACAGAAAGAAAAACAAATCTGGCTAATTTGAAGGCAGTGAGTTGCTGAAAGTAACAGATTTCCCCAAAATGAGCAAGAAAAGTTACGTATTCAAAAACTAGGGCCGGCCCCGTGGCTTAGCGGTTAAGTGTGCGTGCTCTGCTACTGGTGGCCCAGGGTTCGGATCCTGGGCGCGCACCGATGCACTGCTTTTCCGGCCATGCTGAGGTGGTGTCCCACATACAGCAACTAGAAGGATATGCAACTATGACATACAACTATCTACTGGGGCTTTGGGGGGGAGGGGGAAAAGGGGAGGATTGGCAATAGGTATTAGCTCAGGGCTGATCTTCCTCACACACACACACACACACAACTATATTTATGTAACTGTGAGCAACATATAGTTTGAATAGTAGTGTTAGGGTATTTGCATTTTTATATTTTATATGGAAAAAAGCCTTTTATACTGAAAGAACTTGAAATCCTCACTTTCCAGTGAGAAGTTTCATCATTTTAAAAAAAGGCGTGCACACACTCACCCTAACTAATTATCTGTTCCAGACAGAGACTGTTCCCATCCACTTTCAGCAGAAGAGGACGAGATCACAGTACGGTGCAGCAGCTCTTTGGCTCAGTCACCACCGTGAAATGCTGGTGGTGAGGGACATCATGAGGGCTCATTTCTGGACTTTGCAGAGATCAGTTTGGGCAGCAGCTCCCAGAGAGCTCTGGTTTGCTCCTAGGTCAAAGGTTTTGTGCAGCTCTGCCCATTCCTCCTACTTCAAACCTTGTGTAAGTTTGACAGCGGGTTTAAGGGCAATGATGATGTATTGTTTGCCAAGGACGCTCAATTAAAAGGGAAGAAGGAGAATCACTATCTTCATTATATTAATTCATTGTCCTTAATGTATTAAATGTATTAATTCAATAGTCCTTCATTTCCCAGGACTGTTATAACAAAGTGCCACCAACTGGGTGGCTTAGAACAACAGAATTTATTGTCTCACGTTTCTGGAGGCCAGAAGTCCCAAATGAAGGTGTCAGGGGGGTCATGTATCCTCTGAAGGTGCTAGAGAAGGGTCTGTTCTGGGCCTCTCTCCTAGCTTCTGGTAGTTCCTTGGCTTGTGGTAGCACAACTCTAATCTTCACATGGCCTTCTTTCTGTGTGTGTGTCCCTGTGTCCAAATTTTCCCTTTTTATATGGACACTGGTCTTAATGGGTTAGAGGCCCACCCTGTTTCAGTACGAGCTCATCTTAATTTATCTGGTTATATCTGCAATGATGCTAAATAAAGTCACATTGTGAGGTACTGCGTGTTAGGACATCAACATATGCATTTTGGGGGGACACAGTTCAACCCATAACACTCATTGAGTTGATTTCCTGTGTGTTTAACCTCCATTCCAACCCCTTCTGCTGGGTGGGGTCATTTCTAGCCTCTGTAGTGGGAATGTGTCCCCAAGGAAATTATTGTGTACGGAGGGAAGGCAGGCGAGGAACTCATCTGCTGCCTGAATTTTCAACTGGAGTTTGAAATCATTTTCCTTCGTGGTGAGCACAGACTGAGACAGCAATAAAGACTTTTCAAACCTATAATGTCAGTCTTGTCAACAGAGGAAACACGCATCGCTGCCCTTCCAACTTGATCATCTCTCCGGCTTTCACTGTGATTTCATGGCTTCTGTAGTTCAATTCCCAGTCGACTATCAAAAGGGAAATAAAGTATTATTTTGCCTTGTTCTTGATGTGGCTGTAGGAGACTAGAGAAATAACGATTTGCAGAGGGAGCATTCAGAATTAGTGGACCAGGATTAATACCTATCAGGAAACTGGGATAAAAACAACACACGTGGAAGACAGAGAAAGTCTCGCTGGCAGGTGGAAGGTCTCATGGCACCTCCAGTCCAAAGGTGGCAATTTCTTTACTCTGGTGCCATCATCTAAATTCAAAGTGAAGCAGACAAAGCCCTTCTCTTCAGGACTTTCCAAATTCATTTTCTTCTGTTATAAGCTTAGCTTCTCCTTCTCTGATAACTGGCAGAAATCACTTAAAGATGAGTTAAATCTGAAACCAGATTTCAAATTTTCATTGAGGATTTGAAAGCTGACAGGCAAAATCACTTAAACTTTCTGGTAAAATTTATACTTATTTCCGACCTTTGTGAAAGTGACCGAAACTAAGGAGGAGAGTGGAAAAAACAGCTCTACAGAAAACCAAAAATAAAAGCCAAAGGTAACAAAAATAGAGAGATCATATTAGGAAGATAAGGGCAGAAAGGACTATGAGGAAGGGGGGAGGATTAATAGTAGGAGTAAAAGAGTGTTAGAAAACAGAAATCTGTTACCGAATAAGAGATTATTCAATTTCAAAACTGTAAACACAAAAAGTAGTAGTCATTTCCCAAGTCTTTGTCCACCATGGAGTCACTCTTTGTAATCACATTCTCAAGGACTATGAATAAAGAAAGGCAGCCCTAGTACGCCCAATAATGAATCACGGACTCTGTAATGCAGAATGTGAATCCATAACCCAGACTCTCTGCGTTTGCTAGTAGTGTGGGAATGGCGTTCCACAAGGGCAACCACGTCGATGCATGAGGGTTAAGTCTCATAATTCCATGGAATCTGTCTTCCCTCCAAGAAGTTTTTACTCTGTCGTTGGATCCTTAAGGAAAAGGGTGGCCGGTGAGATCCAATGTATTTGCTTTCTAGTTTCTCTATTCTCATTCAGAGGCTCCGAGGAAGAACGTGTTTCCAGCCTCGTTCAGGTTGTTGGCAGAATTCAGTTCCTTGTGGCTAAAGAACTGAGGTCTCTGTTTCCTTCCTGGCTGCCAGCCGGGAGCCGCTTTCAGCTCCTGGAGACTGCCCATATTCCTTGCCACTCGGCCCCCTTCATCTTCTAAGTCAGCAATGGAGAACTTTTCCACAGTGAATCCCCCTTCTGCTTCCAATCTCTGACTTTCTCCTTTTCTGCAACCAGCCGGAGAAACCCCTCAACTGTTAAAGGGCTCATATAATTAGGTCAGGCCCATGGGGATAATCTCCCTATCTTGGGGTCA
Source organism: Diceros bicornis minor (assembly GCF_020826845.1). Lineage (NCBI taxonomy): Eukaryota > Metazoa > Chordata > Mammalia > Perissodactyla > Rhinocerotidae > Diceros > Diceros bicornis. Next base: position 54,465,301 of record NC_080749.1, read on the forward strand.
ACTGGTTTGGGACCTTAATTACATCTGCAAAATCCTCTCACTGCAGTGTTTGATTGAATAACTGAGAAAGGAGTGTGCACATCAAGGGCTGGGAATCTTGGGTGACCATCTTAGAATTCTGCTGACCACAGCATCCTTCTTACATTAGAGGTACTTCTGCTGAAATGGTAACAAGCCAATTTGCTACTTGTATAGATACTTATCTCTAAATAGCAGAAGGTTACAATAAAATTGCATGCTATAGTTTTCTAGATTGCTACAGTATTTTTTAAATCATCTTACTATTTACAAAAACAGTTCTTAGCACCTTTGCATCAACAGGCTGACTTGAAAACCAGAGTGGTAGTAGATTCCCAGGGTTGAGGGAACTGACAGTGGTCACTACATGGAGGTTCTTAAAGGAATTGTAGGACTTTGTGTGGTCGTGCTATCAGGCAAGCTTCATCCAATTTGCTGTTTGAATAGGCACCTAATATGATCATTTTGGTTTTGAATCTGAATTTTGTAGCAAGAACATAAACTTGAATCGAGGTTTAACTTTTGCTAACATAGTAACGAATCTTAGAAATAGAAACTAAAATAATAAGTAAATAAAATAAAAGCTCCTTACAAAATATTTTGGAAAATATTGTGAATCACAAAGACCAAAATAAAAAAGACCTATAATCACACCAACCAGAGTCAACCACTGTTAAGTTTTTGGCTTTTTGTCTCAGTCTTTTTTACTCCCTTCCTATACACAAACATATGTATTAGTTAGAGTCCAATCAGGAGACAGAAACCACACAGTAATTTGAACAGGAAACACTTATTATAAAGAACTATTAACTGTAACATAGGCATAATTAGGAAAGTGAAAAGAAAACTCTAAAAAATACCCTAAGGCTGAGAAAGAGCATCGGAGGAAGGAACAACTGCAAAGGGAGGCCCTCTCCCTAAGATAGATGCAGACGTTACTGGAGAGGATGTGTTTGCAGCCCCACTGGATGGTGACATTCTCTGGGTTGCCTGAGCCAGACCTGGTCCATAGTTAGTGGTCAAACAGGGAACATACCTCTGCAAGGCAGGTGCTCAGAGGCAGTCAGGGCACCAAGAGTCAGCTTGCTGGCAGGACAGGTGGAGGTCTGGGGTGATGGGGTTTCTATTGGGAGGGCTGCTGCACAGTGGTCACTGGCTGGGTTGGGGCTGATTGCTTGCTGAGGGACTGCATGCTCTGGGTGTGTGGCTGGGGCAGAAGCCTCTGGCAGTGGTGTAGGAGCAAGAAGAAAAACGGAAGAGAAGCACTTGAACCAGGAGGGGAAGCTTCTTTCGTCTCCTGCGCCCTCTACTGACAAACCTAACATTGTGCTCGCTGCAAAGGAAAAAGCATAAAGGGTCCAGCCCATTAGGGAAGAAGAGGTAAGGAGAGCAGATTTGGAGCGGAGAGGCAACATATTGCCAAACTGAGATCACAACATATGTCCCACTTTGTAGCTAACTTGCTTTATTTACTTAAAATACACTAAGAACATTTTCCCATATGATAAAAATATTCTTCTACACCATAATTTTTAATAAATACATGATATTCCTTATTATGGATGACCCCTAACTTATTTAGCCAATACCCAGTTTTGGGACATCAAGGTTATTTCTAATCTGTAGCTATTATAAACAGTGCTGCAATAAATATTCTAGTGGTAAATCTTTGCCATATTCTTATTTCCTTGGGATAAAGTCCTAGCAATGGGATTCCTGGAGTCACTCTTAATATTTCTGAGGCATGCTCTGAAATTTCCTTCCAGAAAGATAACAGTATGTTTTAAAGCAACAAGTCTTAATAAAATTTCTGCATTTCTTTTTTTAATGTGTTCTAATTTTAAAAACATGCTAATTAAATGAATTTTATGATGGTAATGAAATGGTCTTGGAGAAAACAATTCTTATAACAACATTTAATAATGAGTGATACCAAAGAATTATTTAAAATGGTAATGAAGTGGCTATTAGTATAGTACCAAAGAGAGAGAAATGCTCAGAACTTACAAATGAAGGTCTTGATTATTCCAAACATAAATTTCAAACTATAAACAGAGAACTTATTGTAATAGACCATTTTTGTATTTTACAAAGGAAGAGACAAAAATTTAATAGTCTACTCCAAAAGGGTTGCCTTTAAAAAACATCAGTGATAATTAGATTTCCATTCTTCACCCAGAAAAATATAGTAGAAAAAAATTCCTAGAAAGAAAGAAGATATGAAATGAAGAAAAGAAAGAAGGAAGGAAAGAAGGAAGGAGGGAGGGAAGGAAGGAAGAAAGGAAAGAAGGAAGGAAGAAAGAGAAAGAAAGACAGTAAGAAAGAAAAAGAAGGAAAGAAGAAAAGAAAAAGAACAAGGAGTCAGGAAGACTGAAAAAAAAAAAAAAGGCAGCATGCAGTCACTACGGAAAACGTTGTGAAGGGTCCTCAAAAAATTAAGAATAGAACTACCATACGACCCAGCAATCCCAGTGATCCTCTGGGTATATATCCAAAGGAAATGAAAACAGGATCTCGAAGAGATATCTGCACCCACGTGTTCATTGCAGCGTTATTCACAATAGCCGAGATATGGAAACAATCTAAGTGTCCACAATGGATGAATAGATCAAGAAAATGTGATGTATATATACAATGGAATATTATTCAGCAATGAGAAAGAAGGAAATCCTGCCATTTGCAACAACAGAGATGACCTTGAGGGCATTATGCTAAGTGAAAAAAGCCAGACAGAGAAAGACAACTGCTGTATGGTATCACTTATATATAGAATCTGAAAAAAACCCCAAAAAAGTCAAACTCATAGAAACAGAGAGTATAAAAGTGGTTGCCAGGGGCTGAGGGGTGGAGGAAATAGGGAGAGGCTGGAAAAAGGGGACAAACTTTCACTTATAAGATGAATAAGGTCAGAGGATCTAATGTAAAAAATGGTAACTATAGTTGATAACACTGTATTGTATAATTGAAATTTGCTAAGAGAGTAGAATTTAAATGTTATCATGAGAATATATATATTATATATATAATAATAATAAACATAATAAATAATATATATGGCGATGAATGTATTAATTAACTCAGTGGGAGAATCCTTTCACAATGTGTATATCAAATCTCCACGATGTATACTTTAAATTTCTTACAGTTTTATTTCTCAATTACACTTCAATAAAACTGAAACAAAAAATAAAAAAAAGAGGCATGAAGAAGAGGGTAATGAAGAAAAGAAGGAAAACCAGAAGGAATGAAAACATGAAAGAGTACAAAAATAGAACATAGATGAAGAGAGAAGATATAAATTTTAAAGCAAACTCCATGTCTAGGATGGTAATATTTAATGATATTTAATTAAATATCAAAACATTTTTAAGTGCTAGGAATACATAGCTCAGGAAAGACATGTTTGCAGGAAATAAGCCTTAATTGCCCAATTTGCCAGAGAAGCAGAGATGGCAGTGTTTTTGTGACACTTACGTGGTTGGGCCCAGTCATCGAGGAAGTGAGTACAGAAGCATGTGCATTTCTGTCCTGCCACAGTCTCCGATGCTTTCATTTGCTATAAAATGCCTCAAAATAAACGGCACAAGTATTTCAACAAAGAGCTGGAGTAGACACACCGAGCATTTCCACCATGGGGGGCTAGAATTTACTCGCTGAGGGGTTAGTTATGGCAACTTGGTTTCTCAACAGGTTGAATGCAAGTCTGGCTCGCAAAGGAGCCAAGATACAAAGTTGAAACTGCTGAAAGGAGGCAGGTCTTCCGCGGGTGTGCTATGTTCACAGTCCTGGTAGAAGGTTCTCCGGAGGCCACAGATTCATTGTGTCAGAAAGGGTAGAGCAAAAGACATGGAAAACATTGGAAGAGATCCAACGGATCTCTGGGCCTTGAGCGTGGTTAGTGCCTTGAGCTTGTTCCGACAGGTATTTTTTGCAGAAAGAGCTCCATGAAATGGAGTGAAACGCAGTCAGTAAGGCTCAGGCATGGATGTTCTTTCAGAGTATGGGGTTCACACTACTCTTTGGGCAAAAAAGAAATCCGTTGCTACTCCTCTGCTATTTCCCCGGATCTATTTGGGTGCTGGCAAATTGATTTGATAAAATGGTGATAGATTTGTCAGATTAAGATAGTAATTTACTTCCATTAATTTGAGAGACATCAGTGTCTCGCAGAGAGAAGAAATATGGCTACCCTGGTGGGATACATTTAAATTCATTAGATTTTCTGGCTTTCGTCTGAGACACTGAGATTTTTGCTTCTCAGCCGATAAATCCTTTCAATTTTTACTTCAAATGGCAATAAACAAGCACTCATCAATTTATATTTTAAATTCTCCTAACAATATCCAGTTAGAGAAATCTGTTTAATTAGCAGTGGGTTGATGCTTTCTTGGCCCACTGCAAGTCCAGTTTCCAGAATAAAAGAAAGGCATGGAGAGCCGCTGGTTGGAAAAACATGCCCCCTGCAATGGCTGGGAACAAGAAGAGACATTCTCCCAACAAATGTTAACCCAGGGAAAAAAATTTGAATATCTATAAAAGATTAAATTAACAATAGATGAATGGCAAATGAGAAAGCTGCCAGTGACCAGACTTTCTCAGGAGCCAACATTTAACAATATGGATTATTTCGGATAATTCATGGTTTGCCACTCTTTCTTCTTTGTCTCCTCTGTAATATCCAGGGCACATCTTAGATAGATAATTAGGGCATTATCATATTCCTTAACTAAGTCCGACAAATTGCATCGTGCGTCGTGGTAAACCAACCTAGGGCTGTGTCATTAGCATTGTCTAATTGTTCCAAATAAAGTCTTAGCCTTTTTACCGCATCAACTTTATTTGTCAATACCCAAGAAGGAGAGACTGTTCCCTTTCCTGGAGGGCTGCGTGAATATGCTAGTCACTAGGTAATCTTACAGTTAATACAGGCCGCAGCATGGAAAAATGTAAGAAAATGTAAAGGTCAAAAACATGTTTCTATTATGGAAAAAATGAATGATAATGACATAATTTTTTCAGCTCATCAGGCTCTTTGCTAAGTGCTGCTGTTATTGCCAGATCAGTCGTGTATAACAAAGAAGTGCTTTCTGCAGCCTGCTTCATTAGTCTGCCCTGTAGGACCTCACCTCCGGACCTTTCGCTAATCTGTTGGCCAGCTCAATAGTCTTGTTAGTTCTATCCACTTCTTCCTGACAGCAGATTTTCTCTGCTGTAGCCCTCCCAGAGGCCATGGTGAAGGCAGCCAGGTTTGTGTCTAGTTCCTTTAAATAAAAACAGTGAGAGACAACTCTGGACACTGTCAGAACAAGTAAAAATATCGCCACTGACTTATTTTATATTGCAGAAAGTTAAATTATACAGTGTGCCCCAGAAGCAAACACAACGGCGATCAGGAGCCTGTGCCAATTCACACAGTGAGAAGGTCCAGTAGGGAAAATGGAAGAAAAGGATATTCGGTAGTTTATGTAATTTTTGTTGTTTGTTCAAAACAGCACTGAGGAAAAAAAGGAATGTACACACAAATTCAAAATCCTAGGGGGAAATGGAGAATGTCATTTTCCCAGACGAATTACCTGAAGTCATGAAGATTTAATACAATTGATTTGTGTGTACCATTAGTGCCAATAACACACTTAATAAAAAGTGTCCCAAAACATTTTGCATTGAGAGCTGACTGGCGAGATAAAACCCAGGGGAAGCTTTTAAGGTGAGATTTGAAGAGCTGTGATGAATCAACAGCTCAGAGGGAGGGAGCTGGGGCCCGGAGCTGGGGCGGCACCAGGAACAGCAGAACTTCCAGCTGGGGATGTAATGGAGAAAGGGAGCCAGGAGATTGGGGGGTCCCATTGAGCTGGCTGCAGTGAAGCGGAGCTCACCGAGGATAAGTGGAGAGAATGGGTAGGAAAAATGAAGGTTGTGAGTGTACATGTGTTCAAGAGACTTGGTTGTTTCTTTGAGGGAAAGGGAAGGAGAGAAGAGGGAGATCTGGAAAAAGAAAAGGCAATGCTCTGAAAGAATCATTGTTCAAGTAGCAAAAGAACTGTGTGTGTGTGTGTTTGATTTGCTATTCTCTTTCAACAAATCGTCTGCTCATTTCATGTTTATGAAGAACTTCCATGAAGACAGGGAAACTGCTTATGCTCTTACAGTATATTGGGGAGGTGTCAGTAATGGCAAACGAGAAAGCTCATGGCGTTGTGTAGAATTTCGCTCATGATATTTTTATGAGAAAAAACATTAACACTGGAAATAATTAGTAAGAACCCGAAAACTCTCCTCGGATTTGTAACTTATATGAGAATCTCAAAGTTCTTTTGGCAGGACTACCTGTCACCTAGGGGCTGCTGAGCTATTATCAGTCTGTTTTATACTTAGGGAAACTGAGGTCAAGAGCCTGACAGGAAATGGAAAAGAATGGTTTACAGAACCCTAGGGGAGATCCTATCAGCATTTCTTGGAATTATTTCTGTGGAATTATTTCTTAGCCTGGCCCTGAATTAGTCACTACTTATAATTCCTCAAGCCAGTTAGGCAACCCCCTCCAACCTTCTGAGTTTTCCACATCTCTCCCTTCTTTCCAGACAGCTGGCTCACGGTTGTGCACCAGCAAAGCCGATGTAGATCATTAGACGGAATTAGGAGGAAAAACCAGATACTGCAAAGTGTATCTAATATCTTATGCTGTCAACTTGCATTGATGATAACACAGGTGGCGAAGTGGGTAATCTTTCACCAAGAAGAAGATCATCCCTTACTTTCTAGGACCCTCTAATTAATTTATTAGACAATGGCTACTGTATTAGTTTGCTAGGGTTGCCTTAACAAAGGACTTAAACAACAGAAATTTATTGGCTTGCAGTTTAGAGGCTAGAAATGTGTGGGCAGGGTTGGTTCCTTCTGTGGCTATGAGGGAGAATCTGCTCCATGCCTCTCTCCTAGCTTCTGCTGGTTTGCTGGCCATCTTTGGTGTTCCTTGGCTTGTAGAATCATCACCCTGATCTCTGCCTTCATCTTCACGTGGCGTTCTCCCTGTGTGAAGGTCTGTCTTCAAATTTCCTGTTTTTATAAGGACACCAGCAATATTGGATTAGGGCCCACCCTATGGCCCTTATTTTAACTTGATTAACTCTGTAAAGACCCTATCTCCAAATAAGGTCATATTCTGAGGTGCTGGGGGTTAGCACTTCAATTTATGAATTTTGAGGGTACGCAATTAAACCCGGAACAGCTACCAAGCGCCAGACGCTGTACTGTGAACTTGAAGGGGAGTGATGGGACAAAGATGAATAAGGTATGGCCCCTGACCTCCAAACTCACAATTTAGTGAGAGAGGCGGGTTGATATGCAAACGAGGGCAAATAAAAGAAGGGAATTTATAGCCAACTGCAGCCATACTGAGCCTGAAGGACTGAGAAGCCCAGGTCGTTTGTTTCCGGGGAGGAGAGGGAGGAGCGCGGTGACCCAGGCTTTTACTCAAATTCTCCCTTTATTGATGGGCCTGAGGGGGTGCTGTCCCCCTTCCTCCTGGAAGTTGTTGCAGTGGGTTCCCTGCCAAGCAGTGGGTCTAGGAGGGGCCCGATTCTCACCGCCTCAGTGCCAGGTGTGGGGTGAGCCCCCCGCTCTGTGACTAAGCTGGGCTGGAGTGCAGAGCACTTGATGTTAGGGGTCAGGAGGAAGGGAGATCCCCGTGGCAGGCACTACAGGGATGGGAGTCCTGTCTTCAGCCCAGGTGCCTTAGGAACCCATGGGGACCCAGTGCTGGGGGTAGGGCACAGGGATTTCCCCAGCAGTCTCCACAGCCCTCCAGCTCTTGGGGAGAAGTAGGCCAATGATATCTCTTCAGATGTCTTCCTGTTTATTCTCTAAAATAAATTCTTCCTGCTGGAGGCCATTCCCTGCCACTCTCTCCCCAATCAACATGGAGAAGAACAGTGAAACTCCTATTGGAACCACAGCATGATCTTGAGACTTGTACCCCTTATGGAATGTTACCAAATTTCGAAGATGTATGGTTCAACAATTCTTTGGAAGATCATTTGAGTTCATTCGGGAGGGAACGAAAAAAAGTCGGAGCTGGAAAGAAGAGAAGGAAAGGAAAGAAAGAAGGCAGGAAGTCCCGTGAAAGGAGGGGAGGGAGGAGGAGGGACTTCTGTGAGAGCAACCAAAACCAGACTCTGGGTTTTTATTCTTTTCTTGCTCAAATCCATCCCTCATACCACTTGTCAGAGGTACATTGCTAAAACACAGACCGATCCTCCACTAAAAACCCCTATTTGCCGCTCCCCATCATCTCTAGGATGAAGTCCAGACTCCTTGGCGTATCACACGAGACCCTCTGTGGCCTGGCTCCTGCCTGCCTCTCACACTTTGCTGGCCCTCTTCCCTGCCCTGACTCCTAGCTCTGCTGCTCCACAGAATTACTTTCCATTCCTAAAATGAGTCATGCTATTTCACACCCCCGAACCCTGTAAATACTGTTTTCTCTGCTGAATCTTCCAGGCTCCCAAATTTGCTCCTCCTTCCAATATGTCACCTCCTTTGCAAACACGTTCTCTGAACCCCAGGCAAAAGTAGTCACACCTCCACCCTCCGCTTAGTTCTCACAGTCTTGTTGCTTATCATAGTACAATACAAATACCATTATGTTATAATTATCTATCTCTCATGCGTCTCCCCCATGAGACCGTGAGTTACGGCAGGAGAGAAACTTTGTCTTACTTGTCTTGGAGGCCCCAGCACCCAGCACAGGGCCTGGCATGTAGCTGATACGCAGTAAACCTCTGCTGAATTAATACATATTTTGCAAGACTTAGGCAAGAGAGGGGAAGAGAAAAAAGTGAGAGAGAAAGGTAGAAAGCCTGGGTGAGGGAAAGGAAAGGACAGGGGAGGAAAAGCAGGAGCGTCATGATTCTTCACAGCTCTAAGATCCTCATGCCTCTGAGTGGCTCCAGTTCACTCATTCATCAGGCAATTATGGCCTTACAGGGTTAGCTGCTAGGCACCATTCCAGGAACTGGGGATACGGAAATGAAGGGTATAGTGTCTGTCTTCAAGAAGCCCCCAGTTTAGGTGGTGTTGGGGGGAGGGGTACGAGGAGAAGGTGACAGGTGAAAGGGCAACCAATGGAAAATCAGTGTTGACCAGGGCTGGCCCTGTGGCTTAGCGGTTAAGTGCATGCGCTCCGCTACTGGCGGCCTGGGTTCGGTAGCACCGACGCACTGCTTGTCTGGCCATGCAGAGACGGCGTCCCACATGCAGCAACTAGAAGGATGTGCAACTATGACATGCGGCTGTCTACTGGGGCTTTGGGGAGAAAAAGGGGAAAAAAAAAGGAGGAGGATTGGCAATAGATGTTGGCTCGGGGCCGGTCTTCCTCAGCAAAAAGAGGAGGATTGGCATGGCTGTTAGCTCAGGGCTGATCTTCCTCACAAAAAAAGAAAAGAAAAGAAAATTAGTGTTGACCAAATGGTAACATGTTGGGGAGGGAGGGGCACAGGGTGCAGCTCACTAAGCCTGCAGGAATGGAGGTATTTTGACAATTGAATAGGTTTGCTGAGCAAGGATAATGAATAGAAAGCAAAGAAACAATAGAGAGGAAACTATTGATGTTCCATTTGAAGAGGAAAGTCTTTAAAATTTAATACTTTTAAATTCATATCTAAAACTAGCAAGACTTTCACAGTGTTTCTTGAGGTATACATCTTCTTGTTCTCTCTAGAATATTTACAAGGGTAATTGAGGTATTTGAGATTGGCCAAGGAAAATGGGATTCAGGTGCCTGAGCCTTAAGGTTTGATGTTATTCCATTTTATGAGGAGAAAAAGGTTTATAATTTTATTTTGGAAAGTTTCCTTTTTTTCTGGATTCATCTGGGTTTTTGTAAGTGGAGCAAAGGAAGAGAGAGAAAGAGAACCATTTCAAATCCTATCTTCTTCTATTCTCACTCAAACCCGGGGGCTGTGTCCCCCAGGGCATGTTGGACTCTGGAGACATGGTGTGAGATGCCACATCTATGTGGATAGTGGCACCAAGACCTCGTATCACACTGCATTTCCTTTAGAAGGACTGGAGACTTCAAGCTGGAATGTTTTTTTTTAGGTCCTCTTTTCTGAGTCTGTTTTGTTTGACTATAGTCTTTTCTGACACTGAAAAGAAGTGCTAAACAGATAAAAGATAATGTCATTATTCCCCCATTTTTCCATCTGGCTCATAACAAGACATACCCATTCTCTTACAGGATGTGCATATCAACCTGATTAATATGAAAAAAATTTAAGTGTCCAAACCCCTTTCTTTTCCAGCCTCCCTGTCTTTTTTTCCTTCCTTCTTTATTTCTTTCTTTTTTAAGCATTGCCCTTTTCAAAACAAGGGGAGATTCAGCATAGTTCCCGAGCCCCTGTGATCCAATGGTGTCACATCACTATGGCAATTGCTGCCCAGGGCAGGAATGCAGAGCAGCTGTAATTGTGCAACGCCTTATTGCTGGTGCATGTCAATCAGAACCCATGAATTGAGAAAAATTTGCTCTGTTCATTCTGTTAAATGATGTATCCAATTAAACCTGTTAGAATTCATGATCTTCAGTCAAGGTTAAATGAAAGTAGTTACTCCTGTCAGCTAGGTGATTAAATGCTGCCTACATCAGGCACATTTATGTGCAAAATTAAAATTTTGGTATAAAGCATGAATCTTTATGCATGCCAGTTAATTATCTTGCGGTTCCTCCACTTATTAAATGCCCACTGCATTTCTTCTTAATCATCAGCTTCCTTTCAAAACTTATTTCATACTTCACATTACACCAAGATTTCAGTGTTTAAATGAAATGCCTTACCAATGAAAACTTCCTCTTTTTGAGGCCTTGGCGGTACTATGCTACTGAAAATAATCATTATTAACATTTTCTCATTATTATGCACAAGTATTTCTAGAAACCAGGTTGACTAATGCCAAGGCATTCTGGAAGTGATCCCTGTTCAGGCTCCACCAGGGCTTGGTTCTAACCTGGGGTTCAGCTTCCCGCATGCCCCCTTATTCAACCACTGCAGGCTGCCAGAGTGCAAAGGCTCTTGCTGATTGTAGGGTACCGTTTCTTTTTCCTTTCTGATCCACTTTGAGTAGATACAAAATGAGCACAAATGTAATAATGAAATAATTTACTTCTATACATCAAATTACATTAGAAATAGATGAGAGAAAATATTGCTTCTTCCTTTTTAAAAAATAAAGCAAAGACCTAACCACCTCAGGTCTTAGGCATACGCAAATGTTGCCTCTTCTGCTGGGTTTTAAAATGAACACAAAATACAAGAAGAAATGATACAATTTCATAGTGCCCATGGTCCCCAAATACAGCATTATGGGAGGAGTAGGATGCCACAAAAACGCTCCACCAAATACTTCTCTTAGAAGTGTTTCACAGTATAGTATCTACCTTTTTTGACCTTTATTTATTTAATAACTCAATAGTAGTTGCATAGAATTAAAAATTTCACGAGCCAGCCCCGTGGCTTAGCACTTAAGTGCTGCTCTACTACTGGCGGCCCAGGTTCGGATCCTGGGTGTGCACCGACGCACTGCTTCTCCGGCCATGCTGAGGCCGCGTCCCACATACAGCAACTAGAAGGATGTGCAACTATGACATACAACTATCTAGTGGGGCTTTGGGGAAAAAAAGGAGGAGGATTGGAAATAGATGTTAGCTCAGAGCCGGTCTTCCTCAGCAAAAAGAAGAGGATTAGCATGGATGTTAGCTCAGGGCTGATCTCCCTCACCAAAAAATAAAAAAATAAAAAAAACTATTAAAAATTTAGCAACAAACTTCCCCCCATTGATGTCATTATTTCAGATATTTATTTCTCTTCTTATGAGGCAGATGATACCCTTATAAATTTTTAAACTTAAATATAAATTCCTACTATTTAATTGATTTACAATAAATAATGCCAATGGAGCATTGCAATGTTATTGCATTAATTTTCATTTTATTTAATTCTCTGTGTCATGTTTCAGAGTTTCATAATCTTTTATAACCACAAAGCATTCAAGAACCAGAAGGAAAATATCTTTAAAGATGACAAGTTCTCAATTTAGTTGTTGCAAGTATTTAAATAAAAATACTTCCCATATCAGAAAGTTATGAAATATTCCTCGTACATGAACTTGAAAGGGACTGATTTCCATGAGAATGAAAATAGATTTATTAACAAATGAAATGGAAGAAATTTTTTCACTGAATAATAATGAATTAACCAGTGGTTGGTGACGCTGAGCAGCCACCTACATGAGAATGTGTTAGAAACTCATTTTCCCTGCAAATGTGCCCTCAGACACACCCATGTCAATAACGATGCCCTGTTATCCTTCTTGATTTTATGACTCTTGATAATACATACCAATATTCGATGTCAACTTTTTCTTTTTTTAAATGGAACTCTAGTGCCAATGGGTTGAAGAAATGATGAAACTTGAACTCAAGCAAACACAGGTCCTTTCTTTTGTTGCCAAGACCAGACTCACAGAGTGATGTGGCTGGATGCGCCCCAATCTTGGGGAGTGGAGAGTGGGGCCTTCTGTGTGGCAGAGGCTGTTCATGAAGCCTCAGAGTGCAAGGTCACCTTAGGACCCTCCAGTGACTGCAATGCTGAGCCCAGCCTTCAGAGAGGGGCAGGCGTGGACGGTGGCTTCTCACCCAGTTAATCCCTTTGCTTCGGATCCAACTTTACTCTCCTCGCCTGCTCCTCAATAGCTGCTGCTCGGATCCCTCGGTCCTTCGCCATTGCCTCCACTCCCTGGGTCAGATCTGAGCTCTGCTCAGAGATAAGCAGGATAGAGCAGTAGAGTTGGAGTCAGGCTTGAGCCAGAGATGGGGTGCTGGAGGCACCAGCTCATAAGGGTTTTAAAACATAATGGAAATGTAAGGGGATGGAGAACATCGTACTTAGGATACATTCTGGGGAGCATCACGCACATAGTTAGAAGGAATCTGTTGCTATACACCTTAGGGTGGCGGAAAGGTTTGGAGAGACCTCCTGTGAAAGGAGCAGGCTTGAGTAAACAATAGGTGGTAACCAGAGTGCCACCTGAGGAGGGGAGGACCAGCTAAATTCAGGGCTGCGGTGTCTTTCAGGGGGCAGTCATGAGTGTCTTCTTACGCCCTTTGCCTGTGCAGTGTTCATCTTTCTTTCACTAAGTGAATGCTGAACGTTCGTTAAAGGACATTGATTTAAAGTGGTCCCAAATGATTACCCAGGGCACCCACAGGTCTCATTCAGGCTCTAAAGAGGCCACGAGGTGGGATTCTAAAGAAAAAGGGTGTAAGCTGGAGGTCTCCTGAGTTCTCTCTTGAGGGCTAAGAGGCTGGGGAGAGAATGCACGCCGCTGTTAGATAAAAACGAAGCGTGAGGATGAAGCAAACAGCAGAGTAAGCAACTATCTATTTGAGTTAATTCTTGTAAACTGGTCTCTTTTTGTGTGACCACGTGTGTGTTTTATGGGTTAGATGTCGGAAAAGCAGCATCTTTCCCGGCACGTTTCTCTTATCTTTTTTTTCTTTCTCTCTCTTTTAAAAAATCATTTAGAAACAGGAACAATTTTCTGTTCAAATGGTCGCTGTCCCTAAGTGGCTTAAAAACTCCCAGTGGGAAGGACAACAGCCCTCTCAGAGGCAGAGTGGCCTCTGTCTGTGAGAAATATTCACCTACGGGCATGCTTTTCTGGCTTGCTTTATCACTAGCTTTGCAACTTGGAGATGTAACGTAGCTTGAAATCAACGGTGTGTTTAGTCCTGCTTTGTCGGCCCACCTGGCGACAGATTGGGCTGTTCTGTAGCCCCGCTGCTTTCCTGGGTCACACAATGCCATCGCAAGTAGAAGGACTGGGTCCAATTTAATCAAAGGCTTTTGATGGTGCAAAGCGTAGAGCCTCATTCTGAAGGGGAAGCCTCTTCTGGGACAGGGAAAGAGGGGGTTTGGTGTGTAGCAGACACGCTGGTTTGAAGCATCATGCTGAGAGATTGATTCACCTAAATCTGCCTGGCAGCGGCACGGGCAGACCACCAAGCTGCAGAAGGCTCACACTGGGGATGGTGGGAGACCAGAGGAAAGATTCCACTTCCCTCCGAGGAGCCGCTGTCCGGAGGCTGTGGTCTGCTGCAGGCAAGATCTCACGCCGCCACCATCGGTCTAGTTAACCTCCAGGAGGGGGCGGATTAAACAGGAACAGGTGGCATCGCACCTTGGAGCTGGTTCGAATGTTGGCAGAGACGGGCTGGCTCACCACTTAGCATTGTGTGTCAGGACGGGGACAGCTTCAAAGGCAGGCTCTGGTAGTGGGAGATGTCTGTTTTCACCTTGACAGTCTCGACCTGAGGTTGGAAAGGTGATTCAACCAATAGATGTCTCTCCTACTTAAAGTAGAGATGAAATATTTTCTACTTTCCAGTCTCTCGGGATGTAAATAGGATGATGTCTCCAAAATAAAAATACCAAGACTCCTATTGCCTTCATTGATTTGCTGTGAATAATTTTCCAGTGAGCAAGAAGCTTCCCTTGAACGTAATTGGAGAAGGAAAAGCAAAGTCTACATATAACAAAGCAGACGTTGTAAAACCGACAGCTGGCAACTTTTTCTGGTGGTCTTTGATTCATCTCATGAGCTCACGGTCGTGTGCGATGATACGCATGTGTGGGTCATATGATTTGTGGGCAGGTGAGATGTGCTCGATCTTTAGTCGTGTGTGAAAGCGCTCCTGAATTCACTGGATTCAGGGGTACTAGGTCTGTGGAGACATAGACAACAAGCTAAGGGTGAGTTTGAAATATTGTATATCATAAAGATATTTGCTAAAATATCTCCCTTCATTTAAAGTGCTTACAGTTATGACAGTGGTTACATCCAATTTGCATTAAAACTAGGGAAAAATAAAGAAAGTCATCTAAGTTTCCTTAGGTAATTTTAAAGACTTTTCAGCCAATCTGGCCAGGCATGCCCCAGTGTAAGGGAGAACCAGGGTTTTAATCCAGTTTGTACTATTTCTGTATGTTCAAACGAAGCTCAGCACTGGAAAGCTGTTTGGAAAATAAATGGAGAAAAGAAGAAAAGGTAGAAAGTTGTTTCAAAGAAATGGAAGAATGACAATAGAGTAGCTAATAAACACTAGACAAGGCTAAGAATCAACGTTAGGGCTGCCTATTAGATAGATGTTTAAAAGATAGATGGCCTCTTCAATTGATGATGCAAATTACTTTGTTTCTGTATTGTGCTGTGACAGGGATAACATGGAATAGCGTTTTCCCCTTCCTGCGGCTCCTTATACCCATTTAGGCCATTAGGTAGGGGGCTTTCTTGGACCCAAGGTGTGGGTGGGGTGGGTCAAAATCTTAGCCATGAAGACCTAAGGCATGGTCTAGGTATGAATATTTGGAAGAATACACAATTTGGGGGAGATAGCCCCTGTCACTGTCCCCATGTCTCCAAAAGAAAGATTCCCTGATCTGTGGGATGAGAAGAAAAAGAGTTTAAGAGAAGACCACAATAGTTAGAAGTCAGCACTTGTTCCTCCCAAACGGATTTCTCCATTGCCCTTTTCGCTGATTGTGTATGTGCACGTGCATGTGTGCATGAGGGTGTATGTGCACATGCATGCATGTGACAGACCCTCAGATGAGTTAGGGATCTGAGAGTAGAGGAGTTCTGCATCTTCCTGCCCTCTGGGCCCTGGGGGGCAGCACAGAGCTGCCCTTGGAAGCACAGTGGACTGTGGCTACGCATTTGCTACTGTGGAACGTGTGGGCAGCTGGGCCTGAGGTATCTCCCAAAGCATTGCAGGCCCTGAGAGGACACAGGAGCAATGAAATGTTTTTCTGCACGGCCCATCACAGCATGGGCATGATGCCAAGAGCTGGCTGACCTGGAGGTGCCCTGTGGCTGGTGTGAGGGGTGGCAGCCACAGATACAGAAATGGCTGGATCGCTGGAGGCCAGGTGGGAATATGGCCACCCTGGTAGTTACCAGCATGGAGAGACGAGGATAACTGGAAACCAGGCAGGTGTATACATTTCTGAAGACGCTAAGGAGGACAGATGAAGGCTGAGGACCAGACGCCTCTCCTAGGTGCTGTGATGCTATGTACTCCTGGGAACATAGATGGCATGCCTCCCCCAGGAGAAAGGGAGATCCTAAATTGACCAAATTCACCCTGAATCCATCAGGCAAACCTAATTTGACTATGACTCAAATGAGACCCTGATTTGACTATGCAGTGGAAAACATTTTCTGTTAGAGGGCAGAATGAATGCTTGAGTTTCTATTGAGATAGAAACTTAGTTCAGTTATAGAAAAGTAAAAAGAGTTACAGTTTTTGAAAGCCTGAGTTGTAGGTTAAGAAATAACATACCTATTTCAATACCAAATAACTATATTCTGAGAAACATGCAAATGCTTGACTGAATTTTAAACTTAGATATTTGGAGTGGAGGAAACACAGCTAAATGCTTGAATCTCATCTGAAAACCTTTGAAATACATGGCTGGTATGGCCTTAACACTGTAATCTGTATAAAGCCTGAATTTACCTTTCATTGTTCTTTGAATCCTAAATTTAAAAAATTCCTTTATTTGTTAAAATATTTATTGAATACGTGTTATATACAGGTATCTGTCTAGATATGGGGAGGATAAAGTCATTTAAAATGCCTTCCCTGAACTCAAAGAGCTTAGTTTATTGTTTTACAAATAGTATATAGATATTTCACTCAAGACATTTACGTCATTAGAGTAATATTAAAGCAAAATGACGAAAAAATGATTTCTAATATAACAAAATTCAGAACCTCACCTTAGACTTCGTACATGTTTAATGCACTATCATTAAATGATGAAGCTCATTAGGTACTATGAAGATGAGAGGAGAGGCAGCATTGCAGGATTCAGTGCATAAGCTCTGGAGTCAGGTAGTCTGGCTTACATCTCTGCTCCGTCACTCACTAGCTGTGTGGTTTTGAGCAAGTTACCTAACCTCTCTGTCTTTCTATTTCCTCAGATATAAGATAGGAATGATAATAAGCCCCACCTCAATAACATATTAGGGATTGTTATGAGGATTAAATGAGTTACCATGCATACAGCACATCTTATAGGGTCTAGTAGAGAGAATACTAAGTGTATGTATGTATTTACGCATTTGTGTACTACATAACAATGCATGTATTTTTTTAAATGCTCTTTTCTTGCTGAATCTTAACAAACAATTCCATTCAGTTGATGCTGTAGTGCAGAGTATACGAATATCTCTTTTTAAGTTTTTAAATTTAATTTAGCAAATGAACTACATTAATCTTATACATTAAAAAATAAGATAGACCAAACAATCCCCTAAACATTGTTTTTGCAGTTACTACATCCAATATGAAGTCTCACAGTATGGCAATCGCCACAAACATTAAGAAACATTAAGTATAAAATACTTGAAAAATGAAGCATCAGATTTGGTTAAATATATGTCTTTTTGAATTGGCTGTGTGATAAGAGAGAGCTGGTTGATAAAGGACAAGAGAAATGCTAAATATGCATCATGACAAACAGTGAAAAATTAAGGATTGTAACTAACATTAATTACATTCTAGTAAGATGAATAGGCTGCTCATCATTAATGAGAACATACACCTTTGTCTAAGTTTCACAGCCACCTGTGATGAATGTGCTAATGGGGATAAAATACATCATAGTAACATTTGAATTAACAGCACACTAATAGATTGACATATGAGTATGAATAAAGCATTTAATCATATAAACTATACCACACCCAAAAGCAAATTTTTCTATATTGCCTACATCACATCCAAGTGAGTGTAGAACACATTAGATTCTTATTTTAAGTCATATATTTAGGATAGTGTCCATATTGTATAATGTCCTAGAAAAAGGAGTTGACTTATTATATTCCAGGAGCTTAAGGTTAATAAAAAGATTCTTCAGTCTAACTCTGATAAGATAAAGGAAATTCAAACATTGTATGTATTTCTCAAGCTATAGTGTTGTATCTACTCTTTTAACTTTGATTCCTAATGTACATGCTACTGATGAAATGTTATCAACTTAATACCAAACATAACATATACTGAGGTAAATTCAGCCTCCTGTTTTGGAAAGAGTTCCATGAAAAGTTAAATATACCCTTTCTGTTGATACCTGATATAGTTTCTATAGCAGTAGAAGAGGACGTCATAAATAAGGCAGTGCCACGTTATTTTGATGGATGTTGGATTCCTAATATATTAGGTAATATTATTTAAAGCCTCACCCACTGTGATTAAGTATTCTTGGAGGAGAGCAATTATGCATACATCACAACAATGGGGATAACAAGCGTACGTTTATAATCTAAACCCATTCCTGTTAGAGAAAATATATACGCCGTGTGATATTTTCTAGCAATCCCAAGATCATGTACAAACCACTCTAGTCCTTATACTTACTTACAGTCAAGAGTTAAAAATAATTTGATTATGTAATAATAATAGCTAGAAGCCCTTTGGAAGATACTGTAAATCATCAATCTTTTATTCAGTCCCTGAGCTCCTGATAGGTGCCGTGTGTGACGGCAGTGC
Source organism: Diceros bicornis minor (assembly GCF_020826845.1). Taxonomy (NCBI): domain Eukaryota; kingdom Metazoa; phylum Chordata; class Mammalia; order Perissodactyla; family Rhinocerotidae; genus Diceros; species Diceros bicornis. Next base: position 54,483,929 of record NC_080749.1, read on the forward strand.
TCAGACAGATCTGTAGACGTGGAAGAGAAGGTTCTGACACTCAAGGACTAGTTGTGGGGGGTGACAAGTACCAGCAAGCATGCTGAGGACCTCAGCGACTGATGTAAGCTATGTAGATCCAACATTGAGGAACACTAGGAGGCTGGTGGGTGGGAATTGCGTTGGGGTAGGGTAATTATCTGCAAGGGAATAGAAGCATCTCCTGGCCAAAAAACACATTGTGGAAGAAAGGGAGGAGAATTTGAGCCTGTCACTCAGCTTTTCCTTCTTGCCAACTCCTACAGACATATGCCCAAGGAGCTGAAAAAAAGACCAGTGTTAAAAGTAGTTTTCTAAAACATCTTGACCCGTAGGAACACAACAGTGTAGCCAGTAGAACAGAGTGTATCCGTAGTGCTTCATCCACTAGGGGTTTTAGGGGGAGCTTGTTGGAGTGTGGAATGGGCAGAGTGGAAAACTGAATATGATAATCAAGTTTACACAAACAATTACAGTGAACATGTTGCAGTAACAGAGGTAAATATATAATGTCATGGAGAGGGAAAAGAGAACAAAAAGCATCCGATCCTTAACGTTTGTAGACATTACCGAAGGAGGTAATGCGAGTTGCATCTTGAGAAAAGAATATGAGTTTTTCAGATAGAGGGGAGGAGGAGGAGAATTCCTGGCAATGGAAGAGAAGGTACAAGGCCAAGGTATGGGATAGTCGGAGAAGGCCGTAGAGTTTGATATGGGTGAGTACAGGATGCGTGATGGTGGAAGTGAGAGATAAGGCTGGCTGCAAAGTTTAGGCTATATCTTTTAAAAGATACATTCTTTTTTTTTGGGGAAAGAAATTAATATTCATCTCCATATCATGTCCAATAAGACATTTGAGGAGAAACAAAGCAGATTAATTTATTTGGCTGTTGGATAGTGCCTTTGTTTTTTTAACGACTGGGGAGTGTTTTTGACAAATGCACCATACTTGAGCTAAGTGTTAGGAACTCTGATAGGAAACAAGGTACAGGGTCTGCCCTCCAGGAGCTTGCTGGCTACTTGTGGCTCAGAGGAGAATTGACAAGTAGAATCAGCTAAGGGAAAAACTGGTAAAAGCTATGTTGGGTATGCCCAGGTGCTATCAGCCCTAGGAGGGCTACTTAACACAGTAGCCCACAGGTCTGGTGGGGTAAACTTTCTGGAGAACGGAACATTTAAGCTGATGTAAGAAGAATGAACAGAAGTTAGTTAGGTCAAAGGGTGGAGCTAAAACAATAAGTTTCTTGAAGTCTTAGACATCTTTCTTGTCTCCACCCCACTGATCCCAGTACCACGCACATGGTGGGCAAGTGCCTACTAGGTAAAGTTCCTTCCAAAAGTTAATCATATAAAACAGTCATTTTATTATGCTCATGCATTTTGTGGACCAGAAATTTGACATGGAGGGAATGGCTTGTGCCTACTCCATGATATCTGAGGCCTCTATGATATCTGAGAAGAAGCTGGGAGTGACCCAATGGCTGGGGGCTGCAATGATCTGAAGGTGTCTTCACTCACATGGCTGGAGGGTGATGTTGGCTGTTGGGTGGGGCTTTAGCAGAACATCTACATATTGACTAGTTACTAGAATCACCTGTAGGTGTCCACCTCTGGTATCCACTCACATGTTTGTTGATTGATACTGGCTGTTGGCCAGAACCTCAGTTGGGCTGTCAGCCAGGACACTTGCCCATGGTATTTCCACATGGTCTCTCTGGGTGAGCTAGTTCGAGTTTCCTCACAACATGGCAGCTGGGCTCCAAGAGAAATTCCCCGAAGATAGCAAGGCAGAAGTGCTCAGCATTTTAATAACCTGGCTTCAGAAGTCACATAGCATCAGTTTACAGTACTCTGTTGTCCACAAGTCACAAAAGCTCACTCAGGTTCTCCGAGAAGGGACACACACTCTCTGATTGATGGGAGGAGTGTCACGGTCACCTCGCACAAAGACCATGCGGGATGGGAGATATTGTTTTGCCTACCTTTGGAAAACACAATCTACTGTAGGCCTCAACAAGTATCTGTTGAACAAATGAATAACTTTTAGAAATTAAGTATTTGAAACTAACGGCAGATAGTGAAAGACTAACTTAGGTAATTTAAAGACGCGATTTCTGAGACCATAGCAATTACTTTTTCCAAAGTTGCCTCACTGTGACTTAAATGTGCCCACCATGTTAACTACTTAGACCAGCGTTTCCCAGAATCTATTGGGTAGTCTCATGGAGAAAAGTTTCCTAAAAAGAAAACTGTATGAAATGCTGCATCCATTTGCTCCTGCCTGGGTTATCTATTGCTGTGTAACAATATTAGTGGCTCAAAGAAGCAACCATTTCACTGTTCGCGCTTCGGCGGATCAGGAATCTGGGCAAGACCCAGCAGAGACTGCTGTCTCTGCTCCATAAGCTGCCAGCTGGGGGCGCTCAACAGGAGGTGGGATCCCACATGGCCTTACAGTCATTTTTCTCAATTTTTATTTTAGTTTACCTTATCTTTTCTTTTCCCCAGAGCTGATTTACAGCTTTGTTTGAAACCAGTGCTCCAAAGACTACAGAGATGGCATTTATTCAAATCCTGCTTTGGCTGCATTTATCCGAGCATCAGAGGCAACAACTCACTGCTGCCGGAGTTGGCTGCTTTGTATCAAAGCCAAAACACTGGTTGGAGTCCGGTTGGAGCTGAGAGCTGCCTGAACTGTGTTCAGATCACTCTGTGGAGGGTGCACGTGCTGGTCACTCACTTGCCCGTGTGTACGTGTGGCCTGGTACTCATGAGGCTGTTAGAATGGCATGCTTTCCCCATTCCTGAAGTTCTCTTCGTCTGAAAGGTACTCAGTGGATAAAATACCTGACCTTTCTGTGCCCCTTTATCTACTCTGCTCCTGGAGAGGTGGGATGACTTATTTGATTGGCAAATTTGAGAAGAATAATGAGGCCTACTTGGTTAGGGGCTATCCTGTTCTCTGAGGACATGAGTTCTGCTCTGCTCCCTCCTCACTGTAAGTCCATCTGGACAGGACCCCTTCATAGGGCTGCTTGGGGCTAAAAGAGTAGGATTGCCATATCTGGGGTTCAGTTTTAAGAAGTCTGTTTTCCTAAAAGGCCTCATGTCATGTCCTCCAACCTGGCCTCTGTCAGTAATAAACATGATATTTTGATCTCCATTTTTGTTCTTTTGCTTTATTTCTCAAATTGTTCAGACCTGGGCTGGAAAGAGCGTTAATATCTATTGAAGAGACCACCTTATAGATTGAGAGTGGTGTCTGGGTTCAAACTCTATGACTTTACTTAACTTCTCTGGGTCTCAGTTTCCTCATCTGTAAAACTAGAATAATAATAGTACCTACTTATTAGGTTATTTTGAGGATTAAATGAAAAGCATTTATAATTCTGTAAAGAAGTTAATAAATTTAGCTATTGTGTATTCATTTATTCATCCACTCATCAAATTATATGTGTATGGATTTTTCTGGGTGCTGTGGATAAGAAGAGCAAGAGGGTAGCCGCTTTTGTGTCACTTGGAGTTTAATTGTAACACTTAATCTTATCAAGTAAATAAATCAGGGGATGAGGTAGGATATGGAGAAAGAGAACTTTAGCTGGGGTTGTCAGGGAAGGTCTTTCTGCGGTTGGCATGACAAGAAGCTGTGTAGCTGGCTGTGGATAGGCAAGAGAGATCTGCAGAGGGGACCTAACTGCAAAGGCTCTGAAATGGGATTGGATTGTTAGTAGCAAAAAGTACAAGTGTACCAGCAAAGGCAATTTTCAAAGCCCATATTTGCAAATATACCTTCTTTTGCCTTTCTCAAGGAACTAAATGCTGTTATTAATCTCAAAACAGCCATGGATGATTTTGTGCACAAAAATTCTGGGTTGATCTCTGGGTTTTCAGATGGTTTTCTTTGCCAGGCCTAAGAACGATTTTAGGGGTGTGGAGGGTAATTATTTATCAAGGTGTTGGGGGCCATCATTCATTTAGAAAAAAGAGAGGAGAGGGTTTAATGAAACTTTCAGGGCTGTGAATTGCAACCTACTACCCGGGAGCATGACCCTGAGAGCATGGCATCGTACTCACGTTAATGAAGGGTTAAAGTCAATCTCCACCAGGAGAGGGACTGGCCCACCTCCCCACACTAGAGGGGGGTAACTAATGGCTTGCTGAGGTTTTGTCTGTCCTGCTGGGTGTTCACAGAAAAGACTGCTAATGGATCTGCTTGTTTCTTGACTCTGGCTAGCTGGTTGTTGGGGACACACACAAACTCCTTGATATGGTAACACCCTCCACTCCCCCTAATACAAGAAAGACCATCGTTTCACCTATTGATCAATCCCACTGGCAGAAACTTCTTTAAAGAACATGTTAAAAACATATAGAGAAGTGAAAATCTACTAACTGAACAACGCAAGTTCTTTAACAAGAGGTCTGATGAAAGATATATTCCCCCAAAATATCCAAATAAGAAAAATGACAAGTAACTAGAGGGTGTGTATTAGAAAGGCCACAGATCTGGGTGTTAGCACATTGGTTCTAACTCTTAAAGGGGGAAAAACCTAACTTTTGTTGAGCATCTCCTGTATGGCAGATTTTGTGCTAGTCACTTTATATAAAATATTGCATTTAATCTTTATGATATCTTATAAAGTAAGTATTAATTCCCCCACTTTTACAGATGAGGAAACTGAGGCTCAGTAAAATCGAATGTTCACACGGCTAGTGATGGGATCCCTAATTTGAAGCCTAGTGTTGTCTGGCATCTACGATTGGGCTCTTCCTGGGCTACTATGATACTATGAGGTATGTGTATATACAGATCTCAAAATTCAACCACTTTTCACTATCCTCTACCCCCATCCCCCCATCCTGGTCAAAGCAATATAATTTCTCACCTGGATTACTGTAAAATAGATTACAGTAATACTATAAATACTGGATTACTTGTTGTAATAGACTATTTCCAACTGATCTTCCTGCTTGCACTCTTGTTGTCTGCAGTCTGCTCTCAACACCACAGCAGAATGATCCCGTAAAGTGTAGGTCAGATCCTGACACTCCTCTGTTCAGAACTCTTCAGTAACTCCCTATCTGACTCGAAGTGAAAGCCCGTGTCCTTACTATCACCAACAAGGATCTGCACAGTCTGGCGACTGGGCTACCCACTGGCCCCACCCCTGTGAACTCTCTGCCCTCAGCTCCTCCCTTTCTCACTCTTTAACTCCACTCTGGACATACTTGTCTCCTTTTTTCTCCTTGAACCTCCAGGCACACTACCATTTCAAAGCCTGAGAACTTCCATGGCTACCTTACCTAAAATTTCAACCTCCTCAATTCAATACTTCATATCCCACTTCCTTGCTTTATTTTTTCCCCTTAGCTCTTACCATTATGAAGCATGCTGTATAGTTAACTTACTTTTTTTGTTTGTTGCTGTATAGTGGTCCAAGGGAGAGAAGATGATGGCTTAGACCAGTGGGAGCAGTGGAGACAGTGAGAAGTGACTGGATTCAGGATAAATTTTGAAAGTCATGCTTACAGGACTTGCTGTGGGGTTGAATGTAGCATTGAGAGAAAGAGAGAAATCCAGGATAACACCTTGGTTTTTGACTTGAGCGACTGGGTGGATGGTGGTGCTATTTTCTGGAATATGAACATTTATTAGGAATGACTTTTTGTGGTAGGAGAAATCAATAGTTCAGCTTAGCTATATTAGTTTAAGAGGCATATTAAACATCAAAACAGAGATATAGTAATATTTATACAAGTGTAAACCTCAAGGAGGAGGTCTGGACTGGAAAAATAAATTTGGGCATGATTAACATGTGGATGATATTTGAAGACATAAGACTTTTTGAAATCAGTAAGACAGAAAATGTAACCAGAGAAGAGATTTGTGAAAGATTCCTGGAGCAATCAGCATTTAGGGATTTAGTTTAGAAAACTATTTAAGAATAGATGATGCAGAAAAAAGGAAATTTGTTTAGCAACCAAGTCCAACAGAAGGAGAGCAAGATGGGATCCAAGGCACAAGTTTACCTGGGCATGTGACTACAGATATAGGTAAGCTTGTGGAATGAAATGTGGAAAGTTGAAATGGTTTTCATCTGATTGCATCCATATTTCTCTGTGAAATATATGACAAGGTCTTCAGCTGAGAGTTGGGTAGGAGGGGATGTTGGAGATTTGAGGATTGAGGAGAAAGTGCATAATAGTCATCTTGGGAGTAGGTTAATGAATTTACTAGGGAAGTTTAGTTGTCAGATAGTGTTGAGTGCTCACTGAAGATTTTTCGTCATAAATTTGAAATGGATCCTGATAGCATGGTTGTGTGATTTTCTCCACCAACATTCAGCTGCTTAGGTACAGATATATAGTAAGCAGTTAGTTGAGTTTAAGAAGACTTGGGGTTTTACTAGGAGAGGACAATGGAGGGAGATGGGGCATGGTTAGTTAAGAATGTTTGAAAATGAGACGGATCATGGAGTCTAGGGTGGGTAGTGAGAGCTGTGAGGACTTGAGGAAGTGGAGGACAGTGAACATGTGGCTGGGTCAATGAGTTGGCAGTCTCAAAGAGGTGTTCTGGAAGGACAGGATGTGATGATGAGAGAGTACTTTGTTTGAGATCGAGTTTTCAGAGGTGTTTATATCCTAATATGTCAGGCACTGTTCTGGGCACAGAGGATGTCACAGTGAATGAAACAGATATCCATGACATTTATAATTGTTGCAGAAAACTGACAATTAAACTATATAATGTGTCATTACCCTGATACCAAAACCAGACAAGGACAACACAAATAAAGAAAATTACAGGCCAATATCACTGATGAACATCGATGCGAAAATCCTCAACAAAATACTAGCAAATCGCATACAACAATAAGTTAAAAAGATTATACATCATGATCAAGTGGGATTTATTCCAGGTATGCAGGGATGGTTTAACATTCGCAAATCAAGCAACGTAATACACCACATTAATAAAATGAAGAACAAAAATCACATGATCATTTCAATAGATGCAGAGAAAGCATTTGACAAGATACAGCCTCCATTTATGATAAAAACTCTGAATAAAATGGGTATAGAAGGAAAGTACCTCAACATAATAAAGACCATATATGACAAACCCACAGCTAATATCATCCTCAATGGCAAAAAACTGAAAGCTATCCCTCTAAGAACAGGAACCAGACAAGGATGCCCACTGTCACCACTCCTACTTAACATAGTATTGGAAGTCCTAGCCAGAGCAATCAGGCAAGAGAAAGGAATAAAAGGGATCCAAATTGGAAAGGAAGAAGTGAAACTGTCACTATTTGCAGATGACATGATTTTATATATAGAAAACCCTAAAGAATCAACCAGAAAACTTTTAGAAGTAATAAACGAATATGGTAAAGTTGCAGGATACAAAATCAACATACAAAAATCAGTTGCATTTCTGTACACTAACAACGAAGTAGCAGAAAGAGAAATTGAGAATACCATCCCATTTACAATTGCAACAAAAAGAATAAAATACCTAGGAATAAACTTAACCAAAGAGGTGAAAGATCTGTACACTGAAAACTATAAAACATTTCTGAAAGAAATTGAAGAAGACACAAAGAAATGGAAAGATATTCCGTGCTCTTGGATTGGAAGAATTAACATAGTTAAGATGTCCATACTTCCTAAAGCCATCTATAGATTCAATGCAATCCCTATCAAAGTTCCAACAACATTTTTCACAGAAATAGAACAAAGAATCCTAAAATTTATATGGAACAACAAAAGACCCCGAATAGCTAAAGGAATCCTGAGAAAAAAGAACAAAGCTGGAGGTATCACACTCCCTGATTTCAAAATATACTACAAAGCTATAGTAACCAAAACAGCATGGTACTGGCACAAAAACAGACACACAGATCAATGGAATAGAATCGAAAGCCCAGAAATAAACCCACGCATCTATGGACAGCTAATCTTTGACAAAAGAGCCAAGAACATACAATGGGGAAAAGAAAGTCTCTTCAACAAATGGTGTTGGGAAAACTGGATAGCCACATGCAAAAAAATGAAATTAGACCCTTACCTTACACCATACACAAAAATTAACTCCAAATGGATTAAAGACTTGAATGTAAGACCTGAAACTATGAAACTTCTAGAAGAAAACATAGGCAGTACGCTCTTCGACATCGGTCTTAGCAACATCTTTTCAAACACCACATCTGACTGGGCAAGAGAAACAATAGAAAAAATAAGCAAATGGGATTACATCAAACTAAAAAGCTTCTGCACAGCAAAGGAAACCATCAACAAAATGAAAAGACAACCTAACAATTGGGAGAAGATATTTGCAAACCATACATCTGATAAGGGCTTAATCTCCAAAATATATAAAGAACTCATGCATCTCAACAACAAAAAAACTACCAACCCAATTAAAAAATGGGCAAAAGACCTGAACAGACATTTCTCCAAAGAAGATATACAGGTGGCCAACAGACACATGAAAAGATGTTCAAAATCACTAACTATCAAGGAAATGCAAATCAAAACTACAATGAGATATCACCTCACGCCCGTCAGAATGGCTATAATTAACAAGACAGGAAACAACATGTGTTGGAGAGGATGTGGAGAGAAGGAAACTCTCATACACTGCTGGTGGGAGTGCAAACTGGTGCAGCCACTATGGAAAACAGTATGGAGATTCCTCAAAAAAGCAAGGATAGAACTACCATATGATCCAGCTATCCCACTGCTGGGTATTTATCCAAAGAACTTGAAAACACCAATGCGTAAAGATACACGCACCGCTGTGTTCATTGCAGCGTTATTCACAATAGCCAAGACTTGGAAGCAACCTAAGTGCCCATCAAGGGACGAATGGATAAAGAAGATGTGGTATATATACACAATGGAATACTACTCAGCCATAAGAAACGATGAAATCCAGCCATTTGTGACAACATGGATGGACATTGAGGGTAAAATGCAAAGTGAAATAAGTCAGAGGGAGAAGGTCAAATACCGTATGATTTCCTTCATTAAGTAGTAGATAATAACAACAATAAACAAACACATAGGGACAGAGATTGGATTGGTGGTTACCAGAGGGGAAGGGGGGAGGGAGGAGAGTGAAAGGGATAATTCGGTACATGTGTGTGGTGATGGGTTGTAATTAGTATTTTGGTGGTGAACATGATGTAATCTATGCAGAAATAGAAGTATAATGATGTACACCTGAAATTTTTACAATGTTATAAACCAATGTTACTGCAATAAACAAGAAAATAAATAAATAAATAAAAAATAAAAAAATAAAATAAAATAAACATCCAAAAAAAAAAAAAACTATATAATGTGTCAGATAGGGATAAATGCTATGGAGAAAAATAAAGCAGGGAAGGGGAATAGGGAGTACTGAGGGGGATCACGGCCATGAAAAATAGGACAGTTATGGAAGACTTTGTTATAAAGGTGATATTTGAGCAAAGGATGGAAGGAAGAGAAGGAATTGACATACAGATATCTCAGGGAAGTGCGGTCCAGGTAGAATGATAATGGATGCAAGCACTCTGAAGTGGGAACGTGCCTGGTGACTGAGAGGAGTAGCAAGGAGGCCAGTGGCTGGAGTGGAGTGGTCAAGCGGGAAGAGTAGGAAAGGAGGTCCAAGAGATAGTGGTTGTGCGAGAGGTGGGAGTCAGATCACATGGAGCCTTGTGCCAGATTGTGGAGGGTTTTGTAAGTCATTGCAAAGATTTGGCTTTTATCTCGAGTAAGGTGGGAAGTCATTGGAAGGTTTGGAGCAGAGATGAGACTTACCCTTAAAAGAATCACTTATGCTTGCTCTGTTGAGGGGAAATTGAAGGGCGACAAAGGCAGAGGGAGAGGGATAAGGACAGAAGGAGGGAGATAAGCAAGGAAGCTACTGCAATATTTCAGGTGAAAGATGATAGTGGCTTGGATTTGGGTGGTAGCGCTGGAGATGGTGAAGAGTGGTCAGAATCTGGATACATTATAAAAGTAGAACAAAAAGGGTTTGCCAATGGGCTAGATGTGAGATGTGAGACAGAGAGAGTGTTACCAAACCAAAGTGGATTTGCTTCTTGGTGAGTTGAAATCAAAGTCTTCACCAGAAGTAGTTATCACACAAAGTACAATTTATTTGCCACAAATAAAGAGACCACACAGAATTGCTTCTAAAGCAGTGGATCTCTGAGTAAGGGAAAACAGGTGCCTTTTATTTCGGATGGGGAATGAATATTCAAAAGAGAAGTTTCATCATCACACGTAAAGGTGGGTATTTGCTCGCACAGGCACAGTTTGAAAACATGCTTCCACATACATCGCATGTTATGGTGATAAGGCCTAAGCTCCTCCTTGGGCAGAGATCTTACCACTAAAATGAAACAAAGGTAACTCTTGGACACATCTTGGCCCATCTGCACAGGTGTTGCTCTTGCAGTGGGGTTTGGATGAGTTCAGGAAGGTTGGTGATTGCATCTCTTAACATAACTAAAAACCACATTTGAGAAACAGTTAAGTACATTTGAAATCTCCTTTGAGTTACTTGGGGCAGTTAGCTGGTGACAAAAGGGGTCAAGAAAGACTCTAAGAATTTTGGCCTAAGCAACTGCAAGGTTGGAATAGATATTTACTTAAGTGGAAAAAGCTGAGGGAGAATTTGATTTGGTCGAAGATCAGATTTTGGTTCTGACCATGTTAGAGTTGAGATTCCTCTTAGATTTGTGAGCAAAGATATGGAATAAGTAGTTGGGTATATAGGACTAGAGTTCAGAACTCTAGTTCAGTTCTATTTTATACTGAAGATAAAAATTTGGAGGTCGTCCCAAGCCATGAGACTGTATGAGATCTCTGAGGGAATGTGTGTGGATAGAGGAGAGAAAAGGCTGAATAATCCAAGGGGTAGTCCAACGTTCAGAGGTCAGGACGATGAGGAAGAACCAGCAAAGATTACTAAGACGTGTCCAGCAATGTAGGAGGAAAATAAGCGTGGTGCCTGGGAGGCAAGGATTGTAATTATTGGCAATGACAATATGGTATGATGATGTGAGTAGATGATTGAGGTGAGGTGGAGGAAAAGATCATTGGGGCTCAGGAGGGCAAGGAGCTGAGCATCAGGATGTTGGATGACTCCAAGGTTGATGATAGGTGTTACGGTGGAGATGGAGGCAGTGAGCCATATGTTGACATCACTGGCCACTCCACTGACCAGGAGGCAGGGGGATGACTTAATGAGAGGCTTAAGAGGTGGTAAAGTTTGATGATTTGCTTCAAAAAAGCTGGGATTTTTGAACAAGGAAGGACAGGCATCTGAGATGTTGCGAAGGGGCACCAAGTGAACATTTACTCCTCCCCCTGGACTTGAGGTGCTTGGGGAATAGGAGACATATGATCTTCAGTTGACAGGAAGTAGAATCCTTAGGGAACAGCCTGGCTTCCCTTAGGCAGGAAGATAAATTTAGAAAAGGAAGGAGATATAAATGAGTTTGCTGATGACAGTGAGTTCCTAAGAGCACAGTGGAGGGGTTTGAGAGGATAGGACGCTTGAGGTTTGGGGTTGGGTTAGGTAATACCTGCTTGGTGAGGGATGATCTGCTGGTGACCAAGGTTAAGGTGCATGTTGCAGGGAAGGGGGGTAGAGGGAGATGGTGGCTGTGAGGCATTTGGGATCACTACAGGGCAAGATCTCCAGCCTGAGGCTGGAGATGTCATGGCTGCCAGGAAGACAAGATGATTGAAGACTAGCCTGAGGCTAGTCACACCCGGATGGGTAGAGTGGTGAAGAGTAGAGTAAATCTCTCTATGATAGTTAATTATAATAATGCTATAGTCATCAGAGTTGAGGGAAATTTATCAGCAACTAGGCCAAAGACCAAGAGAATGTATCTACAACTAAGCTAAAGAGTGATGAATAACTTTTCATCGCAATCCACTGACTATCTTAATAAGTGTTGACAGACACCAACTTTTGCTGATAAAAAGAAGAGATATTGGGGAAATCTGGAAAAGAAAGAGATGAGCCTTCTATGAGCTTCAGAAAATGGCCAAACATTCTTATATTTGGGAACGTGGAAGCCTGAGTAGTATGGAGGAAAAAGTCATGGCACAGGGAATCGTTACCATAAACCCAGCATAGGAAAGTCTTGTCCACCCCAAAACTGCCCTTTTATGGAATGTGTGGATCTAAAGGTTGCAAATGATTTTTCTGTATCATTCATTTATTTTTATTACTATTATTTTTTTTTGTGAGGAAGATTAGCCCTGAGCTAACATCTGATGCCAATTCTCCTCTTTTTACTGAGGAAAGTTGGCCCTGGGCTAACATCCATGCCCATCTTCCTCTACTTTGTATGAGATGCCACCATATCACGGCTTGACAAGCGGTGCATTGGTGTGCGCCCGGGATCTGAACCTGTGAACCCTGGGCCGCCACAGCGGAACGCACACACCCAACTGCTACGCCACTGGGCCGGCCCCTATTATTATATTTTAAGAGAATAAAAATCACTGATTCATACTGAAACATAGACACATATGTATCCACACACAAACCCACACTGTAATCTGGCCAAATAGCCAACTGCACAACCCTCATTTGATAGGTGTGGAAAGAGAAATCCAAAGATTTCTTGTAGACGGCCCCAAAAGGAGAGAGTCCATTGGTATAAATATGGCCTTTATGACCTCAGATTCATGGGATTTATTTCATGCAGAACTACCTCTTTTGCATTATGGAAGAAAGTAGAAAACATACAGTGTAGCTGTTAGGATTCTGGGCTCTGAATTTTCTGTGTGGATTAGAACGCTGATAGGGTGATCTTGGGCAAATTATCTCATCTTTGTAACTAGTGTATCTTACCTGGTACTAGTAACTACATGACAGAGTTGTTTTGAGGCTGTAATGAGATAATGTGTCTAAATCACTTAGCTCAGGGTCTGCCACAGGGTAAGATTGTAATGAACATTTTCCACGTGACTTTCTTGCATCTTCAAATAGAGCAAATGGCTTAGTGACTTGGAGTGAGTCAATTTAAGAAATTAGCATCTTTCCCACTAATTATGGATTTCTCAGGAACAAATGTTCATCTTAGTGTCTTCAGTGCCTAGGATAGTGATAGTAGACACTCAGGGAATGTTTCTCGGAATGAAGTGGAGTCCTGCTCCCAGAGCATTGCTACAACTATTTCCCATGTTCATTTTCCAGGTAAGTTCCCAAACAAGTTAGAAAGGGATCCTATCGAAAATGAAACATACATCTCCAATTCCATTCATAGTAGGAAATAATCATGGGCACCTGTCTTCAATGAATTAGTATTTAATTATGCAAGATCTGAACCAAAATGCAAACAAAAGCTCCAGTTGGATGAATTAATATAACAATTAATTATATAACAATATAATATTATATTGAATTAAATATAACAATATTTTGTTATGCTGACATCTGTGTTGATAGGAACATAAATGTATGATGTAGCTATGATATGGGGGAGCAATGGTTAAATGGTAAGGTCTTGGCTGTCCTAATGAGATGGGGGATGGGGATTTTGGGTATGGAGGTGCACATGCATGAAAGGTAATAACATTTCTATTCAGCATCATAAGGCATCCATTTCAGCTCAGATCTCACTCTCGAGGTTCTTCCAGGCAAAATGTAGAACACACACACTCAGAGAGAATGCATAGAGAGAGAGGAAATCTCCAAGTCCATAGCAATGGAAAAATGTCCTTCCTAGGGCAGGAGCTGGCAGCAATGTCTGGCAGAGAGCATGCTGTAAACTGAATGATTGTATTTCCCTAAAGTTCATATGCTGAAATCTAATCCCCAGTGTGAAATCTAATCCTAATGTGACGGCATTAGGAAGTGGGGCCTTTGGGAGGTGAATGGAGTTAGTGCCCTTATAAAAGAGGCCACAGAGAGTTCCCTTGCCCCTTCTGCTATGTGAGATACAGCGAAAAGACAGCCATCTATGAACCAGGAAGGGGGCTCTCGTCAGGCACCGAAGCTGCTGATTTCTGGGTCTTGATCTTCCCAGCCTTCAGAACTGTGAGAAATGTTTGCTGTTTAAGCCACCCAGTCTGTGGTATTCTGTTATAGTAACCCGAACGGACAAAGAGCATCAGAGCAAATCTTATGCTTTAAGTACAGTTGATAGATTGCCCTTTACCTGGACTTGAAGCTGTTGTAGTCAGAGACTGAGAATTTCCTTCAAATATTAATAAAGGCAGTGGTGCAAGGAGACCTCAGGGGCTGAGAGCAGCACGGGATGCATAAGAGCACTTTGAGGGACCCTGAACAACAGATTCGATAGAGGCCTCAGGACAGGACCAGATAAGATTGTTTCACAGATGTTAAGGATTCCCATTTGTCTGGTGAGAGGGAACTGAGAACAATGATCAGAATCCCACCATTGAGACTTGCTGTGTAGACTTGGGCTCAAAAGTTAAGTATTTATAGTTCTTATTTAAAAATCTATCAGTTGTTCCCCAATACTTCTATTCTCTTATTTTTTCCTTAAGATTTTCAGTTAAAGAACTTTGTCAGACCATGTAAGAGAATGTCCTTATGCTTAGGAGATGGACGCTGAAGTATTTAGAGGGGAAATGCCAGTATGTTTGCAGAGTACTTTCAGTCATACATACACACAAAGAAAGCAAATATGATCACCGGCTTTTGAACTATAACTTTCTTCTTCAAACTTTTTATAGGTTTAGAATTTCATACTAAAAAGCTGGGGAAAAAAACTGCTCTTGATATTGGTACAGACAGACATCTGGACTAGGTATACCTCACTTGTCAATTTTCATCAAGATTTGGCTGCCCACAGTGGGCAAGCCAAGATTGATCAAGCCAGATTGGCAACAAGCCTTAGAGAACATTATCCTACAAAGGCTTATTTCTGTTGCTTCTATTCATTCATTCGTTCAACAAGTATTAGTTGAGTGCCTACTATATGTGAGGCACAATTCTAGGTCCTGGCTAAATACCAGGGAAAAAAAATGCTTTGGTCCCTTTCTCCCATGCACTTGTGTTAACTACTATTTAACAAAAATATCCTTTAGAGAAAACAAATCTTTTGAAATGTATAGATTTATTTTTAACACTGTCTGCCTTTTAAAAAACAGTTCCTTTAAATGTCTTTACTAAATTTATATATTACAAGAAAAATGATTTAAGTTTCTCCACAAGAGCATTTGTAAAACATACTTTACTTCTCTCCTTAAGGTTTTCTGGCTCCTATAATTTAGGGTTTTGCCCTAGGGAAACAGAAAGACTAAAAATTCCGGTCTGGCAGGTATTAGAGGCAGGACAATAGGGAAAGTCTTCAGTTCAGTTTAGCTTAGATGAGGAGGTGTGCTGAGGTCAGGCTCGGTGATGATTTTAACCAGGATAGTGGGATGACCTGAGAGTCAGTAAGAACATATTCAAATTTCCTATCAAACTTGCAAAAAACAGCACCGTGTACTCTGCTGAGTGTTTTTGGCCACATTTACGGCATCCAGGACAGGCTCTTCTGGGCTAGGTCATCTTCAGATACTTGTGGCTGTGTCCTGAACTCTTGTATTCCTGAAGTGCAGCAACCAGAAAATTTCACCCCTGCCTGTTTCTAAGCTGTTGTAATGTCACCATCACAGGACAAACAACTCCTTTCTAAACAATGTCTTCAATCTGCCAGATTTCACATCCCAAAGCAACGTCAGAAGGTGCATCCTACCCTCCACACTGCCATTTATACACTATTCCTGTAGGGGGCAAGACACAGATCTACCCCCTACCATGAACTGGAGAGTTTTTGATATAAGAGCATGGGAGAGAGCAATTGTTGTGTTGGGTTTATATATTTTGTTTGCAAAATAATGGGTTTTATGTTAAATTGAGGCAGGTGTGCAAATGCTCTGGTGAGGTCCATACCACCTCCCTCCCAACAGCAAACCGTAAAAAGAGTCTGATGATAGTTGTCACCAGTGTCAATAATTGTAACCAGGTCCAAGAATATCAATCAAAGGAAAGACAAGCATTTTGATAGCATTCATCAGAGCTGGCTCCCTCCCACACATCATGCCAAAGCTCTTGGATTGCCGCCTGGTCCTATTGTTGCCTGTCTGGTGGTTTGGATACAGATCCTTTTCTCCTTCCCCAATGTGGCTATAATGAAATTGGGGAATTAACTCAGAGCAGAGTTGTTCTAGTTTGGATGTGAAGGTAAACACAAAAGGAGAAAGTTCAAATTGTTAAGAAGAACAAACAGTCCTTGTTACTAAACATTAGCTGGCAGATGCAATAGACATGTACAATGGTCAGCTATCATGGATGCTTTCCCATACTGGCCAAAAGGAAGGACAGTCACAGGCTACAAGGCCTATGTATATCTCCAGAAAGAGGTTTTAGGTTTTTCCATTTCAGCAGCCAAGCCGATATATCTAGTCTCAAGATTTTGAATAATACTCTGCCATCACTAATAAAAAGAAATTAGGGGAAGCCCATGTGCTTGCGTTTCTGTAATTATCATCCTGAACTGAACAGTTCTATGCAACTTTAGAGATGCTATGGGACTGATCCATTCTTTTTGCTTCACCTTAGTGTCGGATAGACCCTCTTTCCGGTATGCAATCTACACAGTTCTATTTATTGATTTTAGATCCCACTTAGACCAGTTACAAATGATAGCTAAGAGCATGGCTAGGAAATTTAAGTACTACAAGACTGGAATTTCCCAAAATAATAAGTGGCTTTAAATATTGCTTGAATTGATAATGATGTAATTTTATGTTAAGAGGAGGAAATGGAATAATCGGGATATTTTTCAAAGGATCACACGTTAGTGAAAGAAGATGCCCACTCGTCAGAAACTTCATTCCAACTCCTTCTGTCAAAATGCTACTTCCCCTGGATCCATTCAAAGTGGGTGGTAAAAAGAGTCCATGAACCCAAGAAGCAAGAGCAATGCTTTCCCCTGCATCAAGTATATTATATATGAAAAGTTCTAGTATTATATACCTGTCCCTGGGATTAAAGCCATTGAAACAGAAAAAAAATCCATATACCATAAGCATATGTATGCACATTTATATACCTACACAAAGACAAAATAAATGATTGAAAAATGAGAGATTCAACCAACTGGCTGATTTGTCTAAATACTGTCAAACAATCATTTTTTCTCTGAATTTACTGATATTTTCTAGTGACTAGAATGAATGGCAACATTGTGTAGACATCTCATATATGGAATTGCTACAGCTCCTCGGAAAGTTAATTGGTCAGCTTCTGTCATAATGGACAACAACCTATGTTAGAGAGATCTCACATAAACAAATTATTACCCTCTATGGCATAAGCCGACTAAATTAATTTTCCAGGGAACTCTAAGTCCTAGAAATGATTATTAACTAGTGATAAATGAACGTATGTTTGAATTTCAAGTGTTTGAGTTTCTTATGTCTTTTATTTCATAATAAGGGGCCCATTTTCTCTAAAACTAGTAAATAATTGCCTTTAAGACAGAGTATAAATTGGACCCTTCCTCATGACTTTGCTGATTATTCTTTTCGGCACTAACATAAACCAGTCTTTAGATCTGAAACACACACACACACACACACACACACACACACACATTCTGGATAGGCTTTAGAAAGGATGATTAAATCATTATAAAAAAATGTTGCCCCCAAATTATATTTCCCTTAATTTGAAAAAGACAAGGAAAGTATATAGAGGAAAACTAAAGAAAAGGTAGAAATGGTTAATTGGGTTTATAATCCATAATGATCATTATATGTAATCTTATCTTTCCAAGAAATTGTAGGTTAAAAAATTAACATGGCTTGTATATTAATATTAATGTTTTCTCTTAGTGGGCCTCCCCGTCTCAGGGCCCACATGGCTCCATCCCGACAGAGTTTCTTCTGTTGTCCTCTGTGGGCAATCAGTGCCTCGAAGTCTTTGTTTCTCTGATGAGGTTCTGTTTTCTGAATGGCAAGTTTAGACTTTAAATCTTCCACCTGAATTATTACAAGAGAGATTTGGTAATTAAGTTCTAACAAGATTTAAATGATATTAAAAACAGTCAGTTAAAAGGAAACACAGCCTTGGGCTTTGTTGTAAATTTGTATAATTATTTTTAGTCCTCTAGAGGATGCATAATTATGTTTCTGTATTTATAAAAATACTGCTCTGAGGCACTAAGATGAATTTTACAGTATGCTGATTTGCATATTAATGCTACTCTTTGCATGTCAAAATTTCTTTGGTTGAAAAAGAAGATTTTCTAGGAAATTTTCAAAGTAACCACGACGAGTGCAAAGTCTTTTGATCTGTACTTCTGGCAAAACCACTGCTCAGGGAGAAAGTTCGATAGTCCAAGGAAAAAACAAGCATAAGAAAGCATACATATAAGACTAAACCTCAAGTTTAATGTGCTCTTTGTTTGGAAAGGGGTGGAGGGGCATAGCCAGGAAAAGGAGCCAATAACGTGTATTGAGAACAGATTATTCGCTAACTGAGATCTAGTCACTTTGCATGCTTCCTGCAATGACCATATGAGGATGGGGAAACTGAGGCACAGAGAGGTTAAATTAATGACTCAAGGGCACATAGCTAGCATTGTAGCCTAGACAGTTTGATGTTAACCATAACCCTGCCTTGTCTTCTGGATAGAAACATAAGGAAGCACAAAGAGCCTCATTCTGTTCTGTTGGAGAAACCATTCTCCCGCGAAACACACGCAGGACTGGCTTCACCTCCTTTCTGCTGGGCCCACATGCAGTGTTGGGAACACCACACAATTCAGGGGTGTGTGCCCACTTTCCCTGCATGCATTTTCTCATCTGTTTTATAAGCAAGTAGTCTCTCTGCCCCAGATTTGAAGCTCCTCCAGAGCAGAGCTGTATTTGTTGTTTCCTTCTCCACTTTTCCCTGCACTTAGCATTCAGAGTGAGAAAGGCTGCTCATTACAATGAAATCAAGGCGTGAGTTTGTCTAGGTCCATTAGGGCTGCTATAATAAAAGTACCATAGACTGGGGGGCTTAAACCACAAACATTTGTGTCTCACAGTTCCGGAAGCTGCGAAGTTCAAGATTAAAGTGCTGACAGATTCCACGTGTGGCGAGGGCCCTGCTTCATACATGGCTGTCTTCTTGCTGTCCTCACATGGCAGAAGGTGAGGGAGCTCTCTGGGGTCTTTTTTATAAGGCGACAAATGCCATTCATGAGGGCTCCAACCTCATGACCTGATCACCTCCCAAAGGCCCCCACTCCTAATATCATCACCTTGGGGATTAGATACTAACGTATGAATTCTAAGGGGACACATACATTCAGTCTATAGCAGAGTCTCAGGAAACATCTGAAGTCCGTCTTCTATGATAGATGTTTTTTTTTTAATTGTGGCAAAATATATATAACATAAAATTTACCATTTTAACCCTATTTATGTGTACAGTTCAGTGTCATTAAGCACATTCACATTCTTGTACAGCTTTCGCCAACATCCATTTCCAGAAATTTTTCATTTTCCTAAACTAAAACTCCATATCCATTAAATAACAACTCCCCATTCCCCTCTCCTCCAGCTCTAGAAACCACCATTCTACTTCCTGTCCCTATGAATTTGAATACTCTAGGTACCTCATGTAAGTGGAATGGTTAGTTTTAAATTGAAGGAATTTTTACTTGAGATCAAATCTAGGGTATTTTAATGCAGGCTACATAAGCTTCTGTTCTCTTAAACTGTGCTCAGATCATGAACAGGAAAGGAGTTAGAAAATGTCAGAAAGGTCTGAGGGGTGTGGGTGAGGGGTGACCTACCTTGTAGGTAAGGACGCCAGTGTTTGGTCTGGGTTGAGGGGCAGACTTCACAGGATGTGGGAGCAGTTGGTGAGCTCCATGGCTCTCCTGAGAGATCCTTTGCGGGAGAAATGCCCAGCGGTTCTGTTACTGAACCAAGTGGGTTCGCCTCCTGGTGAGTTAAATAAGACTCTACACCAATGGAAGTTGTCTCACAAAGTAAAGTGTATTTGCAGCAAACAGGAGACAATGAGGAATCATTTCCAAAGTCATGGCGTCCTTGAACAAAGGGAAGTAGGAACCTTTTATTTCAGATGCGGAATGAATATTCAAAAGGAAGAGGTGGGTGTTCGCTTGCGCAGGCTCAGTTGGAAAACATGCTTCCACATACAGTGTAGGTTATGGTAACGAGGGCTAAGCTCCCTCTGGAGAGATCTTAGCATTAAAAATAAGGCAAAGGTCATGGCGTAGCTCTTGTGGTGAGGCTTTGTCTGTTTCAAGGTGGTTGGTGGTTGCATCTCCTTAACATAACAAAAGGAAAAAAACAACTTGGAAAAACAGTTAAATGCTTCCAAACCCACCCTTTAGTTCCTCGGGGCACCTGGTTGGTGACAGTCCTGTTACCACCCGAGAGGGTTGTCTGCCTGCCGCAAGACATGCCAATATTTGAGAGGCAAGGTGGGAGGATAGAAAGGATTTTTATAACAGCTTGCTAGCAAGAGAGAAGATGGCTGACTAATGTCAGAAAGAACCATCTTATAGAACAAAGACTACAGGCCAG
Source organism: Diceros bicornis minor (assembly GCF_020826845.1). Taxonomy (NCBI): domain Eukaryota; kingdom Metazoa; phylum Chordata; class Mammalia; order Perissodactyla; family Rhinocerotidae; genus Diceros; species Diceros bicornis. Next base: position 54,504,530 of record NC_080749.1, read on the forward strand.
TTATTTAGGGGGCTGCTCTCCTGGTGAGGCAGACATCTGGTCTTCAGGTGGAGCAGACATCTGGTCTTAGTTCCCGATAATCTTTTGTCTGACTGGATATGCATCAGAGACAGGAGCAACACCCTATACCTGGATTTTTCAGTTGTCATTGATGATGGCTACCAGCATAAACCTTCTGCCCAGGGGTCATCACATTCCTAAGGAACACAAAAGAACAAAGTTATCAACTTATCGCATCTGGGAGGGGCCATAAAACCTACAGAGCATGTATATCTCCTGGAGGGTGCGTATCCAGCTGGATTAGTTAATCAGAGGTCATTAAAAGTTACAATATGGTTTCTTTTCTACAATATGGCTTCCCTTATGTCAAACTTGTGTTGAGCCAGTATCAGTTCAGGGCTCCATGACTGCAGTACTCTCTAGAATTGACGTGCTTGGAAAGAGACATGTTTTAGTAATGGGTCAAGAGAAGGGATGTGTTCACCTAACATGGACCTTGGGTCATGGTTTATATATGTAATAAAGTGATCTAGGTGAAATTTATCTAACAATTTAAAAATTATTTGAAGAGGAAAATATAGAAAGGAACTGGGATAAGCATGGTGATGCCGCACAGGTATTCAGCTGTAGAGTGTTATCTAGAACCCACTAACCCGGATTTTGGGAAAAATAGAGAAGTTGGCTGAAGCACAGGGCTAGACCACACCCCTGTGGGTGTAGAAGGAGTTTCCCTTCAAGGGAATGGATGCTCCATTCATCTTGAAAGAGGCTAATCCTGAGGTAAAAAAGAATGAGGCCTCAGGAGGTAGATCTCAGACAGCTAGAGGGAAGACAAATCTGTCTCTCTATAAGGCCAGGGTTCGGTTTGATCCACACCCTAAGGCAGGGAGAGGTCTGGAGTTTTCTGGCCTTAGGGGGTAGATTGGGAATGAAGATGGGAGTGAGGCAGTAGGGGGGCCTCTTAGAGACCCCAGAGTGGATCTGAGGGACGTTTTAATGTTCTCTGCATTTGGAGCTTTCCTTTTATTAATCCTTTTCATAAACTTTCATAAATTTACCCTAGACAAAGGTTATGGCCTGGTCTCTGCAGTGCTCTGGGCAATTAGGAGAGAGCTGGCCCAAGCTTCGAGTGAAATCGTCAAGGAGAGAGCCGTTCCCCATTCCCCTCTAATCAGAGTAGAAGTAGTAGTGATAGCCATTGGCCATGGACAGCACGGTTATAGGCAACTGAGACGTCAGAGTGGAGGCCAGACAGGGAGGCCAACATGGAGGCCTCCAAGGGGCTTGTTTCTGCACACAGGTGAGACAGCCCAAGACCCTGCTAGGAATAGCTGGGAAGTGCGTCCTGAGGGGCTAACTTACAGCTCAATGGCTGATAGGGCCTGTGCCATTATAATTTGGGTTATGCGTATGTTCCCTCACTTAATGCTCCTGGCAAAACTATGAGTTGGTTGGTTTATAGCTATTTCACAGGTGAGCATAACATGATTTAAAGAGGTCACAGAACTTGTTCAAAGTTACAGTTTCAAATGGCACAGCAAAGATTTTAACCCAGGTCTGACTCCAAATCCCAGGTCCTTTCCACTCTGTCACCCTGTCGCTTCCAGGATTAAGGAGGTTGCAAATCCTGTATCTATCTTAGTAATTTTTTTGGGGGGGGAGGGGGAGGGGTGAGGAAGATTGGCCCTGAGCCAACATCTGCCAATCCTCCTCTTTTTGCTGAGGAAGCCTGGCCCTGGGCTAACATCCATGCCCATCCCTCTCCACTTTATATGGGACACTGCCATGGCATGGCTTGACAAGCACTGCGTTGGTGCGCACCTGGGATCCGAACCGGCGAACCCTGGGCCGACGCAGCGGAGCGGGGGCACTTAACCACTTGTGCCACTGGGCTGGCCCCTATCCTAGTAGTTTTTAAGGTTGAGGTAAGAACTAGAAAATTGGTCTCTGAGAAATGTAAAGTTCTACCACATTGCTATAGAACTATACAGCTTTAGACTGGAGGGAATGCTCATATCCATTATTTGGTCCCATTCCTTCATGTCAAGGTTGAGGAACAGAGGCTGGCCAAAGCCACCTAGGGGTGGTTCCAGAACTGTAACCAGAACTCTATTCCTACATCCTAATCGTCCTAATCCATGCCGTTTTATGTGTAATAAAAGAAAAGCATTCGAGATTGGTTTCATATATCTTTGAGAAGCAATGTTGGCCTTTGATGTCCTCCATTTCTGTGATCAACACCTCATCCACATGAGGTACCTCTGCCTTCACGTCCTGCTTTCAGCCAGTTGTCATTTAACATCTAAAGGGAGATTAGCTAATAAGAAAAATACTAGCTTATAATACTTTTAACCCTTCAAACTCTCTTTATAGGAACCTTTGCTTTTAATTGGAAGCTATTAACAGTTTCTGAATCCAAGAAAATATACTTTATAATGAGAGAATTACAAGCAGTAGAGCAGTCTATTCTGGGCAGGTGTTCCTCGTATAATTGGACTCATGGATCTACTTCTGAGGTTGTGCTGGGAAGCAGGAAGGCCTTTGCTCAAATCCCTAATCTTCTACTTACTCATTACTTATATGACCTTAGGAAAGTCACTTGACCATCCCAAATCTCAGTAATCTGCTCTGTAAAAAATAGTATTAATAACGTTTACCTCAGGGTAGTGAGAATTAAATGAATGTGTTAGGTAATATGCCTAAAATAGCTGCTTAATAAATGTAACATTCCTTTCTCTCCTCTCTTAGAGCTCACGTGAAGGCCCTTTGTGAAGAGCTGTGTCTATTGCAAACCCAGTTCTTACCCTAGTTCCAGTTGTTTCTTTCCCCATGTAATATTTTATTTCTTATTTGCACAGGAGGAAATAGAAGTCTAGGGTTAGACAGAATGCCCTGGTTTATGGCTTCGTTACACCTCCCCCAGTGTGAGTTCCTGATGATCTGCTGCTAGGGTGACCATCTGTCCCAGTTTGCCCAGCACTGAGGGGTTTTCCAGGGCAAGAGACTGCAGTGCTAAAACTAGGAAAGTCTCAGGCAAACTGGACGAACTGGTCACGCCACCTACTGCATCTACATCAAAGATACAGCCTTCACTGCTTTTCTAGGGATGAATACCCCTGCACTCCCATACTTCTGTTCTTGGTAAGGAGGTAAGAACAGTGACTATTCTGTGCCTGTATCAACAGGGGAGACCTTATTCTAACTGGCAGGGATAGGGAGAATGAACCTCAAACAAAATTGCTGACCAGACATTTTAATTCCATTGAGCTGCCCCAAATTTTATTTTGGGTGTTTTACTTACAGAAATCATCATCATCATCACTATTTTTTGGCCATTTAGAGAGTAGCAAAGAATAAAAGTTTCTGAATCTAACTTTCTGTTTGGCTAACTTTCATTTTTATGCAAAATTAAAATTTTGTTGTTAGATAGGATTCTAATCATTAGGGAAATGCAAACAAAAACTACGATGAGGTGCCACCTCACACCCCTTAGGATGGCCACTATCAAACAAAAGGAAAAGAACAAGTGTTGGGGAAGATGTAGAGAAATTGGAACCCTTGGGCACTGTTTGTGAGAATGTAACGTGGTACAGCTGCTATGGAAAACGGAAAGACCATTCCTCAAAAAATTAGAAATAGAATTACCACATGATCCAGCAATTCCATTTCTGAGTATAGACCCAAAAGAACTGAAAGCAGGGCCTCGAAGACGTATCTGTACACCCATGCTCACAGCAGCGTTATTCACAACAGCCAAAGCGTGGAAGCAACCCAAATGTCCACGAAAGAGGAATGAATAAGTAAAATGTGGCACATACATGCAATGGAATATTATTCAGCCTCGGAAAGGAAGGACATTCTGACACATGCTACAGCATGAATGAACCTTGAGGACATTATGCGAACTGAAATAAGTCAATCACAAAAAAGACAAATACTATATAATTCCACTTATATGAGGTACTTGGAGTAGTCAAAATCATAGAGACATAAAGTAAAATGGTGATTTCTAGGGGGTGATGGGAGGACGGAATGGGGAGTTATTGTTTAATGGGTATAGAGTTTCAGTTTGACAAGATGAAAAGAGTTATGGAGAAGGATGGTGGTGATGGTTTCACCACACTATGAATGTATTTAATACCACTGAACTGGACACTTAAAAATGGTTAAGATGGTAAATTTTATATTATGTGTATTTTACCACAGTAAATAAAGGGAAAAAATAGATGGGATTGTTATATTACAAAAAAGATTCTATTGCCTGTGCTGCCTCCTCCAATTCTAGGCAGTCACCTCTTTTTGATCACTACAGTGGTGAATAATTTCTCATATTGCAGATGGGGAGATTTAGGTACAAAGGAGTCCACTTTGTGCTGTTGGAATCACTGCCAGGAAAATAGTTTCACTAGACTGATGGCTTCTTAAGGATGCTGGAGGAACTTAGGAATTGCTTATAGATGTTTGGCCTCTTTATAAATGAGATAGAAACTATCTGAAAGTCAACGGTTTAGAGTTTTTATAACTCATTTTCAAGTCTTTCCATTTTCTGGGTCAATTCTCTCTTCAGACAGACCAGTATGGGCAAGGCTGGATAAAAGGGAGATCTTGGATGAGGGGTAGCTATACTTTCCTTAGTATTTCATGTCAGTGATTCAGGTAACTTCATTGTGCTCCTGGGAACCAAGGCAATGCAGATACTAATGCAAGAGTTCACTTGAGAAACAGAAAGCACACTGGAAGTAGATGGTTTCAGCAAATTCTCAGCAGTCAATATTTAAACAGTTCCTTTTTACACATACCCAACTGGGGGCCTTGATGTTGGACCGGTGGCCTATATCATTTACTGACTTGAAAGATTTGTGTAAAGACAATTCCAATCATCAACAATAAAGATTAAGATACATAAAATGCTGTCAGGGATGGCTAGGATTTTTCAGAAATACATTACTGAGAAATTGATGTCCTGAGTTTGATCAATAACAGCAATACGTGTGAATGCTTCTGCACCCCCTTATTAAAACTGCTGAACTGGGTCTGGGAAACAAATCTATTTCAAACCACTCAGTGTTAGAAAAGTCTTTCCCAGGTCTCTGTCAATCCTGCATGATGCTCCATGTGCCCCAGGGCTATCTCTATTTTGGACAGTGCCATCTTGGAGTTATAGATCATCGGTGTCCCAGGCTTGGGTGATGCATTGCTCTGATGTGTCAGAACAACAGCTGGTTCAGTTTCTCTGTGCCGAAGCCCAGCAACAGCTGACTGCTATGATGGATTACATGCACGGTGCAGCCTATCGCTGTAATACATCAAGACACAGTACTGATTTGAAGGTGAATTAGTCAAAAGATGGAGTTCCTGCAAGCTCCAAACCCAAGGAAAGGAATCCTGTTTAATTATAGAACGAAATACAAAGTAGCTGGCATGAGGCTTAGTGACTGTCAAATGCAGGGCTATTTCTAAGAGAGAATTCACATTAAGTGTGCAGCATTACCAGATGAGGTTTGATCGTTGCTCTGCTTTCTCGAGGCGTGATTCACATCCTCCATCAGCACACCACCCCCACCAGAGCAGCTGGACTGCAGTTGGCACATACTTTTTCCATGTGTCTCTGTAGAGACTTTCTAAATCCAGCCCTACTATAAACAACCAGAATTCCTCTGTCCTAAGTTCAACAACTCTTTCCATCTCTCTTTCCTTGTATCTGTTTTCTCCAAATCCACACAGAACAGACTGAAACTATAAAATGATGAAATCTGTGCCACTCTGCCTCACATGAGGCAATTGAGCCCTTTGACAGTCATTCACTCAATTATTCATTCAATAAGTATAGATTGAGCATTGAACTTAAGATGTTTCCAAGAACCTGCAGTGGTTAAAAAGGAAGGACATTTATTAGTTCACATAATGATATGTCCAGAAGAGGCAGTCCCAGGGTAGAATAATACTGTGGCTCAGTGACACTATCAAAGATCCAAGTTCTTTCCATCTTTATGGTCTACCATCTGGCTTTTGTCTTTAGGCCTTTGTCTTCATGGTTGCAAGATGGCTGCTGCAGTTCCAGCTATCACACGTAGACATAATAACATTGAGCAGAGGAAGAGACAGAAGAAGGGGTATTCCCTCAAATTCTTAAGAGTGAGAAAAGCTTTTTCAGAAGCCCACATCAGACTTCTGCTGAAGCCTCATTGGCCAGAATTGTGCCCTTTTACCATGTCCAAACCATCACTGGTAAGGAGAAAAAGGCCACCATGAACAGACTAGACCCTGTCCCGCCAAAGTACACGGCTGCTTGGCAGAGGGAATAAAATTGAGGTTTTGAAGAAAAGGAAGAAGATGAGAAGGCATTTGCTGTTCAGAGGGCAATTGATGGTGTCAGCTACAGGCTTCTAGCTCTGAAGAAAACGTGAACCTTTCTTTGATCCTTGGGAGCCTCCAGAGGCCAGATTGTGGTGGACGAGTGATGCACCGTTCAGATCACCCTTCAGGAATAAAAACCTTGTTCTACCAGCTTCTGAAGAGCGCCACTGTCAGCTCTGTGCAGAAGAAACCTGCCTTGCTCAAGGTCGTGCTCTTTCCAGGATCAGCCTGCATCCACGGTAGAAATGCCTGCACCCCTGGTTCCACTTGGGACAACTCTGAAGGGCCCTCCCCATTTCAGGGCTCCTGATGAGTAAGGACTTCCTTGTGCCTGCATCACAGCGCAAGGTCTGTTGCTCAGTCCTGCTTCCTCCCATCCACAGGCGTTGATCCCAAGAGCGCTCCATGTTAACTATTCTTCTTGCTGATCTCCATTTCAGAGTTTGCTTTTTGGAAAATCTGCAATAAAGGTTTTCTGACCTTAACAGTCACTTCAGACTCTGTAACATGGAGCTACCCAGAGAGGTGGCTGTTTTTCTGTGCCAGACACTCAGTAATTTGGAATATCTTAAATAGGTAGCTGAGTCCTGGACCCACCGAAGATTCTAATCTGCTAAGAAGACTCTTCTCAACCCCCAATAATAGCACTTTCTTATTCACTTTAGCTTCCTGAGGAAGTATAAAATGTGATGACTCATTTGAGCCTAGAGATTGGTCAGAATTATAGCTGTGTTTCTGCTGTTGTTGTGAGCAGAAGTGGATCAACAAATAGGTTATTGCCAATGTGGCATGTCATGAAAGTGCTCTTATCCTTGCTACTCAAAGCAGGGTCCACGGACCTGCAGCATCGACATCACTGCAGAGTTCGTCAGAAATGCAGCATCCAGGCCACACCCCCAGATCCACTGAATCAGAATCTGATTTTAACAGGTGACTCACACGCACTACTCTCCTATCTTCCCTCCCACAGCTAAGCCAAGATATTTCCCCCATTTAGTTACCACATGCCCCAAATTTCTATAACTATGGTTATTACTCTGGGGTTTGGATACTTGAAAAATATTATAAATGCTCTGAGGGGCTAACATATGCATTCACTAACAGTTTGATTGGAATTAGTTTATGTTATTACAAGTACTATAAGCTTCTTGTGTACCAAATCTATGCAAGGCCTTACGTTTTGTCAGGCTTTTCTCTGCCTCAGGAGCATCCAAAGCCAGTGGACCACCTCATGAAGAAGGAAGGGGCTAGACAAAAGGCCGGAGGGCGGAAAGGTGATGTGGCATGTTCCAAAGTCAAAGTACACAATTTCACTCAAGGACGGAAAAGTCTTTGATGCTTCTCATTGGTTTAATCTCCAGCCGTGAACTCCTAACCACAAGCACCTCTCGGCCCATGAGGGCCTGCAGCTTTCTGCTTGTTTGACCATCAAGACGTATTGAAGGAAGCAGATCTTGCGCCAAGTACTCACTGACACCCTGTTCCAGGGAAGGCATCCAAGGGTATCTGGCAGGGGAAACAGGTAAAGTGACTGCAGTTAAGCTCTGCAAGAGATAGTAAACATTCAACAGGGAAGCAGAACAATCCTGTTGCTACCAGCTGTTTATCAGGATCACAATGCTGGCCTCTGGAACGGAGCCACTGCCCTGCCCCACAGGGATGATGCAGAGGAGTGCCAATGCAGGAAGGTCAAGGTGATGGCACTGAACACTTGCCAGAGGGAGGCAGGGGCTGGAGGGCTCCGGGAACAGTCTCTAGGAACCTCAGTGAGGGCGTGGTCAATCATAGGTACAAGAAATCTCCTGCCAACTGAAGGCTCACTAGGACATACGCCACTGTGAAGAGACAATGCATTTCTGGGGTCCCTCACTTCTTGGCATCCTTGGATCTTGAGGGTCTTGATTCTTGGATCCTTGCTGTACTCTCCAATGAATGGTGATACCAACACTGAAAGTAAGTCACTTTGTCTTAGTTTCCTCATCTGTAAAACGGGGATAACAAATCTCACTCTGACGTAAGGTTCTGAAAAAGTAAAATGTTAGGAAGGAATTGAAAAATTATGATATAAGGTCTTATTTTTCCATTAGTAGGAAGGAAGTTAGCAGGATGGGCAGCAAGGAAAGAGGGTTATTGTTGGTAAGTTAGGAAGTAGTAACATTAATCCCAAATAGAGGGACCCCAAGCATTGTGGCATCTGAAGAATGTTAGAGATAAGTCAGGGGCCCTGGTGCCTTCTATCTTACTGTTTCACCTTCTGTTGTATATTGCCTTCACCAGCGGCTCCAAGATGACCTACTTCTACATCTAGCCAATGAGAAGAGAGAGGGAAGGACATGCTTCTTCTTTTTAAGGGCTTAGTCTGTAAATTGCATTCACCAATTCTACTCACATCTCACTGGCCAGAACTTACTCACGTGGCCATCTTTACCTGCAAGAGAGGATGAGAAATGTAGTCTTTTTTCTCTTTTGGTAGCCGTGAGTCCATCAAAAACAAGAGGTTCTCTGATGTTGAGAGAGAAAGGGAAAAGTGATATTGGGGAACAGAGGGCAGCTGCTGCCGATGCAGCACACTTCAGAACAGTGAGACGGTATGAGAAACAACCACAGAGGGAAGAAAAGCACGTCCTCCTCCACATTCCTCTCTTTCAATAGCTCCTAACTAGGATCCAAATCTGGGTGACAGGCCTCTCTTTTATTTTGAGTCCAAATAAATTCCTTGGCAGAATTCATTCCTTTCTATATTTAGAATGGTGGAAAAACCCTATTCTTCTAAAACAATGCTAACATCAAAGTAACATTATTTCTAAATGATGAGTGAAAAATTCCCAGGGGACAGGACAAGATGCTCTTAGAATTGAATTGGTAGTCCATGAGGTTGGTCGAGAATTTGAAAGTAACTGCTACTTCTTCCTCTTTTAATTGCTCTCAGAAGGAGGAAAATGGAAATGAGTGCTTATCTCCTTAAGTTTATTGCTTAAGCAATAAGCATGTTGCAAGACCAATAGACACCACTCCTGAGTTACAAGACTCTAAAGTTTGAGCATGGTTTGTGGTCCACACTAAAGCTAACAGTCCTGGTAAGAGGGTTTCTAGGGAGTGGCAATTTGGGGAATCTGACACTTGCCCATGGGCAAGCCAGCAAGCGAAGGCAGCAGGATTAGCACAGAGGTTCTAAAGAAGATATTGGCAATTAGCTTCGAGACAGATGTCACTTACATTGCTGTGCACAACAGGAAGAATGATACAAAACAACATGATTAATAACCAACAGGGTCTGAATCACTAGGGGCCCTTACACACACTTCATAAAGACTAACAAAAGCTTTCCCTGTTAAGTAATGCAGATTTAGCCATGAATGTTACTTGGTGTGTCCTTTGCTGCAGCAACACATCGCTCTATTGTTGTTGGAGATTTTGCAGGGGAGATAAAGCTGGGGGAAAAACAAAAGAGATACAGAAAGAGGCAGATGAATATTTGAGTTTTTATGTTTGGCTCGTAAAGACAGCATATATGGGTCAAGTATGGAAGTATGCAAAGTAAGGATAAAGACGCTGGGTTATTGGCAGGGAGGGAGAGAAGATGGCAATTATTGAAGCTATTTCATCCTCTCTGGCTATCTTTTAGGGCACCATTCTGAGTACTAAATGAATTTCCATAACACACCCATAGTTTTTCCTGCTTCTCATCAGCTTATATTGTATAAGTTAGGGGACTCATGAAGAATAAATATTACACCAAGGTAAAAAAAACAATTATTGTGGAAACAGCAAAAAACCATAGGTCATTTGATGAATTTCCAGGGGAATGACATAAGTGGGTTGTGCCTAACCACTTGATCATACCGCCTGTTGTATCTCTCATCAGTGAGCAGCGTCTTGTCCTAAGAGTCAGTCTTGCTCATACGACTATTTTGGGATTTGATCTTAGCCCTTCCTATCTTTCCAAGCTCCAAGGCATATACAAAATTTAACACAAACTTAAAGACTTTAGGAGGCTGGAGGTGGGACGCTGCTACTCTTGCTTCCATAGGGGAAGATAGGCTCATAGAATAGAAGCAAACATTCCCAAGGATTCTATATCTCTCTTTACTCCTCTCCCTCCTCCCACATTGAAAGGGCACTGACATGTGTCAGACTCTCGGGAGACGGAATTGAATAAGCTGTCATTCATGTCCTCGGCGTGCTCAGTCAAATGGAGAAGACAGACCCATAAACAAACAAATTACAATATCCTGAGTGATGGGCAGAAGGAACCATGTACAGAATGTTCTGAAAGCACAGAAGATAGATTGACAGAAAGGCTGAACTAAATGTCCCTGGAAGTGACATTTGGTGGAATTTTAAAGTACAAGTAGGAATTTTCTGGGTGACTAAGGAGTGAGAGGCCCCTTCTGGGAAGAAGGAACAGCAAGTGAAAAGGTTTAGAGGCTTGAAATAGCAAGATGCATGTAGGGAGCATCAGATGGGTCACTGCGAATCCAGGCAGGACATGAATGGAAGAGAAGTTGCAAATGAAGCTGGAAAGGGACCTTGACCTCTGCTAAGGAGTCTGGTGTTTTGTGTGTGTGTCTTTTTTAATCTTATAGGTGATAGGATTGTGGGGAGGGAGAAGGTAGGGCTGACAGAGTCCCTGAGCAGTGGCAGTGGCTGCTCAATTCCTGCCTCATCACACTGGGGATCGCAGCAAGTCACAGAAGGGGGGCATTGAGGACAGAGAGGTGTGAGAGTGGCAAACAGTTTGGAGTTCTAGAGAGAGAAGTAGGTGGCCACTGGCTTAGTGACTCAGAGAGCAGTTGCTATGTACATTATTTGGGGTCCAGCAGAAAGTGGAATCCATTCCAGAAGGTTCAGGTGAAGAGACCTATATAAGGCACTACCTCAGAGGTGTGAGTGGGCAAGGGATATTGAGGCACTCAGAGACTAACCACAGCAGGAACTACTCCTTGGACCGAAGAGGTGAGGGAAGCCTGCCATTGCCAGAGCCCAGTGAAGGCAGAGGCTGCCAGGAGGAACTGTAGTTGGGGAGAGACAGAATTCCTGCCAGAGACATGACCCAGAGACATGACTCCTAGGATGGGGTGGGGGAAGAAAACCCCCTCTCTCTCTTCAGGTGTTTGATTCCCTGCTGGTGCCTCCACTGGCCAAACCCAACCAGAGCCCGCTGATAAGAATGTCCAGGTGGTGGAGTTCATAGGGTCCTCCTCCCAGAGCCCAGGGAAAGGCAAAGAAGGGTGAGGAATAGAGCTGGGTAGGGCCTGGGGGCAAATAGAGAACAGACAGGTCATAGTTTACATGCTGTTTTCCCCAAAGACACTTGGGGATGGGGAACTGACTCTGAAGGTCATCCTGGCCCCTTTCTTTTGTTGTCAATTAATCCCATACAATATCTGTTTTAATCTTTTTGTTTGACAGACCCCTTTGAGAATCTGATGGAAATGATAGGCCCTCTCCCCAGGAAAAAAAAAATCACATATGGAGGAAATTTGTGTTCAATTTATACATTTTCTAGGACCTTACTACTCAAAGGGTGATCCATAGAACAGCAGAATCAGCCTCTACTGGGAGCTTAGAAATGCAGGCTCTTGGGCCCCATCCCAAGCCCTCTGAATCAGAATCTGTATTTTAACAACATTCCCAGGTAACATACATGCACATTAAAGTTTGAGAAGCACTGCTCTGGAAGTCAACGGAACCCAGCTTCATCATGGCTGGTTGAGTGGACGTGGATACATCGGTTAGGATGTAGGTTCAGCTGCAAATGAAAGAAAACCCAGCAAAACAGTAGCTTAAACAAGAGAGGGGTTTTATTTTTCTCATCTCACAAGAAATCTAGATAAATCAGGTCAGGGCTGGTGTCATTATTGCCTCACTCGCCATCTGTATTTCTGCTCGGCCATCTTTGGTGTGTGGCTGTTGCCCCCATGGCTGTCAGATGGGTCTTAGACCTCCAGGCATCATCTTTGCATTCTAGCCAAGGGGCAAAAGAGTGAAGTGAGCAAACCACTGAGCCCTTGTCAAGATCTTCCTCCTATACACTTCTTCTGGCCATGATTTGATGTGGCTGCCTCTCTAGCTGCAAGAGAGGTTGCAAGATAGAGTTCTTTTTTAACTCTGGAATAAAATAGGAGTTTTGTTAGCAAGAAAGAAGGAGAAAATTAACATTGAGAAGGCAATTATCCAAATCTGTCACTGTATGTAATAATGAAAATTATCAGTTCTGAAAATCTCCTTCATTCCATCTCTCATCACTGGTGAGAAGCTATTACACGTATTCTGCACTTTGGAATCTCCTTTTGTAAAATAAAGTGAATTCAGAACTCTTAGCAGAGGGCAAAACAGAACTACAGAAAAAGAGAAGCGGGAGAAAAAATTAAAAACTGATCAATTTGTACTCCAGGTACTCAGAATCAGTAGTAATTTCTTTAGGTACTAGAACTGAAATACACTTTTGTCCTATAAAGAAATAGCTTCCTAAATATACCTAAGAAGACAAAGACTACCTTAGATTTCTTAAAGAAATTGTGCCCAAACTTCATTTGTGTGTTTTTCTGTAAAGAAAGGCTACAGCTTTCATTATACTCTCTTCAGATAAAAATCCCTGATTTAGAATTATTATTTACAAACAAATGACTTACTAATTCCATATCTGTGTTACTGGGCTCTTAATTCAGATTCTCTCAGAGTTTTCTCAGCCCATTCAGGCTAGTTCATACTTCTTGAAAAGATTAAAACTCAGATTTCTTTAAAAAATTTTTTTATATTTAATATTCTTCACTAATTCAGACAGGGTTTTTCCAATTAATCTAAATTAGTGATTTTTACTGGATTCAAGTAGCCAACTTCCCCATGATCTTCTAACTGTTTGCTCTGGCAAGAGAGGTACAGTGTTGTCTTAAATATGACCCAGCTAAAGAGAACTGAATTCTAAGGAGACATGAGACTTGGGTTAATATTCCAGATTCTGAAAAAAAATATTCTGTTGCATAATCCCCTCAAAATACTTCCGGTCTTTTATGGGTCTCCGTGCAAGGACGTTTGAGAACGGTTAGGGTCTTGTTTGGAAGGCTTTTCCCCTCTGTGGAGTCAGAGCTCCCAGCAGGACCTAAGGGAATCTTGGGCTCAAGCTCAGCGGACAGACGCCGTCAAAACAGGACTCTGCATCCAGGACTCAGAAACAGGCTGCAGACCGTCAGCTTTCGAGCTGAAAGGAGACTTTCAGCCATTACAACATCATGAGACTTGGGGCAACAGGTGTGTTCTAAGATGTATGTGCATTGTTGTCATTCTGTAGTCTATTTTGCCATCTTCTCTGACTAGGGAGATCAAGCAGCCACTTGATTGGGTGGCAGCACCTTGGTTAGTAAGTTCCGTCCATTCATTCAGGCAATATTCACTCAACACCAACTATATTGCTTTCTCTCTGCTTGAGACTGGTAGAAGGAGAAGATACAAAGGGGAATGAGGAATGGTTCCTGCCTTCAAGAGATGTACGTATACGTAATTGGTCATAACAGGAGGTGCACACCAAATGCTAAAGATTTTGCGTGTCTGTAAAGTTTTTCCATACTCCCCTCAAAACTGCTCTGAAGCTGCATACATAAAATACAAAGCTGTGAGATTTTGATTCAGCTTTCTAGCTTATAGATATGTTGGAAGGAAAGATACAGCCAATATTTAACCCCCATTAGTAACAGCTAGTTCTAAAGAATGTCCGCCAAATATTTACCAAGGTATTTTTTCAAATCTAAGTTGTCAACACCAAGTTTGTATAGCCCATGTAAGTCTATAATATAGTGCTTATTTCAACTGTGTTTGGACAGCTGGATTACAGTTTTTGAGAACTATACTATTTTGTGTCTGTGAAAGCACTTCTTGCATTGACTAAACGTACTCATTTCCACAAGTCAGTCAGTATACGCTCATCAGGATTATTAACACTCATGTGATGTTACATTCTTCACCATCCTTTTGAGAAGCAAGGGCTAACAGCAAGGGCTGCCATGTTATATACTGTTCAGACTTTCGGGCTTGATCCGTCCTGTTTCCAAGGCGCCTGCGGTGTTATTGGCATGTTAATTATTACAGCAAATGATAAAATGTGCAAAATGGTACCCCCCTTCTTAATGACATAAATAAATGAAGCAATTAATTTTACACAATAAAAACAAGCAATACAATAACTTACAAATTTGGAGTTTCTTCATTATTACATCAAATTGCAAAATGGAAACATGTAATTTCAAAAGGCTCATAAGTAAAAATGGAAACACAGCTGATGCCGCGTCAGCTTGTGGGCTGCAAAATAATGTGGGGCTTGCACAGTGTGGAGCAGTCAACATCTTTAGATACATCAGGCCACGTATGATTCAGAAAGTATAAATCTTCCCAGAACTGAGCCACCCCGAAGGTCCAAGCCATTTGCATACTGTAATAAAAAACAAAACAAAAAAACTTTTTTCATGTTTTCCCTCGTATACTAGTTTGGAATTCCAGCAGCTACTTTGCTTAGGACCCTTGTCTCCATTTATCGGCAGTTGCAGAAGCTGGAAGCCTGTGATTGATCTGGTAACTTCGATATCTAGAGAGGGAAAAGGAGGAAGTGATTTTCTCGGGAGAGCTGACAACAGTTTTTAAAATGAAATGTGTATACACACAGCCTGACATACTATATTGCCCACCGTCTTTGAAACCGTCAGTTTCAGCGCTGACGTTTGGTTCTGTGTGTTTGTTTTGGTGAATGAGAAACTAACACATATTTTCTTTGACATCTTGTGCAATTTTACAAGTATTCATGGCACACTTCCTACTTTGCATGGAGAATGTATTTGCACAGTTGTCAGAATGACGGACAGTGGAGCGAGTGACAGGATGGAGTGCTGATCTTTGCTTGTTATTACATACAATAGCCTGGTAGGAATCGTGATGTGTTGGTGAGACAAACTGTGTCCCATTCTGGAACATATTAAGTTTGTCTCCGGGACACACATGACTTCGCTAGGGTGTCGAACCTCATTCATAATAGATGCTAATCTGTTCAGGGCTGACTGATGACAGCACTTCCTGCCCTTCACGGAATCAGAGCCGGGTTTTATCAAAGGACTCAAACTGCCTGCTAATTAGACTAATTCCCTTCATCATGAATTATTTATTTCCATTGGTAACCGATCACTGTGACATTAATGGGTTCTGCTCAACTTGGTTTCATACTAATACACACTAGGAGTTAAATGTTTAAAAATTCCTGATACTTCACTCCAGGTCAAGTGTATCTTTGGCTAATATTTGACAGATTTGATGAAGCTTCAATGGTTATATTTTAGTTACAAATAAAATGGGACAAAGTTCCAGATTTGGTTTAGGTAGGAAAACAAATCCATTTCTTTCTCTGCCCAGTTGTCTCCTGACTTAGTTAGAATATGTCATCTTATCCTACGGCATGCTGTCTGTGCTGCGTAGTATTTTATCAAGGTCAAACTCTCACGTAAAAGTGCTGGAGATCCTCTTCAGGAAAATAGTATTTCAAAGTTGAACTAGATAGAATGTCAGCTAGTAAAGCTGAAGTGATGCTTAATTCAATTAATATCTGTTGATAAGAATCAGAGTGCAATATCTTGTTTACCTATTTGTAAAATGCAGAATGCACTTTTAAAAAATAGAATTTACAGATCTAGCCCAATGGTGCACTTACTCGTTTACGTCTGAGATTGTATAGATCAGTGTGTCTCAAAGTGCAATCCAGGCACCATTTGTACCCTGGAAGTGTTTGTTAAAATGCAGATTCCTGGGCCACATACAAGGTGTGTTAGTTAGAATCTCTGAGAACGTATCCCAGAATTTGCATTATTAACAGGAATCCCATGCGATTCTTAAGCAGTATGAGGATCATTGACATTAGTTATCCCAAAAAACCCTAAAAGTAATCAATATTTTATTAGAAATACTGCATCATCTCATCAACTAGGGACAGGATACTGCCCTACAAGATTAGTATTGGCTTCTGGAATTGACTTCTGCAGCAATTTCATCAATGCACATAAAACGTACATCATCTCTAGTGACTGGTAAGGCAGGTCATCGTTTAGTCTGTGAACGATAGAAGTAAATCTTGGGGCGTCACACCTTTCTCAGAGGACACGTGAAGAAGGCATCAAAATAGAGGCATAAACAGCCACCACTCGTCAGGGTAATGAGTACCAGGTGGGCAGGCTTGCTGTACGCACACATGGAGGCCCATATTTGTGCTAGGAAGTTGAACTATTAAATATTGAATTTTGGAAAGTGGTAAAAGAAAAGTAAAAAGAAGGTGGTATAATGAGTGGTAACTAGAGATGAGGTGACAACATAGACCAAAGGCATTATGTTGTCCACAATGCCACGAGGCAAAACCACAAATAGCAAGTTCTGTTCCCAAGCAAAGGTTGGTTTTCCCATGAGTCCCACATGTCAAACATCTCAAATGACCTGTACCTGTGTGAGCAGAAAACAATGCATTCCACAGAGTCAGGGGCAAACATGAGGAACAATATATTAGGCACACTCATCAACCACTAGTAAGTTTTATCATACTTCTATTTTGAAGCATAAGTAATCTACTCTTTCAGATTTTCTAAGGAAAGTGGTACTATTGCATAATATGAGTGTTTTAATCCTCAAAGACACATGAGATCTGTGTAACCAAGAAAGCAAGGATTTTATTTTTAGCTATGTGGTACACTATATTATTGTTGTCAGGAAAATATATTCATTCATTAAACTGATATTTATGAAGTACTTACTAGGTTTTAGGTACTTATATCTGCTAAAACTAGGCTTATAAAAATACACATGGAAAGATTATGGATTTATGAAGGAATTTATAGATGTTTTCTGAACTATTTAGGTGTGGCTAATGAGCAAGTGGCTCATTCTACCTGAAATCACAGATAATATTTTTCTACTTAAGAAAAAACTGGGAAACATAAGGCTATTAGTGAAATGGAGAAGTGTTTTTTATTTTGTTTGTTTTTCTTTTTTTTATCATGGAAACAGATGACTTCAGCTTTGGATTTTCACACACACACACACACACGCTTATTCACATATGTTTAAATGAAGCTTGGATTTCATTTCACTGCCTTACATCATCCTTAAGTTGCTGTGGTTTTATTCATTTCGTTGATCTGAACTTGTTAGCTTACTAAACTATTTTCCTCTTTCCTCTGCTTCCCTTTTCATCTCCTCTACAAGTCACATTGCAGCTGGAGTGATTCTAGCTGGAGAAGTTCATTCATGTGTTAATATTTGGTATTGAACAGATCCTACCCTTGAATCTTCCACAAGGCATAGTATCATTTAATAAATCTCAGAAATAAAGATTTTCCTCAGGGAAAAAAGATATTAGAGGGTGCTGGCTAGGAATGGCAAAAGTATCCCACAAGATGCTGGCCTGATTGCATCTTGTGGGTTCTCACATACTTGAAGGAGATCAGCTATTGAGAAGACTTCTTAAAGATATTTTATCTTGCACATGCTTAATAAGTATTTATTAAATTGAACCAAAGTTTCCAATGGCTTCAGCAAATCATATTCCAGCTTCTCCTTGTCTATATCTAGAGATTCTGCCTGACCCTCAAAGAACTCTTTTATTTTGAATTGTATTTTCTTGCTTAAAAATTGTTATTAAAACAGTACTGAAAAGAGTGACCAAAGGAAGTCAGTGGTGCAGGATCTGAGGTCTGAAAGGAAAATCAGCTTGTAGCCCAGTAAGGAAGCCTAGGTGTCATGGAGACTTCAGACCCCCAGAGCTGGAGATAGTAACTGTGATTGCATACAGCACAGTATTCCACATTCCATCCCTAGGGAAAATAATGTGACCTATCAGTTGGTGAGTTTGGCGATATTTGGGTCACCCATGCAATCATCCCTGAGTATTCTTTAACATATTCGTGGGAAGGAATCCCTGAAAATTACAAACTTCTTGCTGGTCAAGTAATTGGAGGTTTAGAGTATTGAGGGAGAAATTGATTAATTATATTAATTTTGGGCTTAAACATTGGGAGGAATTTTGCAGTGCCATTTCCTTTGGTAACTAAATTATTTAATCACTATGGGATACTTAACTATACGTAGTAACAAAGCCTAATTCAAAAAATTAAATCATCATAAATCCAAAGAATAGACTACACCAAACTTACTGAAAGATGAGCCATTTAGAGAAAAACAACTATATTAGGAATGTGCTATGCTCATCTAATCATCCTCTCTGACACCCTACATACTCCTATACCTACCCTAAAGATAGCAAAGTTTTCCAGTAGGTATTGCAAGGGAGACTAATTTCTTAAGATATGAATAGGTAATCTGTAAAAAGTGTTGCATGGTCAAATAAATTTGGGAAATGTTATGATAACTTAAAAAAATTTTTTTGTGTGTGAGGAAGAGTGGTGCTGAGCTAACATCTGTTGCCTATCTTCCTCTTTTTGCTAAAGAAAATGCCCTGAGCTAACACATGTGGCAATCTTCCTCTATTTTGTATGTGGGTCACCACCACATCATGGCTTGATGAGTGGTGTAGGTCTACGCCTGCAATCCAAATCTGCAAACCCCGGACCACCAATGCAGATCGCGCCAAACTTAACCACTACGCCACCAGGTCAGGCCAGCTTTAAAATTTTTAAAAATTCCTTGAACTTCTATTTCTTTCCAGGATGGATACTTCAGGACCAGATTACCTTTCCACCATAAACAAGTAGAACACTGGACAAATTCTGTGAAACAACTATTTTCAGACATTGGACAGAGGCAGCTCAGGGCTGTGATTCCTGAGAGATAGGAAACAAACGAGGTGAGCCCCACTATCACCCTGGTTTCTGTTTTTTTCCAGACCATAGCCCAGGAAGGAGAATCCCAAGCAGTGCACAATAGGCTCACTGAGTTAAGAAGAAGGAGATTGGGGAGGCTGAGGAGCTTGGAAGTTGCAAGTCATAATTCTGAAGAAGAGGGCACTATGCAGAAATAGAGCTACGTAAATTTTCATGGAAGACCTCTTAAGTCTTTGCTGATTATTAGGTTGTGTGTGCATGGGGCAAAACTCCATGAGGCAAGGCAAAAATGCAATCAGGGACTTGTACGTTCACAAGGGCAGGGAGAGGTTTAAACTCCAACCAGCCAGAGTAGAGAATCCTCACTGGTCACCCAGGGCATTCAGTGGAGACACAGGGGGTCATACCTTAAAAGTAAGCTTGAACAAACACTGGAATACAACTAAACAAGATGTATGGTAGAAAAGCTAAGAAAACACATCTAGAAGGGATCAAGCTGAAAAGCAAGTACCTTCATTGCTTGCCAAAATAAAGCGCGATGTTCTTTAAAGGGAAACAAACAAAAACTCAGACATTCAACAACCTAACATTCATAATGTCCATAATCCAATTTAAAAAATCATCAGATGTGCCACAAAGCAGGAAAACATAACCCATAACTAGGAGAAAAATCAATCAATAGATACAGGCTAGTTCCAGAGATAGATTTAGCAGAAAAGAATGTTAAAAGAGCTATTATAAATATGTTCAAGTAGTTAAAAGCATGAACATAATGAGGAGAAAATGGAAGATAAAAAGAACCAAATGAAACTTCTAGAGACTAAAAACACAATATCTAAAAAGAAAAATTTAGTGTGTGGAATTAACAGATTAGTCACTGAAGAAGAAAAGATCAGTGAATTTGAAGATATAGGAACAGAGGCTATACAAAATGAAACATATAGAGAAAAATCACTGACTACCAACCAACCAAACAACAGAGCAGCCGTGACTTGTAGGATAATATTAAGTAATTTACAATACGTATGATTAGAATCCTGGAAGAGGAGAGAAAAGAAGGGAATGATAATTTATTTGAATAAATAATGGCTAAAAAAATTCCAGATTTAATTAAAACTATGAACACTTGGGTAAAAGAAGCTCAATGAGCTCCAAGCAGGAGAAGCTCTCTCTCTCTCCCTCTCCCTCTCAATCTCTCTCTCTCTCTCTCTCAATCTCTCTCTCTCTGTCCCTCTCCCTCTCAAGCACTCTCTCTCCTTCTCAATCTCTCTCTTCCTCTCCCTGTCAATCTTTCCCTCTCTCTCTCCTTCTCAATCTATCCCTCTCACCCTCTCTCTCTCTGTCTTCCTCTCCCTCTCTCTTTCTCAATCTTCCTCTCTCTCTCCCTCTCAATCTCTCTCTCTCTCTCATACCCTACAGCATATTATAATCAAATTCTTGCTGACCACAGAGCAGATCAGGTAGAGAAGAAAGCCTGGAAGTTAGATGGCTAAATTGGATGTGCGGTGGTCTTCAAGCCCACCCCTGACCGCCTAACGCTCTCCACACTGCTTCCTGCAAGGAGTTCTCATAAACCACAAAGCCTTGGGGTCTTTTTTGCCACAGCAGAGGGCTAGAGTGCGTGCATGAAAATAAACCCATCTTCAGGAGCATTGGTGCCCAGGAAAGCAGGATAGGCCTACTGGAAGTCAGGCAGCAGGTGTGCTAGAGTTCTCAGACCCTCTGCCATTCTCGTCCTGTTCACTAATTCTCATGGAATTCTGTTTTACTGTTTTCAGAGAACTCAGGACATCTGAAAGCAGTTGCCATATTTTAGCCCATCTCCACGGGCAGGAATAGAAGGAAGGTGAGCAGTGAGAGGAGTCTGGAGATCCAGGAGGAGCAGGACATGGATTAATGAAGTGGGGCAAATACAACAGCAGATTTCATTATTTAGGAGGCTGCCATGGTGTGGCAGTAAGAGTGACCCCAGAAGTAGCCAGATCCTGCCTGTCTCTTACTTCTGTGAGATATTTGGCAAGTTGCTTATTCTCTGAGCATTGGTTTCCTTATTTATAAACCAGGGATAAAAACATATACCTTATATATATATCCTAAACACAATAGGCACCACACACACACACTCACACACTTATCTATATAATTTTACCTCATTTGCTTAATGAAATAATATACGTAAAATGCCTATTATTCCTAGGACATAGTAAGTGCACAATAAAACAGAGCTGCCATCATTTCCAAAGTCACCATAATGGTTTAAAATAACGAATCCCTGGTCTGTGAGCATAGAGTGCCTTCTACAGCAGGAGGGGTTCTGAAAGACTCTGAGGGGGGCTCTTTTAAAGCTTTTGCTTAGAGGAGAGGTAGGGAGAAGAAATAATTTAAAATTACAGAGCTTTCTTGAAGGAAAGCTGCAAGATATCCTACATTACTTCCATGAGCAATCTGATCACACTTGGATCTTCTGGGAGGCAGAAGTAAATTCTTTATAGTGTTCTTATCATTCTATAGTTCTGATAGAAACTAGCCCATTTTTCTCTTAAAAGCAGATGCTCCTCTGCTCCTATGTAATGGTGTCCCCTGAAGATAAATACACCATTTAGAGCTCTCTATACGTTCTGTAGCCTGCGCATGCTTTCTAAATATAGTAGCCAGATGATCACTTAATTTAGCCAGAAATGGCAGATTGTTGACAAAGAATCCCTGCTGAGTTCCAATGCCTTGAAAAGCAGCTTTTATAAAGCAAATCATATCTGAAGAAATGACGAACAATGCCATTTGCTTCACGTAGTGACATAATATTTAGCTCTGTCACTGGGTATAATTGCCTTATTTTTACAATGTTAGGACTCTGTTGATAAATATAGATTACCTGGAACCAGTCAATCCTGCTGCAGGGGGCAAAGCAGTTGCAGAGTGGAGCTTTCAGACGAGGAAACTGTCTCCTACTCAGACACACCATCTCTTCTCCAACACTTGGTTACTCAAATGATGTATATTCGGTTCGTACATGGTATCAATTCATGTAGCATCATGGACTCACAATTTAATAAATATTAGATAAAGAAACAGAAGCAATGGTTTCATATAAGCACAAGGGATCTGCAAATATAAATCTTGTTGTTGTTTTGCTGCTTGGTCATAGCGTGTGGAGGGAGTGGTATGTATTAGAATTGACATGGCCCCTACCTTCTCCTACCTCTAGGAAGACTATGTGCTCCCCTGTACCTCCTTCCTCCTGGATTTAGCCATTGTTTTCGATGAGAGTGTGCATCATCCCTCAGGAGTATAGGCATATAGTAGAGTGAAGAGAACCCAACTCCAACTGTTTAAGCAAAAAGGGAATTTATTGGCTGATAGAACTGAATAGTCCTGGTGTTCAGACAATCAAATGCATTTGTATGTCTCTCTCCATCTCTCAGGTCTGCTTTCCTTATAGGTGGTTCCTCCACATGGATACAAGATACCCATGGGTAGCACCATTACAGCTTGAGGTCCTGACATCTAAACAGACATGGTAAATTGCCTGATTGGACCAAGGCAGATAAATAAGAGCTGCGTGCTCTGACCAGAGAGTATTTGATTCATCTCCTAGAACTGTTTTTGCTGAACAGTGCTTTGAGGTTATACCATCAACTACGCTGACATATTTTCTAAAATTTGTCTTGGAGGCTCTCTGTAGCACAGTGTCCCTTTCATAAATTACTGCAGGACAAAGTTTTCTCAGGAAAACTATTGTTTCCCATGCCACGACTTTTATTTGTTTCCTTTCTACTCTTTCTTTACTTTTTAACCAATCTGTTGGATTTTGTGAATCTATTAAAGGCATGTGTCTCTCTTTGCTTTGGCTAATCTGGGAGATCAAAGACAAATTTGTTCTCTATTTATAGCAACTGCATAGGATATTATGAAACCATTTTATATACTAATCTTGCCAAATATTTATTTTATTTTCCTATCTTTACTTTTATATTGTTTGATCTCATCTATTTACTTAAGTCGGTCTATCCTAAGTATTTTTAAAGCCACCTCAAATCATTTTTGCAGGTAAGGTATAAATAAATAAATTTATTTATGAAAGCAATATACCCAACGGCCATTTGAAAGATTTAAAAATATCTTGTGTTCACAGACTGACCTTGTAGGAATCTTTTCTTGGATCCCTTTGTGGCTTCTCTTCTCACAGAAGCCTTGGTGATAAAACTAAGGAAATTTGTATCGTGAATTGTTTTAACAAGCTAATCTGTAAATGCTCATCCAGTGTCTCTAGGAAGCAGAAGGGAAAATACAGGGAGACAAGTGGTTGTATAGGAAGTTGTCCTGATTCTGGCGAAATCCTGGTGCGACAAGACCGTGGCAGTGGCCAGAATCCATCCTTAGGTCCAGTGATCCTAAGGAAGCTGGGGTGTTCCTGGGGTGAGTCCATTCCTCCAGATGGTTGGGGCATTGTTCAGCAAATACCGAGGCATCTTGGAGATTGGAGAATCATCTAGAACTCAAATACTGACCTAAAATTCTGTGATAGTTTCTGGAGTGTTTTAGGGTCCCTGGTAATTAGGGCCATTTAGGGGTGGCCCCCACATTTCATGGCCCCAATATTCATTGTGTTGGAGATGAAATCTAGGGATTTGCATGGAAATTAGCTAAACGTCTGTGAGACCACACTTAATTTTGTGTTGGTCACTGTATCTGTTAGCGTTTATTTGTATATAAGAGAAACCTAACCCAAGTTGGCTTAAACAATTAAAAGAAATTTATTGGCAGAAAAATCCAGGGGTAGGGAGAGCTTTCTGTGCGAATTGATCCAGAAGCTCAACAATGTCACCAGTGTCATCCAGTCTGTTTCCTTCTCTATGCTCTGCTTTGCACTGTGTCAGCTTCTTTTAAGGCTGGTCCTCTGCATCCTTGCAGAATGGTTGGCAGCAACAACTGGAGACAGATGCATCTTAATTTGCATCTGCTAGGAGAAAGCATCAGTTCTTTCTCCCCCATCAGAAATTCCTTCTGCTTAGACCAACTTGCTCACCTCTGAACCACTCAGAGGAGACAGGTGATTTAGGCCAGTTAGTCCCAGCTGGGGAAGAGTTCAAGGATACCCAAACTATATAGCTGGAACTTTGGGGGTCCTAGTAGGAAGAAGAGAAAAAAGGAAGAAATGAATGCTTAGAGAGTGGAGGGTGAGGGGAAACAAACAGAAAAGCTCACTGCCATCACCAGAGTCTTATGGAAACACTTTAGTTTGTTTACGGATCCAGGAAGACCCTCTAGCATCTGCCTACAGAATATGGCAATGGCTCCTACTGGTAAAATTAATTGCATCATTGCTATTTTTGAACTTCCTGCATGATGTTATGCAATAAGAAAATCTATAGGTAAACTCTGGAAGATGTATTTTAGGGGAGTTCTAAGCAGATTTTGTTAAGGGAAGAGGAAAATGGATCTGTCTCGCTCCACTAAGTATGTTCAGCTTCTCAATGAAGAGCCACAGTTAGATTAGAGAGATTCTGGGAACCAGCTAGGAACCAGGCTAAGACTGAGACTCCTAACAGGAGGAGAGCTGTTGCCCTTGGATTGAGTGCAGACCAGTGGAGAAGATGCATAAAGACCCTTAAAAAAAAGCAACTAACATGCTGCCTGGCAGAAATAGCTTCGGTTCAGGCAATAGAATTCAAGGACCCTCCAGCAGCGTATGATTCAGTGGGTCCAGGACAGCTTGTTAGACTTGGGTTTAAGCTGGAGGTATCCCACAGCCTGGAAGTTTCTGTTGGTGCAAACAACACAGCCAACTGTAAGAGAGCCCTTAAAATAAACCCTCCCTCGCTCCCTCCATTTCTGCCTGATCACAAAAATCCTGACTGGGCTTCACCTTTGCGCCAGGTATGGAGCCTGGCTTTGTAATCTAAGGATTAGAAATCCTTAGATTTTGCAAAATCCTTTCTATTGAATCTCTCTCCTTGGGGTCTTTCTGGCTCATAAATGGTTTTGCAACGTATATCACAGCCTCCGTATTTGACTAATAGTTTGCATGAATAATAAAATCTTCCAGGAGTAAACAAGCTCATATTTTTTTTGCCATTTGTAAGCTTTATTGCTATTATAAAATCAGTGTTTTGCAACCAGAACTCTTGGCAGATCTTATTGACGGTGGTGAGGGCTGTCAACAGGCACCATAGACTTTTCTCCTTTTCAGTGTGATTTTTCTTTTCATATAAAACATTAGTGTGATTTTGTATATGCGATAATCACTCCTCATCATAAATATCTCAGGAGTTAGGCAAGCAGTCGTGTACATAACGATAGGCAAAGCAGCATCTATCCTCATGGATGAATGGTCCTCCCAACACGGGCCACAGACCTGGCTGAAATATGGCCACCTCAGGAGAAATAAAGGCTTCAAATGAGACGAAGCTTAGAAACAGGTAACCTCTGGTTACTCAGATACTTGACCTTTCTTCTTCGACCCTCAGAATCCTCTAGATTGGAAACTCCCAGATCTATTTTATCAGTTTCCTAATTTTGCCTTGGGCTGATTCTCTCATGACTCTTTTAGCTGTTCTCTAGTGCAGGCATTTTCAGTTCTGTTTATCAGAGTTACCTGATGTTTTCTTTTTCCCTAGTGATTTAAAAAATAATTTATGCACATGGAAAATAAAATTTCAAACAGTACAGGAGAGAACAAATCGAAAATATAGGTTTCCCTTCCTGCCCGGCCTCATCTCCTAACTATTTTTTAAATTGTTTCTGTTTTATATTGTTCTTCTGGTGTTTATCTCCATAATATTCAATAATATTCTTATACTCTTAATCACGGTATTCTTCAAAATATTTAACTACCGCATATCCGCCAACCCATCAGAAATGCTGCCTGCCCACAGTGCTGGAATAATTTCCTGGAAACCCCTCCTGCACCAGGCATTAACTTTTATTTGCAGGCTTATGGAGAGACATGAAGGGGTATAGTAGTTTCTTGTGACTGCTGTAACAAATTGCCACAAACTCGATGGCTTACAACGACAGAAATGTATTGTTTCACAGTTCTGGAGGCCAGAAGTCTGAAACCAAAGTGTTGGTGAGGCCTCACTCCCTCCAAAGGCTCTAGAGGAGCATCCTTCCTCACCACTTCCACCTTCTGGCGGCTTCAGACATTCCTCGGCTGTGGCTGCATCACTCCAGTCTCTGCTTTGTCTTCACATGGCCTTCTCTGCGTCGGACACTTGTCATTGGATTTAGGGCCCACCCGGATAATCTAGGATGAAATCATCTCAAGATCCTTAATTTAATTATGTCTGCAAAGACCGCTTTCTCAAATAAGGTCACAGATTCTGGGGGTTAACATGCGGATGTATTTTTTGTGGGGGGGCCACCATTCAACCCACTATAAGGGGGAAGAGAAGGTTGTGGATGTGGCTATTTAGCAACTAGCACCAAAACACTTCAATAGTTCAACATACTTGTGTCTACTGTCTAAGTAGAAACCTTGCCTTTATTTCTTGATATATCGCTATAAGTAGTATCTATTGATCTGGGACAGATTTTCAGACTCATCCAGATCTACTGAATCATCTGCATTTTTAAAATCTTCCCAGGTAACTCAGATGAGGCTGTCTTACTGACCACTGCTTTGAGAACTATTGCTTTAGAGCTGTGATTCTAAATCTGGGGAGGAAGGACCAGAATCTCCAAGGAGCGCAAGAAAGGGCAGTGAGGATAGAAATGCGTCTTGGAAAGGCATGTTTACTGTTGAGCTTGTTTAACTTGTCTTATTAATGATAAGACAATTTGGTTCTCTCAAAACCATTAGGGGGGGATTTTATTTTTCTAGTTTTCCAAAAGAGGCTGTTTCAGAAGATATTTTTCAAAGAGCCAGTGGTCTCGGTAGCCCCCACACCTACAAAGATCCCGCTTTGACCAGAGATGTGTTGGCAGTCTCCAGCTACTTTTCCATTTATTTATTCAGTCTCTTCTATTATTTTTCCTTCCAAAACAATTTCTTAAATACATGAAAGAGGCAGAAAGTGAGAGTCACATAAAATTTTCCAGTGTAAAAAGGTCAGGTTTGCTGTGGCTCATGCACTTTTTGGTGGATCCGCTGGCTCACCTTGTTGTGTGGGGCAGCCACCATGCCCGCAGCTCTGTCAGTGCCCATGGAAACCCCTCCTTCGGCTTCCCTGACCCCCGGGCAGGTGCGTGGGCAGCTCCTGGTGACGTATGCTGGTTCTCTGTAGGCTACCCTGGTGTTGGAGGCTTGAAGGCGCTGAGACTGAAGCAGGTTCCAGTGAGAAACAGTTGCGGGTTCGAGCTCCTTCTTCCGGCTCCTGTCTGAGCTGCCTCTCCCCCATTTCACATCCATTGTCCGCTTCTGATTGCTGGTCCTGCAGACTTCAGGTCCAGCAACAGACACAGGGACAGCAGACTAACGTAACTCCTCACCATGCTCCAGTGATTGGGGAGGGTCTAGTCCCTAAAATAATCCCTTAGACCACTCACAGTGGTTCCGCTTCTCTGGCCAACCCTACTAATGCAGGATTTGGATGTTATCTTATTATTCTGTTTTTGTTGTTTGGGAGGGAATTTATTTTGAGGACTTAACTTCCCTACTATATTTTCAACTAGAACCAGAATCATGCGGGGGAAAATAGGGATTATTATCTTGTTTTGCAAGGGTGGCCTGTCGCATACCCTGGTATCATCAAGACCTCTCCAGCCCTGCCTCTCGGCTCTTCCTGTCCATCACGATCTCCAGGCCCTTAACTCCTTCTCACTCTGTGTCCATTTCCAACTTTACTCGTCTCCCATTCAGGCCAGTCCCCGGCTCTTGGCAACCCTGGCTGTCCACTTTTTCTGTTCCCACTTTCCACTGCCAAATTTCTTGAGAAGGCAGCTTGCACAGCCTAGCTCAGTTTTCTCTTTTCTGACATTCTTTTGACCCATAATCATCTCTCTCACATTCTGGAAGTCGTAGAGATGTCCTAAGCCTAAGACCTAACAGGTCTTTGCTTCAGAGCTTATCCTGCCTGACCCATTTGCACAACGTACCGTGGTTGCCCTGCCTGTACTCAAAAAGCTTGTTTTCCTTCTCTTTCATGGTGCTGTATTACCTCCTCCCGAGTCTCTAACTGTTCTTGCTCTGAATCATTCACAAGCTTTTCCTGCCACTCCAGGCTGTCAGTGCAGCCATCCCCAAGGCAAGGTGCCTTGTGGTATGGTTATTTGTGGACTCCTATGCTAGTTTGCATACATCTTTTCTTTTTTCTGAGGAAGATTGGCCCTGAGCTAACATCTGTTGCCAATCATCTTCTTTTTCTTTTTTCTCCCCAAAGCCCCAGTACATAGTTATATACTGTAGTTGTAGGTCCTTCTAGTTCTTCTATGTGGGATGCCACCTCAGCACGGCTTGATGAGTGGTGAGTAAGTCTGCGCCCAGGATCTGAACTGGCAAATGCTGGGCCACCAAAGCTGAATGCGGGAACTTAACTGCTACACCACTGGGCTGGCCCCTGCATACACCTTAAAACAGAGATTTTGCCTTACTTAACTTTGTAATCTCTCACAGTTCTTGAATAATATTTTTATTAAATTTTAAAAATCTCTAAAAATTTTTATTGAATTATCAGGTTTCACCTTCCCTCTCACCCCCCAACCCCCAAAGTGCATTTCTGGTTTGAATACATAAGCCACTGGGGGAAAAATAGTATTCACTGTACTGCACAGAAATTTGCCTTACAGTTAGCTTTTCAGGAACCTATCTGTTCTTTTATAGCTGTACTAAAGGAAAACTTAGTATAAATAAGTTTAAAACTGGTACTAATGCCTAGTTCTTCTGAGTCAGACTGCTAGTTTTTATTTTCTAAACCAACAAATTGTTCTGTCAACTCTGTATCTATGCTTCAAATCTTACCCATCCTTCCAGGTTAAGCTCAAGTGAAGTCTACTGTATCACAGTTTCTTTTCTGAATGCCCCTTAGTTGAAAACTCTCTCTTGTCTACTGTAAAATCCTTACAGGTATTCATTCTCTCTCTCTCTGATGACACCATCACATCACAATTATTTTCATACTTGTTTTCTGTTTTGTACGTGGCAAGTTCTTTGATGTCAAGGTCACAAAGTCAAAAGTTAACCACCACCCCCATCTTTCCTTTTTTTTTTGGTCCTTTAGCTTCCTCTTGCTAGCTCTATACTTTGCATGTCCTAGTTCTCTGGTAAGTGTCTTAAAATTTAAATCGAATGGATAGATTTTGAAAGACAGGCTTAAAATTGAACTATAATGTGAGATGAGGGAGCAAGTAACTCTAAGCACAATGCCAAAGCCACCTGCAGAAGATGGGGTGAAAATGGCCATTTCCGGGTGGAGGCTATGGCATCTCTCCTCCCCCTCGAGTCCGGAAGCTCAAGCACAAAGCTCATAAAGATCCATAAGAACGGGCAACCGTGAGGAAAGCTTTAGAATTTCAGTGTGGGGGTCTAATTTGAGTGTTTAGATAAAATCTCAGCTATTTCTTGATATCTCAGTATCTCTTGAGCTTGGGATAAAAGGCAGAAAATAATTTGGTGAGGACTTTCGGAAAGATCTTGAGAAGTTCTGTTTCTAGCCCTAGTGCATGACCCGGGATGCCTCTTGCGCTGTTACTCGCACTGCGCCCTCCAACCAGGTCCTTACCTAGTGTGGGGCGTAAACATAATTAAAGGAAAGAAAGACAATCTATTAACAGCTCTTCAAGGGCTCCCTGAAACAAAACGGAACCAAATTCCCTCTTTGCTCCCATTCTGATCAAAAGATTTTCCTTCTTATTTGAAACAGAGAGGATCATCCATCTTTCCTTAAAATATGGACATTTTTAAAGACTTAGGCTGAAGGTCAGTTTGGAGTATCAGCTGGAGACAGCAAACCAGTCCAGATAAGAGTTTCCAAAGCTATCCATCACCTGAATAAGAGCCGAGCAGCAGGTATTGATCCTAATCCTGAAGACAGGTAGAAAGAGGAGGTAAGGTCACAGCATTGTGGTTACTCAGGAATATGAAAGAGGGGAGACTGTGACGAAGTGGCAGACACATGGACAACAGGAACCATCGTGGACCAAGCGGAAAAGGTGCTTATGAGACAAGTCAAGCATGACCTAAAAAGCCCTGTGGGTGCTTTTATGTCACTCAAATCAAGAAACTCAAAATGGAAACCAGTGGGCTTGGATTTGCAGGCAGAGAAGACAGGATTGATCTTTAACCAGGGCGAGTTAGAGAAGATTACACTCTAAGGCCATGACAGCGGTAGCACATTGATGACTTGGGCACAGCCAGTCATGTGGGCCTCCTGAGAGGTGCATGTCCGTATTCTCCAGGCCCTGACTCTCCCCTGGTCCTCCCCCTGCTTTTTCGGGTCTTTATCTCCTTTGTAGATGTTTCTACTTCTTGCTAGCATTTCCACCAGCCACACTACCCTTCTCATCCTACACGCTTTCCTGGACCATTTTCATGTTTTCCTGGACTCCCCAAACTTTGTCCAAGTGCAAATCTCAGTACACAAACTCCCATGTGGAAAAAAATGCAGCTTTGTTGATTTCCCCATAACTTAATTGCTGTTTTACATCACCATCCTACTGAAGCGGCAGAAATTTAATCTCAGGCACTTAGTCTCAGTCTAGGGTTTCTCCCACCCAGGCAAAAATCTCTGCAAAACTATCTAAAGAGCCTGCCTGCCCTAAAGTCACCATGCGGCTCCCAGCCCTCATGGCTGCCGCAGAACTCCCCTGTCTAGGGCCAGCCAGCATCCACGTTCCCAGGACTGCCCTTCGCTCCACCTTTGCTCCCTCAGCACAGCCCCGGCAAATCATTTCTGGTCTCCACGTTGTTCGGGGTAGGAGACGGGGGAGGGTGACCACACTCCTTAAGCTCTTACGCACTGTGATTAAAACTTTGGTCTTTTTGTGTCCCTTCAGTATTTAGGCTATTGAAATACAAAACCCAAGACTCTCCTAGAATCTCCTTTTCTGTCCTGTCAGAGACGTTGAGCGCAGGGCAAGGCTCAAATGGGGGTAGGGCCAAGGGGAAAAGGAAGTGGGTGGGAGGTGCAGGGTGGGGGTTGGAGGAACGCACTGACTAACAGTTCCAAAACGGTATCCTATAGCAACAACTGCGCAAGCCAAGCTGACAGTCTCTGAACCCTCCTCACGGATCTTCTTTGTTTCCTGTCACACAGTAGTTCACATCTTTTGTTATTATTAAGAACACTTTGCCTTCTTTTATCTTCCCTTCTTTAAACTTCTCTGAGAGAGGCCACCCATTGTCCATCCCTCCGGTCCAATTCTGCTCTTCTCACTCCCTCCACAAACACTTATAGTGACTGTACCAACCTTTATATTGATCATATGTTTAAATTATAGCAAAAGAGGATGTCGTTGATGTCTACAGATATATTTATAACAAATAAATCTCACAACCCATGTATCATTCCTACTAGAGACTGAGATGTTCCATATAAGATATTGTTCTGGAGACATGGAGCTTACCTGCTTTAAGTTGCAGATTCTTTAAAAGTACATGAAATAACAATTTTTAGTAAAGTATATCTAGTAACCATTTTCTAGGCTTTTTTAATGCTTATAAAGCACTTTTTGCTGTGCTAAAATATACATAACATAAAATTTACCATTTTAACCATTTTTAAGCGTACAACTCAGTGGCATTAAGTATACTCACACTGTTGTGCAACCATCACCACTATCTATCTCCAGAATTTTTTTTTTATTTGAGGAAGATTAGCCCTGAGCTAACATCTGTTGCCAATCCTCCTCCTTTTTTTTTTCTTTTTTTTGCTGAGGAAGATTGGTCCTAGGGCTAACGTCCATGCCCGTCTTCCTCTGCCTCATATGGGACGCCGCCATAGCATGTCTTGACAAGTGGTGCATAGGTCTGCACCCGGGATCCAAACCTGCAAACCCTGGGCTGCCAAAGCGGAATGCTCACACTTAACCGCTACGCGACTGGGCTGGCCCCGATCTCCAGAATTTTTTCATCTTCCCCAACTGAAACTCTGTATCCAGTTATTGTTTAATAACTCCACATCTCCCCCTCCCCCAAGCCCCTGGTAACCAGTGTTCTACTTGCTGTCTCTACAGATTTGATTATTCTATGTACCTCAGATAAGTGGAATCATACATTATTTGTCCTTTTGTATCTACTATGTTTCACTTAGTGTGTTTTCAAGGTTCATTCATGTCGTAGCATGTATCAGAATTTCATTCCTTTTTAAGGCTGAATAATAGTCCATTGTGCATATATACCACATTTTGCTTACCTATTCATTTGTCTATGGACTTTTGTGCTGTTTCTACCTTTTGACTCTTGTGAATAATGCTGCTGTGAACATGTGCGTACAAATATCTGTTTGAGTTTCTGCTTTCAATTCTTTTGGGAATATACCTAGAAGTGGAATTGCTGGATTATATGATAACTCTATGTGTAATATTTTTAGAATCTGCCATACTGTTTTCCATAGTGGCTGTAGCATTTTACATTCTTTTTTTTTTTTTTATAATTTTATTTATTTATTTATTGTTCCCCCCAAAGCCTCAGTAGATAGTTGTACGTCACAGCTGCACATCCTTCTAGTTGCTGCATGTGGGACGCGGCCTCAGCATGGCCCGAGAAGCGGTGCGTCGGTGCGCGCCCGGGATCCGAACCCGGGCCGCCAGCAGTGGAGCGCGCGCACTTAACCGCTAAGCCACGGGGCCGGCCCTGCATTTTACATTCTCACTAGTAATGCACAAGGGTTCCAATTTCTCCACATCTTTGCCAACACTGGTTATTTCCTGGTTTTTTGATAATAGCCATTCCAATGGGTGTGAAATGGTATCTCATTGTGGTTTTCATTTGCGTTTCCCTAATGATTAGTGATGTTGAGTATCTTTTCATGTGCTTATTGGCCATATGTATATCTTCCTTAGAGAAATGTCTATTCAAATTCTTTGCCCATTTTTTAATTGGGTTGTTTATTTTTTTGTCATTGAGTTGTAGGAGTTCCTTATATATTCCAGATGATTGCCCTTTGTCAGATCCATGGTTTGCAAATATTTTCTCCCGTTTCATGGGTTGCCTTTTCACTTTCTTAATAGTGTCCTTTGATGCACAAGTTTTTAATTTTGATGAAGACCAATTTATCTATTTTGTTATTGTTGTTGCCTGTGCTTTTGGTGTCATATCCAAGAAATTGTTGCCAAATCCAATGTCATGAAGCTTTTCCCCTATGTTGTCTTCTAAGAGTTATATAGTTTTAGCTCTTGTGTCTGGGCTTTTGATCTATTTTGAGTCAATTTTTGTATATGCTGTAAGGTATGGGTCCAAATTCACTCTTTCACAGTTTTCCCAGCCCCGTTTGTTGAAATGCATTTTTAGATATTTAAAATGCATATTACACACTATTCTGCTTTCTCAAACAGTATATGGAAGACAGCAAACCTTTTCTTGAGGGTTCTTTGTCACCTCTAAGATCATTAACTCTTCCTCTATGCTGTATCACAGGGACTCTCTCAGCGGCTCTCCTATATTACTCACCTCCCACGGCTGGGCTTTATTTGTTCCTCTCTAGGTCTTCATTGCTTTTATTTGTCCTCCTTTGTCATCAAATTGTTTGCTGTCAAGATCTTAGCTGTCATGTCTCCCTCATAGCACTGTGCCCTCCTCATTTGTTTCTATAGACTAACAAACCTGATAGCCAAACTTAACAAGAATTGTATGTAAACTGAAGATCAGTGTTCTCTGAGAAAGGATCTAGTGAATTCATGAATACAGTAAAGGATATGATCTTCAGTTAAAGGACTTTATGAGAGCTATTGGCTTTTCACTGTCATTTATGCTGAGGTCTTCATCTGTGTCTGATATCTACATAATCAGGCATTACACATTGATGTGCTGGTAAATATTTAAAAGCCAGCTTTCAGGGGCAGGAGAGAGAAGCCTTCTTTTATAGTGGTTGCTGATTTCCATGGTGTAAATACTCCCAGTGTGGCCAATTTCAAGCTACCAATGTGACATCACTAGACGTAGAGTTGGGAAGAGAAGAACAGTGGTGCATCATATAATATTTTTACTATATAGATATACAACAGTCATAACTTCAAAAGCATAGATAATCGTAAAATGTAGCAAAATAATTAGAAAGTGATGCATTTTGAGTATTTAATACCCTTATTACCATTGCTTTTAATCTAATTCTTTCAATTTTAAGTTTATACAGTCTAATTATAATAAAAGCCATCTTTAGCAATCGGCTCACCAAATTCCTGAAAATTTAGCAACTGGCTCTTGTGAGCTGGGACAGCCAGCTCCAGCACACCTTGTCATTACTCGGCTACTTTGCACTGAGGGTAATAAAGTCATAGAATTTATTACCCCCAAGAATTTGCACAGACTGAAAATGTAAGTGGAGTTTTTAAAGGTTTGGATTAATTAATAAACGACTTGCATGACTGGTTACAAATGGAAACAGGAATATCTGGATGGTATTCTGCAGAATATTAGATAGCTAAAGTTTTCTGGGTTCTCGTTTAGTGTCAGGCACTATGATAAGTTCTTCTTTTTTTTAATTGTGAAATTTTAGTTGTACATTATTGTTTGTCAGTCACCATATAAGTGCGTCCCTCCACCCCTTGTGCCCACCCCACACCCCCCTAGCCCCTGGTAACCACCAAACAGTTCTATCTGTCTGTGTGTTTGTTTGTCTTCCACATATGAGAGAGATCATGCACTGTTTATCTTTCTCTTTCTGGCTTATTTCACTTAACATAATACCCTCCAGGTCCATCCATGTTGTTGCAAATAGGACAATTTTGTCTTTTTTTATGGCTGAGTAGTACTCCATGGTATATATATACCACATCTTCTTTATCCAATCATAAGTCGAGGGACACTTGGGTTGCTTCTGTGTCTTGGCTATAGTGAATAATGCTGCAATGAACATAGGGGTGCATAAGCCTCTTTGGATTGTTGATTTCAGGTTCGTTGGGTAGATACCCAGTAGTGGGATGGCTGGATCATAAGGTATTTCTATTTTTAATTTTTTGAGGAATCTCCATAGAGGCTGCACCAGTTTGCATTCCCACCAGCAGTGGATTAGGGTTCCCATTTCTTTTTTTTTTTTTAAAGATTTTATTTATTTATTTATTTTCCCCCCAAAGCCCCAGTAGATTGTTGTATGTCATAGCTGCACATCCTTCTAGTTGCTGTATGGGGGACGCGGCCTCAGCGTGGCCGGAGAAGCGGTGCGTCGGTGCGTGCCCGGGATCCGAACCCGGGCTGCCAGCAGCGGAGCACGCGCACTTAACCGCTAAGCCATAGGGCCATCGCAGGATTCCCATTTCTCCACAGCCTCTCCAGCATTTGTTGCTCTTTGTCTTGGTGATTATAGCCATTCTAACGGGTGTAAGATGATATCTTAGTGTGGTTTTGATTTGCATTTCCTTGATGATTAGTGATGTTGAGCATCTTTTCATGTGCCTTTTGGCCATCTGTATATCTTCCTTGGAGAAGTGTCTGTTCATTTCTTCTGCCCATTTTTTGATTGGGTTGTTTGTTTTTTTGTTATTCAGTTGTGTGAGTTCTTTTTATGGAGATTAATCCCTTGTCAGATATATGGTTTGCAAATATTTTTTCCCAGCTGGTGGGTTCCCTATTCATTTTGATCCTGGTTTTATTTGCCTTGTAGAAGCTCTTTAATCTGACGAAGTCCCACTTGTTTATTTTTTCTTTTGTTTGCCTTGTCTGAGTAGACATGGAATTCAAAAAGATCCCTTTATGGCTGATGACGAGTAGTGTCCTACCTATATTTGCCTCCAGGAGTTTTATAGTTTCAGGTCTCACCTTCAGGTCTTTGATCCATTTTGAGTTAATTTTTGTGTATGGCGAAAGAAGATAGTCTACTTTCATTCTTTTGCAAGTGGCTATCCAGTTTTCCCAGCACCATTTATTGAAGAGACTTTCCTTTCTCCACTGTATGTCCTTAGCTCCTTTGTCAAAGATTAGCTGCCCATAGATATGAGATTTTATTTCTGGACTTTCAATTCTGTTCCATTGATCTGTGTGTCTGTTTTTGTACCAGTACCATGCTGTTTTAATTACTATCGCTTTGTAGTATGTTTTGAAGTCAGGGATTGTGACGCCTCCAGCCTTGTT
This sequence comes from Diceros bicornis minor, assembly GCF_020826845.1. Classification (NCBI taxonomy): domain Eukaryota; kingdom Metazoa; phylum Chordata; class Mammalia; order Perissodactyla; family Rhinocerotidae; genus Diceros; species Diceros bicornis. The sequence continues at coordinate 54,540,848 of NC_080749.1, forward strand.
CTTCTTTTTCAGGATTGCTTTAGCTATACGGGGTCTTTTGTTGCCCCATATGAATGTTAGTATTCTTTGTCCTCTTTCTGTGAAGAATGTCCTTGGGATTCTGATTGGGATTGTATTGAATCTGTAGATTGCTTTAGGTAGTATGGACGTTTTAACTATGTTTATTCTTCCAATCCCAGTGCATGGAATCTTTTTCCATTTCTTTATGTCATCATCGATTTCACTCAATAATGTCTTGTAGTTTTCATTGTATAGGTCTTTCACTTCCTTGGTTAAATTTACTCCTAGATATTTTATTCTTTTTTGTTCCAGTTGTAAATAGGATTGTCTTCTTGAGTTCTCTTTCTGTTAGTTGATTGTTGGTATATAGAAATGCAACTGATTTCTGTAAGTTGATTTTGTACCCTGCCACTTGGCTGTAGTTGTTGATTATTTCTAATAGTTTTCCAATGGATTCTTTAGGGTTTTCTGTATATAAGATCATGTCATCTGCAAACAGTGAGAGTTTCACTTCTTCGTTGCCTATTTGGATTTGTTTTATTCCTTTTTGTTGTCTAATTTCTCTGGCCAGAACCTCCAGTATTGTGTTGAATAAGAGTGGCGAGAGTAGGTACCCTTGTCTTGTCCCTGTTTTCAGAGTGATGGCTTTCAGTTTTTCCCCATTGAGTATGATATTGGCTGTGGGTTTGTCATATATGGCCTTTATTATGTTAAGGTACTTTCCTTCTATACCCATTTTATTGAGAGTTTTTATCATAAATGGATGTTGGATCTTGTCAAAAGCCTTCTCTGCATCTATTGAGATGATCATATGGTTTTTATTCCTCGTTTTGTTAATGTGGTGTATCACATTGATTGATTTGTGGATGTTGAACCATCCCTGTGTCCCTGGTATAAATCTCACTTGATCATGGTGTATGATCTTTTTAATGTATTGCTGTATTCAGTTTGCCAATATTTTGTTGAGGATTTTTGCATCTATGTTCATCAGGGATATTGGTCTGTAGTTTTCCTTCTTAGTATTGTCTTTGCCTGGCTTTGGTATCAGGGTGATGTTGGCCTTGTAGAATGTGTTGGGAAGTGTTCCATCTTCCTCTATTTTTTGGAATAGTTTGAGAAGGATAGGTATTAAAGCTTCTTTGAATATTTGGTGAAATTCTCCAGAGAAGCCATCTGGTCCTGGACTTTTATTTTTTGGGAGTTTTTTGATTACTGTTGCAATCTCTTTACTTATGATTGGTCTATTAAGGTTCTCTATTTCTTCTTGATTCAGTTTTGGGAGGTTGTATGAGTCTAGGAATTTACCCATTTCTTCTACATTGTCCAATTTGTTGTCATATAGTCTTTCATAGTATTCTCTTATAATCTTTTGTATTTCTGTGGTATCTGTTGTAATTTCTCCTTTTTCATTTCTAATTTTATTTATTTGAGCCTTCTCTCTTTTTTTCTTGGTGAGTCTGGCTAAGGGTTTGTCTATTTTGTTTATCTTGTCAAAGAACCAGCTCTTTGTTTCATTGATCCTTTCTACTGTTTTTTAATTTCAATTTCATTTATTTCTGCTCTGATTTTTATTATTTCCCTCCTTCTGCTGACTTGAGGCTTTGTTCTTCTTTTTCTAATTCTGTTAGGTGTAGTTTGAGGTTGCTTATTTGGGCTTTTTCTTGTTTGTTGACATGGGCCTGTATTGCTATGAGTTTCCCTCTGAGGACCACTTTTGCTGCATCTCATATGAGTTGGTATGGTGTATTTTCATTTTCATTTCTTTCCAGATATGCTTTGATTTCTCCTTTAATTTCATCAATGATCCATTGGTTGTTTAGTAGCATGTTGTTGAGTCTCCATGCTTTGTCACTTTCCTGGTGTTTTCCTTGTAGTTGATTTCTAACTTCATGGCATTATGGTCTGAAAAGATGGTTGTTATGATTTCAATCTTCTTAAATTTATATAAGCATGCCTTGTTTCCCAACATATGGTCTATTCTTGAGAATGGTCCATGCACACTTGAGAAGAATGTGTAATCTGCTGTGTTTGGATGGAGTGCTCTGTACATATCTGTTAAGTCCGTCTCATCTAGTTTTTAATTTAGGTCCATTATTTCCTTATTTATTTTCTGTCTGAATGATCTGTCCATTGATGAGAGTGGGGTGTTAAGATCGCCTACTATTATTATGTTGTTGCTAATATCTCCTTTTAGGTTTGTTAATAGTTGCTTTATGTACCTTGGTGCTCCTGTATTGGGTGCATATATATTTAAAAGTGATATGTCTTCTTGGTGGAGCATCCCTTTCATCATTATATATTGCCCCTCTTTGTCTCTCATTACCTGTTTTATCTTGAAGTAAACTTTGTCTGATATAAGTCTGGCAACACCTGCTTTCTTTTGTTTGCCATTAGCTTGGAGTATTGTCTTCCATCCTTTCACTCTCAGCCTGTGTTTGTCTTTAGAGCTGAGATGTGTTTCCTGGAGGCAGCATATTCTTGGGTATTGTTTTTTAATCCATCCCACCACTCTGTGTCTTTTGATTGGAGAGTTAAGTCCATCTACATTTAGGGTAATTATTGATATATGGGGGCTTGTTGTTGTTATTTTATCACTCTTTTTCCGATTCTTTTGCATTTCTTTTGTTTCTCGTCCCGTGTGTTTCGGACTACCAATTTAGTTTGGTGGTTCTGTGTGGGGGTTCTCTTAGTTTTCTCTTTCTTTATCATGTGTGATTCTGTTCTGATTATTTGGTTAGTGGTTACCATGAGGTTTGTATAAAAAATCTTGTGGATGTGATAGTCCATTTTTTGATGGCCTCTTATTTCCCTAGACTAAGTCGATTTTATCCCTTTCCTCTTCCCCTTCTAAGTTATTGTTGTCACATCTTAGTCTTTCTTGTGTTGTCAGTTCATGTTTAACATGATGAGGTTATATTTATGCTTGGTGCTTACCTTCCCTTCATCTTTTGTTGTATAATTAAGTGTTTGCTAATCTATTTTGATAGAGGACTGCAATTTTTCTGGTTTTGTCAACCTATTTTCCTCCTTGTTCAAAACTTTGGATCCCCTGTCTCTTTTTTTCCTTAGGGATGAGGGCCTTCTTGAGAACTTCTTGTAGTGAGGGTCTTGTGGCAATGAACTCCCTTAGCTTTTGTTTATCTGGGATAGTTATTATTTCTCCATCATATCTGAAGGATATTTTTGCTGGATAGAGTATTCTTGGCTGAAAGTTTTTGTCCTTCAGAATTTTGAATATATCGTTCCACTCTCTCCTAGCCTGTAAAGTTTCTGTCGAGAAATCAGCTGAGAGCCTGATAGGAAATCCTTTGTATGTTATTTTTTTTTGTCTAGCTGCCCTTAATATTTTTTCTTTGTCATTGACTTTTGCCAGCTTTACTACCATATCCTTGGAGAGGGTCTTTTATGTTGATATATTTAGGAGATCTATGTATTTCTTTCACTGGTATTTCCAGCTCCTTCCACACATTTGGGAAGTTCTCAGATATTATTTCTTTGAACAAGTTCTCTGCTCATTTTTCCCTCTCTTCTCCCTCTGGAATACCTATAATCCTTATGTTGGATTTCCTAATTGAGTCGGATATTTCTCGGAGAGTTTCTTTATTTCTTTTTAGTCTTCGTTCTCTTTCCTCCTCCAGGAAAATTTCTGGAGCATTTCTGCATTGCTGTCCTCAATATTGCTAATTCTTTCCTCCATATTGTCAGCTCTGATGCTTAAGGCTTCCAGATTTTTCTTTGTCTCCTCTGTTGTGTTTTTCATCTCTAAGATTTCTGATTGTTTTTTTTTTATAGTTTCAATTTCTTTTGTGAAGAAACTCCTGATTTCATTGAATTGTCTGTCTGTGTTTTCTTGTATTTCATTAAGCTTTTTTATGATGGCTATTTTGAATTCTCTGTCATTAAGGTTATACATTTCTGTGCTTTCTAGGTTGACTTTTGGGTGCTTGTTGTTTTCCTTTTCATCTGGAGGTTTAATATATTTTTGCATGGTGCCTGTCGGTGTTGGCTTACTTTTCCTCAAAGTGAAAATATATGGTTGCGGTTTCCTCTTGCTGCCGCTGGGTGGGGGTCAAGGGCTGTGTATTCTGGCCTGCCTCAATCCGTGGGCACTCTTGTCAGTCCCTGGCTGATCTGAGGCATGGCTGAGTGGAGGCTGCTGGAGGGGAAGCATGGGAACAGCTGAAGCTGGAGTGTGGGAACAGCTGAGACTGGAGTGCAGCTACGCCAAAGCACCTGGGTCTCAGGTGTGAGTGGGTTGACGCAGCTGCAGCTGAAGTGCCACTGGGCCAAAGAAGCAGGAGCTGGAGCACTGCTAAGCTGGAGAAGCTGGAACTGGAGTGCGGTGGGCCGAATAAGCTGGAACTGGAGTGCACTGGGCTGAAGAAGGAGGAGCTGGAGTACCACTGGGCCAAAGAAGCTGGAATTGGAGTGCGCTGGGCCAAAGAAGCTGGAACTGGAGTGCGGTGGGCCGAAGTTGCTGGCACCAAGTCAACTGGAGCCTGAGCACAAGCCAAGCTGAAGCTGCTGGAGCCGGGAGGTGGGGGAGTCAAGCTGAAGGAACTGGGGCTGTGGCAGGGTGGAGCTGGGGAAGCTGGGGCAACTGGCGCTGTGGTGTGGTGGGGCCTGAACTCCTGCTGCCTCTGGTGCAGGGGCACGAGCTCGCCCTGCTGCTGGTCGGGCCAAGGAACCTGGGGGCCACTGCCTGTGGGGGTGGGGCACAGTCACACTGCCCCTGCTTGTGGGGCCCGGGCGCCTGGGGGCTGCTGCCTCTGGGGACAGGGCTGAGCTGAAGCACTGCTGTGCTGAAGTGCCAGTCAGGTGGGCCGGGAGGGAGAGGGGCGCTTACTTTCGCCTCCCCGATCTCAGAGGTTTCTTGCCTCACTGTCACTCTCTGCTCTCCTGAGGGGCTAGCTTGTTGAAACTACCCTCCCAACAGTTCCACTCCCTCCATAGGGGGATCCCCTAGGGCTGTGAAGGGTCTTGGAGAGCACCGTTTTTCACGTGGCAAGCTGCCTCTCCCCCTCCTCTGAGAGCCGTGTGGTCTCAGTCTCTGGGTCGTAGTCCTTGGAGAGGGAAGGGAGCACATCTTATCTCCTTCCACTTACTCTGGGGGTTCCAGCACCTCAGTCCTTGGGTGTATGGCTGCCTGGGTGCCTCAGATGTCCCCACTGTTGTGTGAATAGCTTCTGTGGGAATATGAATGTCCTTTTTGTTGTGTCTTAGAGGGGGAGAGGTCAGTGTGGGAAGCTCACTCCACCATGATACTGACATCCTTTTTTTCATGATAAGTTCTTTATTTTGTTGAATCTTGATAAGAACCCAGGGATAGGTGCTATTATTATCCCTATTCTATAGCTGAGGAACTTGAGGTTTAGGGAGGTTTGTGTGTCCAAAGACATACTAGATTTTGAGCCCATATCTGTGTGATATCATGCATTTAGGAATTCTTTATTGAAAGCCCACTGTTTACTAGATGATGAGCTGTAATTGAGACTGAGAAGAGGGTAACGTGGCTGGGCAGAGATTGAAGGGGACCACAGTACAAGATAAAGCTAGAGATACCTGAATGGCCAGAACATGCAAAACCTTCTAGGCTATGTTAAAGAGTTTGGTCTTTACTGAGAAGCATTGACAGCCACTGACAGATTTTAGTTGTGGGATGTGAAATGTGTTCAACTATGTCTTTTGAAGGAACTCTCTGTGTGGAGTGCAGCTCAGTGTACATAGGAGACCAGTTAAAATGTCACCACAGTGATCCTGGCAGGAGATGAGAGCTTGGTCTAGGGTGGTGCTGGTTGCTGGTTTCTGGTTTCTGCATCTGGATGCATGTTGGTGCCATTCCTGAGACAGGAAACGGTGCAAGAGAAGCACCCTGGAGGGGAAATCAAGAGTTGAATTTTGAGTATGTTGACTTTGCGGTTTCAGCTAGAGTTTGAAGAAGAGAACTTAAGAGAGAAGTTGGACACCTAAGTTGAGGAGATACAAGCCACACCCTTAGTGTCTGTGCTGCATAGTCTATGAGTTGGACTATGTCTGTGTTATGAGTTGGAGCAGATGAATTCCGAGATCCTTTGAAACCTTGTCATTTTATGATATTATGTTCCCTGGCATTTGATGTAGACATGAAAGAGTTGCCACATCTTTCCACTCGGGTCTCTTTGTGCTCCTAAAGGAAATAGAATCTTTCTTTGGATGGACTTTGAGACTTATCTCCTGTGGCATTGTTCAGTTTTTATGCTGGCCATTAGAGAACGAACCCAGATGAGCTGGCAAAAGTAAATCTTGAGTGGCTCTCCAGCCTGATGCAGCTTCTTGAGAAACCTTCCTGGACTGCACAATATGAGGATGTCCTAGATTCCATGTAGAGGAAGGAAAAAATACAAAAATGAACATGTTTTGAGGACTCACTGTGGGTCTGACGCCGTGCTAGGATCCAGGGCACGCTGGTAAGTGAAGCAGACTTGGCCTTGAAAGCTTCACAGTAATTGGGGGAGACACAAATGCACAATTTCTTTATTGCTAGTGTCCAGAGAGGTGAGGAAGCCAGTGTAAATGGCCAACCCTGCAGTCCAGAAGGGCCCCTGGGCCAGCTGTGTTGCTTATCAGAGAATTTCAGATTAAGAGAACTGCAAGAGACAAGACACAGAGGCCCAGGACAGCAGGAGGTGTATGGGAACTATAAGAGTTTTGTCATAAATCTTCTATATCTTCATTCATCCATTTTAATGATAAGAGTGTAGCACTCTTGAGCCAAACTGCCTGTTTTAGAATCCTGACTCTGAACAAGCTAGCTGAGTGACCTTGGGCAAACTACTTAACCTCTCTGTGTCTCAGTTTCCTATTCTGTAAAATAAGGAAAACAATAGTTCCAATCTCATATGACTTAATCCTTAGAAAAGTGCCTGACACTGGCACATAAATATCTGTAAAATAAATTAATAATAGAAGAGACATTATCTGTTGACTTCCTGTGATGGTGACTGAGGACCTAGCTCGGTTACACCACTGCAGCCATCCACACACAGTGCCCCTCCCACCACCTGCTGCCAATAAACGGCTGTATCACAATTTTTGGTTCAATCAAGAGTCAGTATTTCCATTATTATGACCATATGCAGATTATCGATGCTGAGCCAAGTGATATATTACATTTATATTTCCTTTTTAATTTAACTTTTTTGTTTATGTTTAGTTAATAGTTCCCTAATTTCCCTACAATTCTTCTTCCTGCTCCAAGATGGACCAGTGTTCTTTATTTTTATTTTTTGTGAGGAAGATTATCCCTGAGCTAACATCTGCTGCCAATCCTCCTCTTTTTGTTGAGGAAGATTGGCCCTGAGCTAACATCTGTGCCCATCTTTCTCTACTTTATATGGGACGCCGCCACAGCATGGCTTGACAAGCAATGCGTTGGTCTGCAGCCAGGATCCGAACCTGTGAACCCTGGGCCGCCAAAGTGGCGTGCACGAACTTAACCACTATGCCACCAGGCTGGCCCTGGTGTTCTTTAACTTGGTGCACATCAGTTGTCCTGGGACATCTTCAGTACCAGGTCCCTGTTTTCTGAATCCCAAGCCTCTTTCTGGGCCTCTGTCATTTTGCTGGAGCACATCCTTCAGCAGCTTCCTAAGAGGATGAGTATAGGTTGTTTGAGTCTGCACATTTGAAAATGGTCTCTTTGCAATCTTTTGTGGACTGAATGTTTGTGTCCCCCCACCAAATTCATATGTTGAAGCCCCAACTCCCAGTCTAGCTATATTTGGAGTAAGGAAGTAGTTAAGATTAATGAGGTCGTAAGGGTGGGGCCCTGAGCCAATAGGATTAGTGTCCTTATAAGAAGAGACATGAGACAGCTCACTTGCCTCCCTTCCCCAAGTGTGCACAAAGAAGAGATCATGTGAGTACACAGAAAGATGGCGGCCATCTGTGACCCAAGGGGAGAGCTGTCAGCAGACACCAATCCTGCAGGCACCTTGATCTTGGACTTCTGGTCTCCAGAACTGTGAGAAAATATGTTTCTGTTGTTTAAGCCACCCAGTCCATGGTCTTTTGTTATGGCAGCCTAAGCTGACTAATACACTATCCTCTCTCCCTTGATTAATATTTTGACAAATATAGAAATCTAGTTTGAAAATCATTGTCCCTCAAAATTTGGAAGATGGTGCCCTTTGACTCCCATATCTTAGTATATGACTTGTTTTTTCTGTTTGGTTGCTTTTAGGGGCATCTTTGAATCCCTGTGTTCTGATACTTTACAACCATGTGGCTTTAGCACATGTGCTCTTCATTCAGTCACTGTGCCCAGCACTTGGTGGTTCCTTTTGATCTGGAGACCCATGCCTTTAAGTTCTGGAAATTTTTCATATGTAATTTCTTTGATAATTTTGTTGTCTCCATTTTCTCTGTTCTCTGTTTCCGGGAACTTTATTAATAACACGTAAGAGCTTAGAGATTGATTCTCTAATTTTATTTATTTTTTATTTTTTTTGTGAGGAAGATTAGCCCTGAGCTAACATCTATTACCAATCCTCCTCTTTTTGCTGAGTAAGATTGACCCTGGGCTAACATCCGTGCCCATCTTCCTCCACTTTATATGTGGGATGCCGCCACAGCATGGCTTGACAAGTGGTGCGTAAGTCTGTGCCCATGATCCAAACCTGCAAATCCCGGGCCTCCAAAGTGGAGCGCGTGAACCCAACCACTATGCCACTTGGCCAGCCTCTAATTTTATTTTTTTAAAATCATTTCTTTGCTGTCCTTCATATCTATACATTTTATTCAGGTTTCTGGAAGTTAATTTTATGGAACAAACCTTCTACTAAATTTTTTAATTCCAAGTACCATATTTTTAGTTTCCAAAAGGTCTTTCTTGTCCTCGACTATTTTTTTTCTTGTGGTACCTTGGATTTGTTTTATGAATGAATCGTCTTAATCAGAAGTTGATTTCCCTTTTTTTCCCCTTAAAGTTCCTTCTACTCTTCTGCTCCCTATATTGTCTCTGCTTCATTTTTCTATTTGCTTATTTTGGTCTCTGTCCTGCATGTTGGAGATGTTCCTGAAGTATCTGCTGATCTTTTATTTATATTAAAGACTGAAGCACTGAACACAATTTGGAAAATCTGTGTGTGGGGGGCTGGGGCTTGCTGCATGGTGGGCATCATGATGGGTGGTCAGGCTTTAAGCCAGCCTTTCTGTTGGGAGATTCCTAAATGACAGATTCTGAGGTCTTTTCTCTGAGGCTGTTCAGTGTTTTTTTATGAGAAGAGTCCTCTGGTCTCCTCCTTGAGAGACTGGGCTGCTGGCATTCAGGGAGGAGGACCAGACCAGGGGCTGAGGCTCTCACAGTGCCATCCACAGAATTTTACTTCATCTCTCTGTTTGAGTTTAAGCCTCACTCCTGTCTGCCACCAATTCCAGGGTCTCAATCTGAAACCTCTTTTGTTCAATTTCTCCAGCATGAACCTTGACTCTCCCATAGGGTTGGTGGGGGTGTGGAGGATAGTGTGTGTGTGTGGGGTCACTGCTCTGGATATCTGCAACACTCGGACCTGTTACTTCCTCAACTCTGCCAAGTCGATTACTGGCTCTCCAACCCTGTTTTCATCTTCAAAAAATGTATGGCAATCTCTCTTTCATTTTTGTCTCCTCTTTTGTCCTCTTGGTCCTTGTACAATAATACTTTTTTATTCCTTTATTGCTCTCTTAGGGAACTTTGGGGAGGAAGAGGAAACAAATCCACGTTATAATTCTGCCATATTTAATTTGAAGCCTCTCTCCTTTTTTTTTCTGTTTTAAATTTGGAATTTATATAAGTAAAAAAAAAAAAAGATGATAGCCAATATACTAATTAGTTATCAGAATGGGATAACTTCTCATTCACATAAATCACAGTTACCAAAAACAAACAAACCAAAAAAGGAAAATTGAGGATTTGTTTCCCTCCAACCTCCAACTATAACACTATAAAAGATGCTCTATTAATTAATCAGACACTGTCATCACAGCATATTTGTAGATAAAGTGTCAACAGGGAATAGATTCTAAGAAACAAACCACCTTTAAATTTTTATTTTTTAATTCTTTTAAGATGAATATCTGATGTAGCAAATTCCCATGATCACTTCAGGCTATTGTGAGTTTATCTGAGACAAGTAAAGTCATTTCAATCGATGTAACGGGCCCTAATCATATACCTTTCCTTTGATTGATACATGGTGGCGTGCTTTCCATCTAGTTAGTGGTTTGATCAGCATCTTTGTTGGCATTTGAAGTGAGGTGCTCATCTGGGGACCCCTGAAAGAAGAAAGGAGTGGAGGCTGCACTAAAAAGCACAAGGTTCCTATGGTGCGGTTCCGGATAAAAGCAAGAAATTAGCTATCCCCACGCCAAAGGAGTGGAGCAACTGGGAGTAAGCACTCCCATCATTCTGATTGAAGTGGAGGAGAAGAAGGTAAAAGAGCTTCTCTTGGTTATCTGAGTACCAGGGAGTAAAACAGAAAGGAAAAAGCTTTCAGCACCTCAAGAGCAGTTAACAAGCCCTGAAAGAGAAGAAGAAGTGGGCAAAACTGCACTCCCTGAAAGTTTTATGGCGAGAAAAGAGCAAAGAGCTTTACACACAGGGTGAAGAAATGAACACTTGGTTTTCAGGAAAGATGGTAATGTGAGTTACAGGTAAGAACTGGCAAGAAAATAGTACTTACAATTCACAATTTTTATAGAAAGCTATACATGGCATTCAGTACCTTAATGAAATACAATAGATTTTTTAAAGAGCAGTAATTTAAAAATACAGCCAACATAGGACAGAAATTCCATTGTAACATTCATAAGAAAATATTCTGATCCCGAGGAGAAATACTAGGTATATTTAGTGATGCCAAAGCGGACAAGCTAATACTGTCTAACAGAAACTTGGGCAAATGACTTCCAGAAAGAACTGCTGACGGGTTTTTATTGACAAAATTTGCCAAGAGCTAAAGATGAGGAGAAAGATGTGAAGGAAGAAAACTTTTTTCCCCCTCCAATTCCCCTTCCAGGAATGAATTCTCATAATAACAGTGTTTTTGGTAAATTACTTTCACTAGTAAAGGGGAAAAATCCATCTACTGATTTTTTTAAATGTGCACTATCCAGTTAATAGCACCCTCAAAATTCATCTGTTTAATCCAGAGATATCGTGGATAAGAAGAGTAAATTAGAGAATGAGGAAATTCTACAAAACCAAGTGGTTTAATGATATTTTTATCATATGGTTGTTATGAGGAAAAGAGATATTATTACAGAGAGTTTTAAGGACTTTAGTAAAAGCTGTTCATTTGCCATTCTAACACTCCTCCCCAAACTCTCACTTAGTCGATACTTCTCTGTGTCTGGAAAGCAATGCTAATCGGGATTTGTAAAAGGCCTTGAGGTACAGCAAGCTCCCAAAGCACTTCCAAAAGGGTGAACTCGGGTTCTGTATAGTCTCAGAATTAGGAATATTTATGGTCGAGAGTCCTTGCTTTCCTGTTCCTGGAAAAGGGTGCTGTCAGTTGAAACAATGTAAGTCATCTCTGACTTGACTCGTAAACAATGGTATAACACCCCCATTCGAAGACCCTATGCTCAGGCTTTCCAGAAATGACCTCACACACCATGTTTAGTGAACTATAAATGATGTGCCTAGATACCAGGGAGCTTTCTAAAGTACATTCAGTGGCTTGATTAACAAGATCCATCACACAGTAACCAATCACCCGATAATATCACAGAGCACAGAGCATGCTCCTAAAGGTCTACCTTCATAATTCCTGCTTACAAAGGAGAAGGGGAAAGATGAGCTCCTTCAGGGCAATTAATATGGAACGGCTTCTTTAGGGGGAGATTCTTAGTTTGCTTTAAGGATTTGGTGGGAGGTGGGGGGACCTTTTGGGGTCCTTCTTGTAAAACAGATACAGGTATTTATTACACTATCATCTCTCATGGCCTGCCTGCCTGCCTCCTTCCTTCGTTCCTTTCTCCTTCCCTCTCTCTCTTGCTTTCTTATGTTTGTTTAAAGAATTGCCCTCAATGAGTGTGTCCCAGTTATCTAACGCTGAGTAACAAATTCCCCAAAACTTAGTGACTTAACAACAGAAAGGCAGGTGAAATGAGTTAGGTAGAGCACTGGACAGGAAGCCTGAGGTCTTGGGCTCAAATGTCAGCCATGGCTCACAATAAATTAATGCCCATGAGCAAGTCTATTCACCTCTCTAAGGATTGGCCTCTCCAAATCAGGGGCCTCTGCAGCCTCCTCTAGCTCTGAAATAGTTTTATTATTATTTATAGCTTTCTCCCATCACCCAAACTTTTGATAATCAAGTTGTTGAGCACTGGGACTCTTCAAAACAGAAAGTCTCCCTCCAACTTGAGTGCCGTCCTGTCAGGCAACGTGAGACATACTTGACTTTATATGACCTAATCCTAATGTGCACCGGATATTTTATCCTTTGATCTACTGCCACATTTTTTAAAAAGGAAAAATGGCTTGAATGATGGTCACGTACAGAACTGTAGAATCTTACAGCTGGAAGGGGATATAAAGGCTCATAATGCTGAGTTTGATCCTAAATCCATAGAATTAAAAGTCATAATTTCTATACCTTTTCTTAAGATCAAAGATTGTGACCATCTTTTTGAGCACTGATTTTTTTTTCCTTTATCAACTTTGTTTAAAGATTGAATAAAATGTGTGGGTATAAAATTTTAAACAAATCTTATTTCACTTCTAATGAAAGTTGTCCTTGAAAAGAATCTCTTTAGGATGCTAAACACTTATTCAGAGGATATTTCGCTTATTCAAGACATTTGTAAGGCTCTACTTTCTGAATTGCTTTCAGAACTTTTGACAGATCAGCTCTTTTACTTGATTTTTTACTTGCTCGTCCATTTGCTGTTTCCTCTCCCCCTTTTGGTGGGCATCACCCAGTTAGTCTTCTTATCCTTGCTCTATCACTTTGGCTCTTCCACCTAAGCCTACAGCTTCATTGTGTTAGTGAGGATATGAGAGACTCAGGAACAGACTCAGAGGGCCTTGGAGAGGTTAGGCCTTGACTAAGAATGGAAGTCAGGAGAAGAGTTTCATTAAACAAACAAAAAACTTACGGTCTGAGAAAAGTTCATTTCAAAATGTTGATTTCTGCTTTAAGTATTGTAAAGACTTTGGTGCAACTGACTTCTAGAAGTGGAAAACATTTAAGAAAGTGTTCATTCACTCAGCACAGTTCTAGGTGTCAGGTATACATCAGTGAATAAGACAGAGAGGGTCTCTGCTCTTAGTGAGGAAAGAAAGACAATAAATAAAGAAAACTTCCAATGGAGTTAAGTGGTAAGGAAAGAGTTAAAAATGAAATGTGATAGGGAGCAAGTGAGTGGTAACTTTGGATTGGAGTCAGAGAAAACCTCACTGAGGTTGGAGAATGTGAGACCTGAATGAGAAGAAGCGGCCCCTGTAGATAACCAAGGGACTAGCACCCCAGTGGAGGGAGCAGCTGAACAAAGGCCCTAAGGCAAGAGCAGAAAGAATGACAAAGTGAAAGGAGCACAATGGGAGAGAGCTGAGAAGGGCAGGCAGGAGCCAAATCATTAGGGCATTGAAAGTCCGAGGAGAAAGTGTTTGGGTGTGATGACAGAGTAATGTGTTCTGGCTTCTATGTTAAAAAGTCACTGGAACTTGAAAACAACAACGACGTCCTTCAATAGGATAAAAAAACTGTGGTACATCCGTACAAAGGAATATCATTCAGCAATAAAAACGAATGAGCTATCAAGTCACAAAAAGACATGGAGGAAGCTTAAATGCATGTTGCTAAGTGAAAGAAGCCAATCTGAAAAGGCTACATACTGTATGATTTCAACAATATGACATTCTGGAAAAGGCAAAACTATGGAGAGAGTAAAAGGATCAGTGGTTGCCAGGGGTTTGGGAGATAGAGGGAGGGAAGAATAGGTGGAGCACAGGGATTTTTAGGGCAGTAAAATTATTCTGTATGATACAATAATGTGGATACATGTCATTAAATATTTATCAAAACCATTATATATTTATCAATACAAGTCAACCTTAATGTAAACTATGGACTTTAATTAACAATGATGTATCAATATTGGTTCATCAATTGTAATAATTGTACCACGCCAATGCAAGATGTTAGCAACAGAGGAAACTAGGGGGAAGGGTGAGGAGGTGTATGGAAATTCTCTGTACTTTCCCCTCAATTTTTCTATAAACCTAAAATTCCTCAAAAAAATAAGGCCTATGAATTTTTTTTGTCACTGGAATTTTTGAGTTGTTTCTAACAAGAAAAAGAGTAAAATCTTTCATGTCATCACTTAACACCGTATGGAATTTCATCATGCAGAAGCGTTCGAAGTACAGATATTTTGCAAACCCTCTGTATCCACTCTTTTTTTTTTTTCTGATTCAGGCTGCAATTTGATGAATGATCAAAGCTTGCAAAACTTGAGTTCAAGTTTCCAAATCTGACTGCATCTTACCTGGGGGTATACCCTAGTACAGGGCAGCTTCTTTAAACTACCAGAAGAGTGCATGGCCCAAGTAATGCGAGGGGCCACCTTCACCAGAGAGTCCCCTCTTTGGGAGCTGGTATGTATTTCAGGGCTCTATGTTAGAGTACTGCAGATGTGATGGGATTCCATGCCATTCTTCGTCAGGGATGTTGCTGTACAAGATGGGGATAATTCTGTAATATCTCACCCACAGGGATTATCTATTCCTATAGCATCCTAGGTAATTTAAGCACTGCTTCTATTATTTTAAAAGAAATCATTCCTTTTATCAGCAATACACAGGTGATTTGACCTTAAACTTAGGTAATTATAATAATTAAAGAGCTAATACCACATTCACAAGCATGTGCAGACCCTCTTTCATTGCCTATTGTCTAGAAACCATTATGCTGCGTGTAGCTCGCTTTCTGTTCCCTGTTTCTTTGGAGCGCCTCCAAGATTCAGTCTGTTATTATTTAAACTCTCTCTGAATGTTGGTATGTTGGTATTTTTATGCTCTGCCTTGTATGACTTATGGATTTTTTTCCCCTTCTTGGTGAGATATTTTCCATATCCATTCACAACCATTATTCATTCCACATGCTGTAAATATAATGCCCACCTAATCAATCACCGCTTTTGCATTTGAAAATAAAACCATCCTTTCTTTATTATATTAGGCAAATTAGTCAAATGAGTGTTTTCTAAAACTTTGCTGCCTTTTTAGGGCCCTTGGCTCTCAGCCTGCCTTTTTCTACTGCTGCCTCCTCCCTTTCTCCTCCTCCTGTTTGCAAACAGTATCTGCTTCCTTTTGCTGGTGTTCAGAGTGGCTTCTCATCCTCCCGACTTTGCCATCTGCTTCGATAATCATACATCCTTCGGAGCGCTACCTCTCCAATAAGGCCGTGTGGGCGGTGCAGAAGGCTTCACCTCCCTCTCCCCCGTGAATGAGCAGCGAAGCCGCCTGGAATGAAGCAGAGGAAACTCTCCTCTCTGGCAGGTTTTGCTTTTAGAAAGCACAGCAACTGTACAATCAATATTAATCACAGAAAATTACAAAATGCCTTTGTGGATGGTTTGCTTGAGACAGAGCAGGAAAAAAGACAGAATGGAGCAGCTTACGTACTTAACGCTTCCTCTACCGGTTCTCACCCGGTCCGTATTTCCCCTAATTTCTCTGTTTTAGTTTAATTTTTAAGAAGGATTCCTTTAAGAGGCCAGAGTCCTTTTGTGCCAATCCCAACATTTTTGTCAATTAAGCCTCTTTGAGAGAGAGAGAGAACACAGTGAAGCATCTGCTGCCACAAAAAGTCTTGCGGCCAAAGCCTGTTAGGGGGAACTCTGTCTAACTATTGTCCTGGCAAAGCAAATGGCTCTTAGAATCGTGATTCTTTCTAATGTATGTGTTTCTAAGCAATTAAACTCCAGTTTAGGGAAGACTCACTAACAGCATACATTATTTTAATAGACATACAGTACTACTTTAAACCGTCTTCGCCATCTGCTCATCATGATTATAAATGCAAAAAGAACATATTTTACATTAGCATCAGAAACTAGTGTGATATTAGGGATTGAAATGCCCGTATATGCTCTTTGTACAATTCCGAACGCATCTGTGCTATTTTCCTTTTCTTTCCACAATGCAAATCAGAGAAAGACGATGCTTGTTCCTTGTGGTCTGTTTCCTGACATGGAAGATAATTTTCATGATAGAAATTCGTTAGGAGGGGATTTTAACTTACTATTCAGCCAAATATGCTTTTAAAACTATATGAGCTGATATGTCTGGCTCTTGCTGGCCCTGTTTGGCTATCTTAGTTCTTGGCCAATGAGGGGAAAAAATCCCCCAATTCACCAAGGGCAGTAAATCTACTGTAATCTTCTTTAATGTCCATCAGAGACACCATGCATAATGTATAATGGAGTAAGTGTTTCTTCTCTATAAATAAAATTTAAAGGAAGCATGGGATGCACATGTATTGGTGGAACACTTAAATAGAGTTGAAAAAGCATCTGGATAGGCATACGCTCTGTTTTCCATTTGCATCTTTATGATTGAATGATCTTTCTAGATGGAGATTAATGCCATCATAATGTTGGAGGAAGCAGAGATGAAACACTCACTTCTATTTTCTTAGCTGGGCTAGCCAGAGCTGCCATATAAATATATTCACCTCATAAGTAGTGGTGGAGATGAGGACATCAGACTGTCTACTAAGTAGGATTTGTAGCCAGAGTCTAGAAATGTAAGTCAAAGGAAAGAATACTCAGGATGAGCTAAAAGAAGTTCGACAGTAGAGCCTACTTGAAAGACTTTGTCCCCCCATCAACAGTAAACTTGGTTTATCATTTGCTTGAAGAACTCAGTTCACACTGCATTTCTAGTTCAACAAATTTAAGAATAAAGGGCAATAACCACTTCCTCTGGGCTTATTAACTACCTTTCTGTTTTTTGTTTTGCATTCTGGTCATACTGGACAGTATTGAATGATAAAGTCAT
This sequence comes from Diceros bicornis minor, assembly GCF_020826845.1. Taxonomy (NCBI): domain Eukaryota; kingdom Metazoa; phylum Chordata; class Mammalia; order Perissodactyla; family Rhinocerotidae; genus Diceros; species Diceros bicornis. The sequence goes on from NC_080749.1 coordinate 54,557,877, forward strand.
GGATTCTAGGATGAGAAATGTTACATACAAGTGAAGATGAAGGTGTATATGCTCATTTACATGAGATGAGAAATGTTACATACAAGAAAAGATGAATATGTATATGCTCATTAGCAATGAATGACTATGAGCTCTGCTCAACTCCGCAGAACCAGGTAAACATCACATGAGATGACTGCCCCCAAGTAGGCAAGACCAAGACCTGCAGTTGTCACAGAACAGAGCTGCAGGAGGCAGAAAGCCATCGCTCCTCTCTTCAACGTTAGGTGAAAAAGCAAAACAACACGTAAAATACAGAACCCTACAAGAATATTTCTGATTTCCCTTGCAGTAGCCCAACCTTGTAATTCTGTTAAAGACTCCCTCTGGCTGTGGCTGCTGTCATTTTGTGTAAGGGTTGAACTTTCTGAGTTCTTGCCTCATAAGTGTGTACAACGAGCCAACCCAGCTACAAGACCAATGTCCCTAAAGTATCACATTCACCACGTTACTCCCTGCTCAGAAGTATTCGGTGGCACCCACAGCTGATATTTGAGGATGCTGCTAAAGCCTCAAGTTTATAAGATCTGCCAGTGTTTCATTCTAACTCCAGGACTTCTCTGGTCCATCCAACTTCTCAGGCCTCCCACGCTCCCCCACAGGATCATGAGGGGGTCTCTGGATCTCCACTTGTAGACTGCGGGGATCTGGGGGACTTCATCTCAGATCCTCTCTGGCTAACCACACTGTACCACCATATTCTCCTGCAGCAATGCTTGTTGGTCTAGGGACCCACTTCCCTGAATTTCAACAGAAAGCAAGACCCATGCCCCGTTAGCGTATCTTGGGTTTCTACCGTTTTGCACTCTCTCAAGCCGAGAACCAAGACTAAGAGGCACTGGGTCCTTCCTCACGGGTCCAATTAGTACTTTAACATTAGACCTGTCTCCTCCAAATGTCTCTCTCCTCTCCACAGCCCTCTCCTCCGTGTCCTTCTTGAAAGGGCTTTTCTCCTTCCAGGGTTTTAGGAATTTTCCCCTCTCCCTATAGCTAATTGTAAAAGCTCTGATCTGCTGATTTTGGGGCCTTGAAATCCACCAAGCCTTTCTTCCTTCAGCTAAGGTTGGTGTTCAGAAATGAAAGCCTGGGCTTTCACAACTTTGTGTCTGAAGCAGGAGAGAAGAAATATAGTACTTCCTTCAAGGCTGGGTTCTGCCAAAAGAAAGGTTATTTCAGCTCCAATGGATGGAGGATCGTAAAGCAGCAAGAATTTGGGGAAATAAAAATTACCCGGGGTAACACTTTAAAATAATATTTTACTTCGTATGGACTAAGACCCAGTTCAAATTCCTTGCTAATCACACAGATCAGAAGTGATTTCTAACCCCCTCTAAACTCTTACAGTGTGCAGCCCTCCTACAGGGCCTAGAGAGTCTTGCCTGCAGCCCTTTCTCTCTCATCTCTCCAAAGAAGACTGTAATCCTATTTTCCTTCATCCTGCTTGAAGCAGTACCTCTTCACATTTGTTTAATTCGGAGCAACAGAACAATAAGCACTGTATCCTTCCTGATAGACTGCCTCCTGGCATCTCCCTGGGGGTAATCCTGTGAGTCACCTGGTGGTGGGTATGGCATGCAGGTGATGCTGATAAAGAGACCGGAAACCCTAGAGGTGGGTCTGTGGCTAGGTCCAAGTCTTGCCTTTCACAGTTGCCCTGCTTTTTGGGCTTTTAGATGCCCTGACTGAAGTTCAGGGCCACAGCAATGCCACACTGCCAGCCAGCCTATGAACTTGATTTCTGGACACTGAGTAGAATTACTAAAAGGAAAAGATTTAATATGGAGGCAAGTGGACCCCTAATCAATGCAGTCTTCGAATTTGAAATTTGAAAGAGTGATTGAATGAATACAGTGCACTGGTCTCAAAGGTAAGCAGTCCTTTCTCCAAGAGATTTTATAGTGTTTCATATAAACACATAAGTAAAATATTGCTTAAAATGCTTTAAACTGTTATTTTAATTTAAAAAAATAATTCCTGAACCTAGCCAAAAAAATTGAGCAATACTAAATATTATATGCAAAAGGCAAATGTCCCTCTTATCCTTAATTCTTTTCTAGTTCCTCCTCCAGAGGCAATTACTGTTAACAGCTTCTTTTTTATCTTTCTGAAAAATTTCTGTGCATATACAAGGTACAGTTATGCAGTTGCATAATATGTGTATGTATATAACCCCCTTTTCTTTGCACAAAACTGAGCATACTTTATACACTGTTATGAACCTTGCTTTATCCACTTAAAAATGAATCTTGTATATGTTTATATGTCAATATGTACAGCTCTCACTCATTCTTTTTAACAGGTGCTTACTATTGCATAATTTGAATGTTTCATAATTTATTTGGCCAATTCTCTATTGAAGAACATTTAGGTCAATTGTATTAGCAAGAATTTCTACAATAAAATTTCCTAAGCAAGACTGGTGCTGAGAAATCAAGGCCTCAGGTTGTTAAATTTTAATTGGCTCAAACCACCACACACTTCAACTCTACAGGACCCTTGGGGGTAGGGGTGGGGTTGTCACTGGTCTTTCTCTGTGCAGAAGGAAGACATGGTGGAGGGGTAGCTTTTCCCGGGCTAATGAGGGACATAGAGGCACTCAAGGCTTTTATGTAGCCTTGTTTTTCCTATGTTCCAATGCTGGCTTAATTGAGATTTAATGCCAGTTCTCCTCTGAACCAGCCCTTGCACTTGTCCAGGCCGGTTGGGTCAATGTGACCTGCCACCTGTCTTCAGACTATCCTGATTCTGCTCTGCTCACTGTCTTCTCAATCCACTTGGTGTGTTTCACATTTTTGCATCCACAAGGCTTACTTGACGTCTAGGAGCTGGCCCCTCCTGCCTTTTGGAGATGGTTTCTTCTCTAGGCTTCTGGGACCCCACTCCCATCCCCATGGTGGGTCTCTGGCTCTCAGGCAGCTCCTCCCATCAGCCTCCCTTGTTGGCTCCCTCCACTCTTCCCAGCCTGTGTGAAGAAGAATATTGGAATGCTCCAAGGCTCTGAAATTAGCAATACCTGCTTCTCCATCCACACCGTCTCCCGAGGTGACGGTGCCAATCCCACCATCTAATGTGGTTGAGCAAGGAAAACACCCAGGAATCATCCTTAACTCCTATCTTTTTCTCATATCTGGTGTCACTAAGTCCCATGAACTCCACTGCCACTACTCTAGTCGAAATCCCATTTGTCTTCACTAGCTGGATTGGGCTGAAAATAAGGAAAAACAGCAAGGGAACAACTAGACTAAGGAATAAAAATGTGGTTAGTATGGATAACACGAAAGCTGTTTCATGAGCTTTTGAAGTTCTAGTATGAACAAAATCCCACTGCTAACCATTGCTGGGGAGAAACGGCAAGTTAAGTATGAAGGAACCACTCACGGCAGATCCCGTCATTGCCTGTTGCTGCCCCCTGCAGTCCACCTGAAAAGGTATCTGTCCCAAGAAGGCCCAGGTCAAAAGGACCGTGAGGCAGGTCTAGTCCTGCGCTGTCTAATATGGCAGCTACTACCACATGTGGCTATTGCGCCCTTGCACTGTGGCTAGTGAGGATGGAGACGTGCTGTAAATGTAAAATACACGCCAAATTTTAAAGACTTAGAACAACAAGAAAAAAAGAATGTAAAATATCTCATGAATAATTTTTAAATTCATTATATGTTACAATAGGGAAATTTCAGATATATTGAGTTAAATGAAATATATTATTAATATTCAAATGAAATTAATTTCACCCATTTCATCTTTCTTAATGTGGCTACTAGAAAATTTAAATTACGTAAGTGGCTTGCATTGTATTTCTATTGGACAGCACTGGTCTAGAAAGTCTGATGACTGGGGTTTTCAGAATTCTAATAGAGTTTTTACATTTTAATGACATACGTTCCCCATGAACACTAATTCCTGAGAAGTTTCCATTGTGTAAGAAATGTTCATGGAATGAAAAATCCTGTATTAGAATAGTCTTCAGAGTCCAGAGCCTTCGGGAGGCACATCTTTGTCTTCTAAGAGTGAGTTTAATTTCCAGAAATGATTCACTCGTTTATTCAGCAAACATCCATTGAGTGCTTACTGTGTGCCCGACACAGCTAGACAGTGATGCAGGTAAAGGTGAAAATGAAAATTTCCCAATTTCAGGGAGTTTGTTACACTGGAGAAATAGATCCATAAATAAACATCCAAAACAATTATTTTAATAGAAGGTGTACAAAGTGTGAGGAATATCCATGCATTTGGAGCCAGGCCTGATGAATAAAACAGATGATTAAGATGGGATTCAAAAGAAGGCATGAGTGGGGCCGGCCCTGTGCCGTGGCGAGTAAGTGTGTGCTCTCTGCTGCTGGCGGCCTGGGTTCGGATCCTGGGCGCACACTGACGCACTGCTTGTCAGGCCATGCTGTGGCAGGCATCCCATATAAAGTAGAGGAAGATGGGCATGGATGTTAGCCCAGGGCCAGTCTTCCTCAGCAAAAAAAAAGAGGAGGATTGGCGTGGATATTAGCTCAGAGCTGATCTTCTTCACGCACAAAAAAGAAGGCATGAGTATAAAGTAACAAGACTGATGGTTCAGTGTGGCTTATGAACAAGATGGACCAAAAGTGTGAGAAAGAGCAGCATCATTGTTCATTTGAGTAAGTATTACCATTTAGCCTGCTAAAGTGACCATTTTGAAAGGGACCATGTTTATTTTATCTTTTATGTATTAGCATGTTTATAAAAATAAAATCCTATCCTTGTGTCCTGCTCCCAATGTTTCTTCTCAGTCCAGCATTCCCATGAACATCTAGGGTGGTCCTGGGTGGGTGGGAGGCAGGACCAGGGATGGACCCTTAAGAAACAGCTTCCAGGGATTGGAGGCGTCTCAGATGAGATCCTTAGTGGGCTGGAACAGGAACCAGTAATGGCTGTCTCTGTGCCTCCTCATTCTCCTTAGAGAAGTGCAAGGATAATTTCCAAGCATCCTCTAATCTAGGCCACTACAATCTGTCCTATAGGACAGTTAGGACATGTCTCTTATCCCAATACCCAGTGTGTGAAATTCAGGGGAATTCTACATGGACACCTATCATGCACTTCATCATCAGTTCTATTTAAATTAAAATGTTTTCAAAAAGGAATTACATTGCTAATTAAGCTAGACTAGGAAACACGTATGAGACACACCTGTCACGGAGGGCTCTGACCAAATGGGAGAGAGTGAGCAGAACCAAGCTTCGGGGCCCCGAATTACACACTTGTCTGATTGATGTGAGGTCACACAAACATGTTCTCACGCCTGTGAACGGCGACAACATCGTACAGAGAGTGGCTGGTCAACTCCAGTGCAAACCATTAACCACATTAGAGAAAATAGCTCTGGAGAGGTATCGTTCAATGGTTTTTAACTTCAAAAGATGTCACAAGAAGAGCCACAAATTATTATTGCTGACAATTTGTACAATTTGTCCCTGGTGAAATGTGTGTGTGTCCCTACACTGCACCATTTTACATAACAATATGAAATATTAAAAGGGAGAAACGTTTTGTAATAAACAGCAGTTTTGCTGATTGCGGCTGATTATGTTAAGCAGCTTGTACTGTGGGTGTCAGAGGAGACTTAATAGCTCCTATAACTAATCTCCACGGCTGACCTCTCCCCTCCGCTGATGAAGCCTATTCAAAAACCTGCTGCCCTTTCTCATTTTCAGATCTTATATTTCTCAACTGTTTTGATCATGCATATATTTGCTAAAGTTGTATACAGGATTTGTGTGTGTGTGTGTGTATTTTAAAAAATATATAATGCATGAAGAAAGATTCCTGCCAGGGCTGTCTTATGCATTATTAAAAACAAAACAAAACAAAACTACACAAACACTAAAAACATGCATATTCACAACATTCTTATCAGATACCAAAATGTCATTAATTATAGCTAAAGACTGTTCCCCGCTAGCAGAGATCCTACGTGAAGGAGCATGGTGCCGAAACTTTTTACTCCAACTTTAAAAATAAAGGGCAAGGATGTCTTTCTGGGGAAGAATGTCATCTCGGTCATTTCATCAGCCTCGATGGCTGGTACTTAGAAGCAAAGTGCTGTTCAATCATAAAGCAATTTCATTTTTCTGATAAAAGTTTTTGATTTGAATGGGATTTCATAGAGAACATTTCAGAGTGGAGAGAACTCCTCCGTCGGTAAGTACAGATAAATATGTAAGTGCGTGTGTGTGAGTGTCTCTAATTCACAGTTTGCTCTTCCTCTTTTCCCCAAATCCAGAGCTGTTTACAAAACCGCAGGGGAGTTGTGGTGGAGGTGGGGAAAGCAAAGCTTTGAAAGAGCAGAGGCGATCTTCTACCCCAGATTATGCAAATGTGGCCATCCTGGGGAAATAAAATAAAGACAAACGGGGGAGGGGGAAAAATCAATAATCCAAAAAGTAAAATGTATAAATGCAACTTGCTAGGGAAAGGGGTGGGCTCAGTACAATAAGTTCACAAAAAGGTGCAGCTTTCTATGAGACAAATACTGGCTGAAGCCGGCTGATAAATATTTCCTGTAGGATTTTAAGCAGGTTGCCACCAGCAAAACAAAAATCCCTAGGGGGCAGTACATAATTAACAATTTGAAGATGTGGCTGTGTGTCATTGTCTCAAAGGGAGCCAGGGAAGCCTACTCCAAAACACAAAACCCGACTTCCCATATTAATCTCACAGTTCCCATAAAGACGGACGTCAGTGTCTCCCCAGAGGCTGGGAACGCTCCTTCACTCTTGGCTGGCAAGCGTTTCCTGGTTAACGGTGTCATTTTCCTGTGATTTTCTATCAGCACCACCAAACCTGTTCCTCTGGTCTGAGGGAAAGCACTCAGCATGTTTAGGAAAGCGACTGAGAATCTTTTTTCTATTAACAAAGAAACGAATCGAATCAAATCAGGACTGAGAGCAGAATGCCGTTTAGATGGGGTGCCTGTTTGAGTGTTCAGAGACTCTAGAACAGTGACTTTTTCTTAAAACAACTGACCTTCTGTTAAATTGGACCCACAATGAAAGCAAAAGCTCAGGAGACATGAACAGGCCCAGGAAAGAAGTCATAAAGAGGTTTTGGCATGGTTTTAAAATATCTTTGGTTTGTTTCAAGATAGGTTGGATTTTGGAGGAAGGAAGAGGTTAATCACTGGAGAGCAAGGATAGACAAAGAAACACTAAACTTTGCATCTTGGGGTGGCACTGGCATCCGTTCAAGAGAAGTCAGCAATGTTTTCCAAGAGGGTGCATATGGACAGTGCCAATTTTGTGTTTGTTCTGTCGCTGGACCTGAGAAGCAGTGTGGAACACCGGTCAGAGCCCCAGATTTGGGGAAAGGAGTCCTGGGCAACATTCCCAGTTCTGACACGGAAACCATGTGCTCCCTGGGAAGTTTCTGAGCTTCTCTGTGTCTGGGCTCCTTCAGTTGCAAACTGGGTTCAGATCACTTGCCACCTGCCTACCTAATCAGAATACTGTGAGGGTTAATGAGATTGCACTTGCAAAGTGATTGCCTCATCATATAACTCTAAAGTATTATTATTCATCATAAAGACACAGCTGCAATATTGTATATTGTTACATACCAGACTCCATGCTGCTATTTTTAGCAACTTTGAAATGAGGGTGTCTTAGAATTATACAGTGGAAGGGACCTCATCATATTACCTGCTCCAGGCTCTGTTCTAGGGCAGGTGAACGTCTGACCACCCAAGACGGCTGGCTGTTTAGTCTCATCTTTACATCTGAATGTGGAATTTCCAGAGGAAATTCCAGTGTTATCATCCTGATGGTTAAGAGTTATTGCTTACATCTGAATTCTCCCTTCTCTTTTAACTAAAATAAATTTTTTCTTTTATTAATATATACATTAGTCTCCCTCACTTGGTTATCTTGGCAGGCAGAAATCATGTCTGATGCATTCTTGTATTCTTTAAATCACCTCCTGGTAAGCTAGTGTGGAAATTAATAAACAGAAACCTCATTAGATTGGAGTCAGAGGGCCAAAAGGGGGAGCTATCATGCTCTAAGTCAATAGCAGAGCTCAACAGGAAGAAGCAAGTCTTCCTCTTCTTGACTGGCAAGAAGCTCAGCCAATGAGAGACTGTCACAACTCAGCCAATGAAAAGTGACTACACCTAGAACTCTTTGTTTACAATAGCCCTCCCAACTTCCTCTTCCCTTCTATAAAAGAGTTTCTCCTCCCTTTGCTTTGAGGGGATTTGCATGTGGTGCACTATGGTGGCAGATCCTGAATTGCAATACTTTGCTGATCTGGAATAAACCCATTTTTGCTAGAGAAATAACTAGCTGTCTATTTGCTTAAGGTCAACATTTTGGTGGCCCATTTAGGGATCCAGAGAAGACCCCCAACGACTTCAAGACTGGTGAGCAAACAAGTTCAGTCCCCACAAAAGAGCCCATTGAGCTTGCTGCTTTTTTTTTTTCTTTTTAAAATTTTTTGTTTATTGCAGTAACATTGGTTTATAACATTGTATAAATTTCAGGTGTACATCATTATACTTCTATTTCTGCATACATTACATCACGTTCACCACCCAAATACTAATTACAACCCATCGCCACACACATGTGCCTAATTATCCCTTTCGCCCTCCTCCCTCCCCCCTTCCCTTCTGGTAACCACCAATCCAATCTCTGTCTCTATGTGTTTGTTTATTGTTGTTATTATCTACTACTTAATGAAGGAAATCATACGGTATTTGACCTTCTCCCTCTGACTTATTTCACTTTGCATTATACCCTCAATGTCCATCCATGTTGTCACAAATGGCTGGATTTCATCGTTTCTTATGGCTGAGCAGTATTCCATTATGTATATATACCACATCTTCTTTATCCATTCATCCCTTGATGGGCACTTAGGTTGCTTCCAAGTCTTGGCTATTGTGCATAACGCTGCAATGAACACAGGGGTGCATGTACCTTTACAAATTGGTGTTTTCAAGTTCTTTGGATAAATACCCAGCAGTGGGATAGCTGGATCATATGGTAGTTCTATCCTTGCTTTTTTGAGGAATCTCCATACTGTTTTCCATAGTGGCTGCACCAGTTTGCACTCCCACCAGCAGTGTATGAGAGTTCCCTTCTCTCCACATCCTCTCCAACACTTGTTGTTTCCTGTCTTGTTAATTATAGCCATTCTGATGGGCGTGAGGTGATATCTCATTGTAGTTTTGATTTGCATTTCCCTGATAGTTAGTGATTTTGAACATCTTTTCATGTGTCTGTTGGCCATCTGTATATCTTCTTTGGAGAAATCTCTGTTCAGGTCTTTTGCCCATTTTTTAATTGGGTTGTTAGTTTTTTGTTGTTGAGATGCATGAGTTCTTTATATATTTTGGAGATTAAACCCTTATCAGATGTATGGTTTGCAAATATCTTCTCCCAATCGTTAGGTTGTCTTTTCGTTTTGTTGATGGTTTCCTTTGCTGTGCAGAAGCTTTTTAGTTTGATGTAGTCCCATTTGTTTATTTTTTCTATTGTTTCTCTTGCCCGGTCAGACATGGTGCTTGAAGATATGTTGCTAAGACTGATGTCGAAGAGCGTACTGCCTATGTTTTCTTCTAGAAGTTTCATAGTTTCAGGTCTTACATTCAAGTCTTTAATCCATTTGGAGTTAATTTTTGTGTATGGTGTAAGGTAAGGGTCTACTTTCATTTTTTTGCATGTGGCTATCCAGTTTTCCCAACACCATTTGTTGAAGAGACTTTCTTTTCTCCATTGTATGTTCTTGGCTCCTTTGTCAAAGATTAGCTGTCCATAGATGTGTGGGTTTATTTCTGGGCTTTCGATTCTATTCCATTGATCTGTGTGTCTGTTTTTGTGCCAGTACCATGCTGTTTTGGTTACTATAGCTTTGTAGTATATTTTGAAATCAGGGAGTGTGATACCTCCAGCTTTGTTCTTTTTTCTCAGGATTCCTTTAGCTATTCGGGGTCTTTTGCTGTTTCATATGAATCTTTGTTCTATTTCTGTGAAAAATGTTGTTGGAACTTTGATAGGGATTGCATTGAATCTATAGATGGCTTTAGGAAGTATGGACATCTTAACTATGTTAATTCTTCCAATCCAAGAGCATGGAATATCTTTCCATTTCTTTGTGTCTCCTTCAATTTCTTTCAGCAATGTTTTATAGTTTTCCGTGTACAGCTCTTTCACCTCTTTGGTTAAGTTTATTCCTAGGTATTTTATTCTTTTTGTTGCAGTTGTAAATGGGATGGTATTCTTAATTTCTCTTTCTGCTACTTCGTTGTTAGTGTATAGAAATGCAACTGATTTTTGTATGTTGATTTTGTATCCTGCAACTTTACCATATTCGTTTATTACTTCTAAAAGTTTTCTGGTGGATTCTTTAGGGTTTTCTATATATAAAATCATGTCATCTGCAAATAGTGACAGTTTCACTTCTTCCTTTCCAATTTGGATCCCTTTTATTTCTTTCTCTTGTCTGATTGCTCTGGCTAGGACTTCCAGTACTAGGTTAAATAGGAGTGGTAACAGTGGGCATCCTTGTCTGGTTCCTGTTCTTAGAGGGATAGCTTTCAGTTTTTCACCATTGAGGATGATATTAGCTGTGGGTTTGTCATATATGGTCTTTATTATGTTGAGGTACTTTCCTTCTATACCCATTTTATTCAGAGTTTTTATCATAAATGGATGCTGTATCTTGTCAAATGCTTTCTCTGCATCTATTGAGATGAGCATGTGATTTTTATTCTTCATTTTATTAATGTGGTGTATGACGTTGATTGATTTGTGAATGTTAAACCATCCCTGCATACCTGGAATAAATCCCACTTGATCATGGTGTATAATCTTTTTAACGTAGTGTTGTATGCGATTTGGTAGTATTTTGTTGAGGATTTTCGCTTCGCATCGATGTTCATCAGTGATATTGGCCTGTGATTTTCTTTTTTTGTGTTGTCCTTGTCTGGTTTTGGTATCAGGGTAATGTCGGCTTTGTAGAATGAGTTAGGGAGCTTCCCCCCTTCTTCAATTTTTTGGAAGAGTTTGAGAAGTATAGGTATTAAGTCTTCTTTGAATGTTTGATAGAATTCACCAGGGAAGCCGTCTGGTCCTGGACTTTTATTTTTGGGGAGGTTTATGATTACTGTTTCGATCTCCTTACTGGTGATTGGTCTATTCAAATTCTCTACTTCTTCTTGATCCAGTTTTGGAAGGTTGTATAACTCTAAGAATTTATCCATTTCTTCCAGGTTGTCGAATTGGTTGGCATATAGCTTTTCATAGTATTCTCTTATAATCTTTTGTATTTCTGAGGTGTCTGTTGTAATTTCTCGTCTTTCATTTCTGATTTTACTTATTTGTGCCTTCTCTCTTTTTTTCTTGGTGAGTCTAGCTAAAAGTTTGTCAATTTTGTTGATCTTTTCAAAGAACCAGCTCTTGGTTTTATTAATTTTTTCTATTTTTTTTGGTCTCTATTTCATTTATTTCTGCTCTTTTTATTATTTCCCTTCTTCTACTGATTTTGGGCTTTGTTTGTTCTTCTTTTTCCAGTTCCTTTAGGTGCATTGTTAGATTGTTTATTTGAGATTTTTCTTGTTTGTTGAGATAGGCCTGTATTGCTCTAAACTTCCCTCTTAGCACCGCTTTTGCTGTATCCCATAAATTCTAGTATGTCGTATTTTCATTTTCATTTCTCTCCAGGTATTTTTTTATTTCTTCTTTGATTTCTTCATTGACCCAGTTGTTGTTCAGTAGCATTTTGTTTAATCTCCACGTATTTGTGGCTTTTCTGATTTTCTTCCTATAGTTGATTTCTAGTTTCATACCGTTGTGGTCAGAAAAGATGCTTGGTATTATTTCAATCTTCTTAAATTTATGGAGACTTGTTTTGTGGCCTAATATGTGATCAATCCTGGAGAATGTTCCATGTGCATTTGAAAAGAACGTGTTTTCTTCGGTTTTTGTATGGAATGCTCTGTATATATCTACTAGGTCCATCTGTTCTAGTGTATCATTTAAGGCCAATGTTTCCTTATTGATCTTCTGTTTGGATGATCTATCCGTTGCTGTAAGTGGAGTGTTAAAGTCCCCTACTATTATTGTGTTACTGTCTACTTGTGTTTTTATGTCTGTTAATAATTGCTTTATATATTTAGGTGCACCTACATTGGGTGCGTAGATATTTACAAGTGTTATATCCTCTTGTTGGATTGTTCCCTTGATCATTATGTAATGCCCTTGTCTCTTTTTACAGTTTTTGTTTTAAAGTCTATTTTGTCTGATATGAGTACTGCCACTCCAGCTTTCTTTTCATTGCCATTTGCATGGAGTATCTTTTTCCATCCCTTCACTTTCAGTTTGTGAGTGTCTTTAGGTCTGAAGTGTGTCTCTTGTATGCAGCATATATATGGGTCTTGTTTTTTTATCCAATCAGCCACCCTATGCCTTTTAATTGGAGCATTTAGTCCATTGACATTTAAAGTAGCTATAGATAAGTATGTACTTACTGCCATTTTTTAACTTTTTTTTCCTCAGTGTTTTAGTAGTCCTTCTCTGTTCCTTTCTTCTTCTATACAGAATTGATGGTCTCTTTAGTTTGACCTCTGTCTGAAAGCTCCACTCTTTAACTCCCCTCCTCCCTCCTTTTATGTTTTTGATATCATATCTAACCTCTTTTTTGTGCATTTGTATCCACTACCCTCTTATCATGGAAATAGATAATTTTTCCTATTTGTGGTCTTCTCTTTTCCCCTTAAATCAGTCCCTTTAACATTTCTTGTAACACTGGTTACTTGGTGACAAACTCCTTTAATTTTTGCTTCTCTGGTAAATTTTTGATCTCTCCTTCCATTTTGAATGATAACCTTGCTGGGTAGAGTATTCTCGGCTGTAAGATTTTTCCTTTTAGCACTTTAAATATATCATGCCATTCTCTTCTAGCCTGTAAGGTTTCTGCTGAGAAGTCAGCTGATAGCCTTATGGGATTTCCTTTGTATGTAACTTGACTTTCTCTTGCGGCTTTTAGGATTCTCTCTTTATCTTTAATTCTGGACATTTTGATTATGATGTGTCTTGGTGTGGGCCTCTTTGGGTTTATCTTGTTTGGGGATCTCTGTGCTTCCTGTACCTGAATGTCTGTTCCCTTCCTTAGGTTAGGGAAGTTTTCATCTATTATTTCTTGAAATAGATTCTCTGCCCCTTTGTCTCACTCTTCTCCTTCCGGGACACCTATAACACGGATGTTAGTGCGCTTGATGTTGTCCCAGAGGTCCCTTAGACTGTCCTCACTCTTTTTAATTCTTTTCTCTTTTACCTGTTAAGCTTGGATGATTTCTTCTAGTCTTTCGTCCAGCTCACAGATCCATTCTTCTGTATCCTCTATTCTGCTTTTGAGTCCTTCTAGTGAATTTTTCATTTCCGGTATTGTATTCTTCATTTCTGATTGGTTCTTTTTTATATCTTCCATTTCTTTGTTGACATTCTCACTGAGTTCATCTATTCTTCTCCCCAGATCAGTGAGCATCCTTAACACTCTTTGTTTGAACTCCCTGTTGGGTAGGTTGTTCATTTCTGTTTCACTTAGTTCCTTTTCTGGGGTTTTGTCCTGTTCCCTTACTTGGAATGTATTCCTTTGCCTCCTCATTTTGCCTCTTTCCCTGTCCTTGTGTCTACGTTTTACGTAGGTCAGCTACGTCTCCTGCTCTTGGATAGGTGACCTTATGTAAGTGATGGTGTAGGAGGCCTGCCGTGTTCTTCCCTCAGTTCTCAATGTTCCGGGGTGACCCGTATGTGGGCTACGAGTGTCCTTCTCTTGTGGCCTGTTTGCTCTCCCTGTAGGTGCCCAGGGAGGCCGAGTTATGCTCCTGGCCAGCTGTTGTAATGCTCAGCTGCTTGTAGTTGTTGTGGGCCCTTCAGTCTCTTTATCAGGTGTGGGGAGCCCCAGCACAGTTGGCTGCAAGTTCTAATACCACATTTGTGTTGCAGTATTTCTTTTAAGTGAGTAGGCCCCCAGCGTGGCAGGTTGTTAGGCTCAGTGCCTTACAATTGCTATAAGCCTCCAGCCTTTAGGTCTCTTGTCAGCTCTCTGAGGATTGCAGCTGGGTGGGGCTGGCCTCAGGCATGGGAGCACCCAATTGTTTCAGGCTTTAGAAGGTGGGGCAAACGCCCTATGTGGGTCTTTGAGAAGCACAAGTCTTCTGCAGCTGACAAGCCCTGCCGCCTACAGGTCCACACACACAGTCAACACAGTCCCGCCCTGTGTGCGTGCCCTGACCTCCCAAAGCGGACCCAGTCTCTCCACAGCGGGAGCCCCATGCACTCCACCACCGCCCCACACTATCCACCCACTCCTTGTGCATGCTCTGCCCCACTGAAGTGGGCTCAGTTGCCAGGCTGCAGAGAATCCACTCACCAATCTATGCAGGCCCACAAGTTGCCTGAGGGCTTGTTGTTGGGTGGGGCCAGTCTCTAGGGTGGGCTGCCTGCCCTGGCTGAGCTGGATTAAATCGGTGCTCTAGTGGGTGGGGCAGACCTGGGCTAGCAGGCCCCAGGGAGAACTCCAACGGTGGCGTCTGTGTCAGCACACCCACACCAGGCCACAACAATGGCCGCCGCCAATGTCTCAGTCCCTGGAGAGTTCTCACCTCTCACCGAGATGCACACAGGGCCTATTAGGTGAGTCTCTTTTCACCAAAGCACTGTGCACCTTTCTTTCTGGTGATTTTAGGTTGCTTTCTGAAATGGGTGCGTTTGCGCGCGGGCCATTTAAGAGCCGGTTTTAATGTCTTTGTGAACCAGCTTTTCTGGGGGTACTCCCCAATGTTTTAGTGCAGGCAAAGGCAGATGTTATGCCACTCGTGTGGATTGTGCTGGGTCCACAAAATGCCCCCAGTGGGGGCCCTGCCGGCTCAGAGCCCTGTGCCTCCAGGGAGGGCTGCGTACCTGCGTGCTGCTCCCGGCGGCCGTGAGGCGCTGCGGCTTGTGAAGGCAGTGTTTTTCCTCTCCAGCAGGGAGTTTCTGCCTCTTCCACCTCAGTTAGGATTGTCCGTTGTTGCAGGAGTTCCTCTTATCTAGTTTTCAGTTCTGTCTCAGGGGTAATTTTTCCACGAGTAGTTGTAAATTGGCTGTGTCCACGGGAGGAGGTGAGTTCAGAGTCTGCCTACGCCGCCGTCTTGACTTGCTTGCTGCTTTTCTTGCTGACCCTGGAGTTTAAGGGTAAGTCTTTCTCCTGAATCCAAGCTTCCACCCTCTTTGCATTTGAGGCTCTCCAGGCTTTATTTGAGATCTATTTTAAGGCTTCATCCTTTTCTGGGTAAGACCTTGTTTTTCTGCGAACTTGGGTGGCACTTCAGCCTGACTCTGAATCAGGCTGTTCCTTGGAACTGCGCTAGCCTTTGGTCCAATTCCTTTTGCAACCTGGCTATTTCTACTAAAACTGTGCTAACATTTGGTCCAACTTCCAGGCTGTTCATTGGAACTGTGCCTGTTCAGCGTTCATTTCTTCAGCTTGACTCCCTTGGGAGCAGACTGTTCATTGGAACTGTGTTAATTCAACCTTTGGTCCATCTTCATGAAATTGGACCGTTCTGTTGGAACTGGCTGGAATTAAGCCTGCAGGCTGTTTGAGCTGTTCAAGCTCTTTGAGTTACAAGATCTTTGAGCTGTTTAGGCTGTTTGAGAATTATTCTTTTGCTCTAGAGAAAAATCACTATGAAATGGAATCCCAGTGGTCTAAATATTTTGAGGGTATCCCTCCTACAGGGACCCTGGCTGATTTTATGTTTAAAAACCATGGTCATTCCTCATGCACATTTCTAACTAAATGGACCAATTTAATCAAAAGTAATTAAGAATATCAATGGCCATTGTGGGGGAATTTTTGAACTCCCCAAACTTACTTTTCTTAAAACCAAATTGGACAACCATAGCTCTTTAATTTCCAAAACTGAATGGGATGCCTATTTCGATTGGTATTTTGAGGCTTCCAAACGTTACCAGGAGTCTAAAATTGCCTCTTTGCAAAATAAAACTTTAAGATTAACTGGGGCAAACAGATGATTACAAAAAGATAAAATGGCTTCAAAGCCTCATGTTCATCTTCCCTGGCTTCTTTGTCTCAGGCCCTGTCTGTGGCGCCATCTTCCTCCTTCCCTTCTACACCACCTACACCTCCTCTGTACCTTCAGTTCTCCCATACTAACTCTCTCCTCGAACTTTCTCTTTTCCCTTAACCTCTCCTCACTCCCTCTTCCTTGGAATCTATCAGAACCTGTCCCTTTAAAATTAAGCCTTCTGAGGATCCAAAGGCTAAACCCTTAATTTCTTATACTCCCTGGACTAAAGCTGAAGTGCGAGCCGTAGTCAAAGATTTTCCCAAAGCAACTGAAGATCCTCACAGATTTGCTGAGGAATTCGATATAGTCACTCAAACTTATCAATCTGGTTTCTCTCACTTATATCAGTTAGTTCATATGCTCATTGGCAAAGGCTAGGCCCATTGAATGAAAGGCTAGGTTTTCATTGAATGAAAACCGCTAATTGGGAAAATCCTGAAAAGTCTCTAGAATTACAACGAGGAGACCAGTCTGATGACCTGTTGTATGATCAGGCTCGGGCAATCACTAGATGACTCTATTGGGCAATTCCTAGGGCTTTCCCAAAGCCCGTTGATTGGAACAAAATTCAGCCTTGTGCACAAAAACCTCGTGAACCTGTTCATGACTATTACAATTGATTTCAGATTGTTTTTAAAGAAAATTCTGATCTTCCTTCAGATGTTTGTTCCATCTGGGTAACTTTTAACTCTATGGTTATTAACGGGCTGAACTGGAACCTTTCCCTTCTAGCTAAAATGACCAGGATGAAGTGGGAAACTATGTCCACAAACACTCTCATACTCCAGATGAATCACTAAAAGAAAGACTGCTAAAATTCTTAATCTCCAACTCCAGCAAATGGAGGCCCCTAAACAAAACCAAAAACCTCCTAGTTTCTGCTATTATTGCAAAGAGCCAAATGTTACAAATTTAAGTGCTTCAAGTGCCTTCAGCTCTCTAACCAGCTTTCCCAATGTCCTCCAAATTCCCAATGACAGGGCTTTGAGGAACTACAGGGGCTCTTCCCAATCCTCACTCTTAATTGGCTTGGAGAAACATTTCTCTAGATCGGACATGAATCTCTTGTGTCCTAATTGACACCAGAGCCACACTCGGTGCTCAACCCTGCTACTACAAAGCACCCCCTGCCTCAGAGTACTAAAACAGTTCAAATAGGGGGATCTCTAATAAACCTCCAAAGGTTCCTGCCTCTGAACCTATTCTCTTCTGGTTAAGCCCTTTGAGAGACACACACCCTTCTCTCCTTAGTTCATCTGCCCCATTCCTTTATGAGGCCGAGACTTCTTGGAATAGTAACATGCTGAAATTTCTTTCTCCTGAAAGGGGAAAATAATTCTAGAATTTGACAGTAGTCATCAAAACAGCCAACCAAGTGAATTAAATGACGCTTTGACATCTTTTATTTACTCCATCTCTGAGGGTACCAGAGCTGATTCTGGAAACACTGATCATTTGTCCCTATTGAGTCAGCTACCACCCTCCTTATGGGCAAAATCTTCAACTATCAGTAAAATTGGTAAAATTCACAGCACACTTCCCATCAAGATTCAAATAGATCCCTCAAAACCTCTCCCCAGAATTAATCAATATCCTCTAAGTAAAGAAGCTCTTCAAGGTATAAGGCTCATAATAGAAGATTACGTGGCTCAAGGCCTGATCGACTAGTTTCTGTAATACTCCTACCTGGGAGAAAACCCAAGACCTGAGGGTGGAGTTTTGTTTAGGACCTCTGAGCAATAAACAACATTGTTATCCCTCAACACCCTGTTGTTCCTAACCCTCATATGCTGCTAACATCCATTCCCACTGGAAGCAAATTCTTTACAGTAATTGATTTACTTGGTGCATTCTTTAGTATTTTAGTTGATGAAGCTAGTCAATACCTTTTTACCTTCACATGGGAAAACAATTCACTTGGACAGTGGACAGCAATGCCTCAGAGTTTAACTGAGAGCCCTTCTTGTTTCTCACAAATCCTGAAGGCTGATCTGGATGGTATAAAGTTTCCTACAGGTTCTACTTGGTTGCAATATGTGAATGATTTGCTTATTTGCTCCCCCTCCCAAGTCTCCTCACAGGAAGACAGCATCTACTTTATAAAGCTTTTAGCCTTAAAGTAACATAAGGTCACCAAGGAGAAATTGCAGTTTGCCCAAACCCAGGTTCAATATTTAGGGCATCTGATATCAGAACAAGGTCTACACCTGGATCCAGATAGGCTTCATGGTGTCCTAAGTTTCCCAAAACCCAAAACTAAGTGTCAGCTGTGGGGTTTTCTCTGGCTAGTTGGTTACTGCTGAAATTGGATTCCAAATTTTTCTTTTATGGCCAAACCACTGTATGTTTTACTAAAGAGCAACCACCCTGAACCAATTTTATGGGAAGAACTGGATAGCATAGCTTTAAGGCCTTAAAGGAGAGTTTGATGAATTCATCTGCCCTTGGACATCCCAAAGATCAGATCCCCTTTTTCCTTCCTATATATGAAAAGGAAGGGAATGTCCTTGGGGTACTCACCCAAATACACAGGGACCAGCATTGACCCATAGGGTATTATAGACAGCAACTGGGCCCTGTGGCACCGGGATAGCCTCTTGCCTTCGAGTTAGTACTGCCACTGCCTTTTTGTTTAAGGTCGCTGAGAAAATCATTGTGGGATCCCCTTTAACCATTTTTATATCTCG
This sequence comes from Diceros bicornis minor, assembly GCF_020826845.1. NCBI lineage: Eukaryota > Metazoa > Chordata > Mammalia > Perissodactyla > Rhinocerotidae > Diceros > Diceros bicornis. The sequence continues at coordinate 54,576,705 of NC_080749.1, forward strand.
TGCAGTAGAAGCCCTCCTGAATTCTTATCACACTCAACGTTCTTCATTCAGCCACCACATCACCTATGAAACCCTTTTGTTAACTGCTCCTCACATAACTCTTTTACCTTGTAATAACTTGAACTCTTCCACTCTTCTCCCCTCCATTACCAATGAAGTCCCTCATGATTGCTTAATGCTGACGGATCATGTCCTAACTCTTTGAGATGATCTGCAGAAAACTCCTTTGGGTAATGCCAACTTCTCATGGCTCACTGATGGTTCTTATTTAAAAGGTGACAGTGGCAAATACTGTGTTGGGTGTGCTATTACAACTCCTTTTGATATTATTGAGGCAGCACCTTTACCTATGGCCACTTCGGCCCAACAGGCTGAATTATATGCTTTTACACAGGCTTATACTCTAGCCAAGGGCAGAACTGCCAATATTTATATTGATAGTAGACATGCTTTTGGAGCAGCTCCTGATTTTGGAATGTTGTAGAAGCAACATGGCTTCCTTACTTCCCATGGAAGTAAAATTAAAAATGGCCCCTACATTTAGGAAATATTGGATGCTATACTTTTACCTGCTGCTTTAGCTATTGTAAAGATCCTGAGGCATTTTAAACCTTACTCTCTGGTAGCTAAAGGAAATCACCTTGCTGATATTTCTGCAAGGAATACAGTCCTTAAAGGAACCAACAACAACGAAACTTCTGTCATAGTCAAAAGGGATATTTCCCCAAATGATAACTAGAAAAACTGGCTAGAGAAGCCCAACAATTGGCCTCAGAAAAGGAAAAACAAGAGTGGAAATTCAATAACTGTTGGTTTGACAAAAAGAGAAAGCTCTAGTTCAGACCAAATAACAACGCAGTCCTATTGGAAACTCTAAAATTCCCACTCTTAACCTCTGTACATGCATTAAACCGTTAGTCTACTGACAAAATGATAGCATTCATGAATCAATATTGGTGGTGAAATATTAACAAGGCCACAAAAAGTGCCTACCTCACTTGTCCTTCTTGTCCAAAATACAGCACAGGGAAGGCTGTTCATACTGCTCCCAGACATTTTTAACTGCCTAATGGTCCATTCAAGGTTTGGCAAATGGATTTCATACAATTTCTCCCATCTCATGGATTTAAATACGTTTTAGTATGTTTTCTCACTAGACTGAAGCCTTCCCTTGCAGATAGGCTACTGCCTCTTCTGTGGCTAAAGTCCTTTTGGAAAGGATTATCCCAACCCGGGGAACTTCTCTTAAACTTCATGGTGATGGAGGGATCCATTTTACTCCTCATGTACTTTGACAAGTCTGCACTGTTTGGCCGGTTTTACACTTTCACTGTGCTTACCACCCTTAATCTTCTGGTTTAGTCAAACACATTAACGGCATTATTGAGACAATTGGCAACGTTTGTAGAGATCCTCCAAATACCTTGGCCAAAAGCATTCCCATTGGTCCTTCTACATCTCAGATCCACACCCTTTGGAACTCATCAATTCTTACCCTTTGACATAGTCACAGGATGCCCAATGCACTTAGCTCCTGCCTCTCTTGACTCACAGCTGATAAAAGGAGATATGCTCCAATATTGCAAAGGCCTAATTGCTTCTATTAAAAATAACCAAGTTTTTCTAGACCAATCTTTTCACAGTGCACTCCAGGGAGACAAAGACCTAAAGCATCACACCTTGCAACCTGGAGATTTTGTCTATTGAAAAAGACACCTCCAGAAGGACTCTCTTCAACCTTGCGGGAAAGGCCCCTATCAGGTACTGCCAACTAACCCTTGTGCTGCAACACTCCAGGGAATAGACTCTTGGATTCACGTGACACACCTAAAGAAAGCACCAAGCCCTGACTGGACCTGCACATCATCTGGTGACTTAAAAGTAAAGATTTCCCAGAATTGAAGCAGATGACTTCTAATGAGACACTCTCCCAAGATGTCTGGACCACGCCTGCTGGAGGTTTGTCTGCCAAACCTTTGATGATGACATAACGCTTCAGGTGATCTCCATTGCCTATGATCTTGGTAACATACGAACTTTAGGAAAGAAAAATGCCTGAGAGTTCTCCCTTCCAGGCCTCCTTTTTACTCAAATGTGTCCATAATAGGTTTCCAATCTGTGCACTTTCCTTCCAACATGGTTCACGGCACCTTGGAAAGGTCCTTCCTGGCATTGACAGATAAAAAGCTGATGAAACTAGACAAACCTGACAAACCTGACTCTTGATTAGTGATGCTTTCAGAGAAAGATCTTGACCAAAAGGAGAAATGTGGAAATTAATAAACAGAAACCTCATTAAAATTGGAGTCAGGAGGCCAAAAGGGGAAGACCTTATGCCCTATGTCCATAGTACAGCCCAACAAGAAGAAGAAAGATTTCCTCTTCTTGATGGGCAAGAAGCTCAGCCAATGAGAGACTGTCACAACTCAGCCAATGGAAAGCCACTACACCTCAAATTCTTTGTTTATAATAGCCCTCCCAGCTTCTTCTTCCCTTCTATAAAACTTTCTCCTCCTTTACTGCTGGGGACTTGTATGTGGCTTGCCATGGTTGCAGACTCCAAATTGCATTCTTTGCTGATCCTGAATAAACCCATTTTTGCTAGAGAAATAACTAGCTGTCTATTTGCTTAAGGTCAATAGCAGCACATAGTAAGCATTCAAGAAATGCTCACCAGATTGAATTCAATCCAGAATGCAATCAGAATTCAATCCAGAATCAAACCAGTTACAATGGTTTGTATCTACATGGGTAGAAAGAACACTACTCATAGCACACTTTATACCAAGAGCATGGGGCCTGCAGTCCCAGCTCCCTGGAGGCTCAGGTTGGAGGATGACATAAATCCAAGAGTTCTGCGCTAACGGGTGGTGGGACAGTGATGTACATGTCCCAATTTGAAAAGTTGCACTTGAACCTTCTTTTCCCTAGGCATTTCAAAAGGCCCTATTGGTTGCTTCCTGGTGTTTTATTCTCTTTGATGCAGAGATTAATGAATGAGTCAATCAAATTTTCCTAGTTATCAGTGCTATCTGCTCTATAATTATTATATTAATTTGTCTCTACCTCTCAGCCCACATCTTTTAAAAGATGAGGACAACATTTGCTCACATTTCTACTTGAAAGGACCTTCTGTCCTCCATGTCTTAAAAAAAAAATCTAGGAGCTTGAAGGCTCTATCTGCATGTCATGAGCACTGGCTTACTTGCATAAATCCAGTTTTCACAGATTCTCAGTAAATCTTTTGGACCCTCATCTCATCCAGTTTTAATTTTTTCAATACAGAGTCTTGACTAGTTTAAAAGTCACATCTGATATTTTCAAAAAGAGAGACCCAAGAGACAAATGACCACCTCTGCCTTTTATTATCCTGTTGAGCATTCTTCCTGTAGTGGAGACTGGCTTAGGTCTCCCCTCCACCAGTGCTTGGTACTGGGCTGGCTCTGTTGCTACAAAAGCAGCTTCCGTAATACTTGGACCCCAAGAAGCGAGAGACTCATGGAGCTGAGCAAAGTCCTTCGGGCTCAGAATATTATGGCCCGGATTCGAAGGATGTTTTTGTTTTGGTACCTTCTAAATTCCTTGCTGGTTTCATCCTCCATTTCCATTCTTACGCTCTTGGGCTGTTTCTTTATAAACATCTTGAGTGATCTGGCCTAGTTTCTTCTATTTTTTAATGCTGTCAACTTGGCTAGTCCATGGTATGCAGATGTTTGGTCAAGTGCCAGTCTGGATGTTGTATGAGGGTATTTTTTAGACGTTATTAACATTTAAATCAGTAGACTTTGAGTAAAGCAGATTATCCTCCATAAAAAAATGTGTGGGCCTCATCCAATCAGTTGAAGGCCTTAAAAGAAAAGACAGGTTCCCAAGGAGGAGAGAATTATGCTTCCAGACTGCCTTTGAACTTGAACTGTAACGTCAACTCTTCCCGGGTCTGCAGACCGCTGGCCTGCCCTGCAGATTTCAGATTGCCAGGCCCCAGAATTGCATGAGCCAATGTCTTAAATTAAAACCAATCTCTCTGGGGGCCGGCCCGGTGGCGCAAGCAGTTAAGTGCGCGCGCTCCGCTGCGGCGGCCCGGGGTTCGCTGGTTCGGATCCCGGGCACGCACCGACGCACTGCTTGGCAAGCCATGCTGTGGCGGCGTCCCATATAAAGTGGAGGAAGATGGGCACAGATGTTAGCCCAGGGCCGTCTTCCTCAGCAAAAAAAAGAGGAGGATTGGCGGATGTTAGCACAGGGCTGATCTCCTCACAAAAAAACAAAACAAAACAAAAAAAACCAATCTCTCTCTCTCTATCTCTGGCTCTGTCTCTGTCTCTCTCCCTCTGTTTCTCTCTGTGTAGTTCTATCTCTTTCTGTTTCTATACCTAACTCCTCTCTAAGGCTAGGAGATATATATGTATATATATCTCCTTTTGGTTCTGCTTCTCTGGAGAACCCTGATTAATACACTCAGTCCCCAAAACCCCCACTTCAATGAACCCTTCCTAGCCTGAGTCTACTGATTTTTTTTATATTACCAAAGTTCATCTATTTTTTAAAGATATTTTTGTTTTTTCTTCCTTTTTCTCAAGACCTTGAAAATAATCAATCACCTTGTCATTATTTCTTCCAAAGCCCAGAATTATGGGAATAATAATAACAATCACTTGTATTTGTGTAGGGCTTTACTTTTACAAAATGCATTTAATGTCACAAAAACATGAGATGGGTAAGGTAGGTATCATTACAGGTAAAGAAAATAGGATTTGGGCATCATAAGTAACTCACTCAAGTTGATGCTGATAGTAAGTGGTAGAATTAAAAAGGAAACTCAGGATCTGGTTCTCTTTCAGTAGGATTTAAAATTTTAATAATTCCCAAGCCCTGAGGTTCCAGCTCTTCCCCAGGCCTCCTCGTGGATCAGCCTGCAAGCTGAGCCACAGGGTCCTTCTCAGCCTCCACCAGTGCCCAGCGCTTCCCTGGGCTTCCTTGGGCTAAAGCTTCTCCGTGCCTGAGTTATGTTTCAAAACGAGCTAATGAATACAGCCAGGTCTCATATCCCTGACGTCCTTAGGCACTATCCCTCATCTCTCTGGGGCTGGAGAGGAGGGAGGTGGCTCTCAGGGAGTACTCTACATGTTAGGCTATGGCGCTTGAACTCTGTCTTAGGAGGGGTCTGGGTACCACTGAGGGTTTGCACCATAGTCTCATCATCCCTCATTTTTATAGTCACTGTGATCCCAAGGGAAGGTCTACAAACACCTGTCTCTGTTTACACATTCTTCGCATTTTCATTCCAATATTTCAGTAAGGAATGAGGTTGTCAGCTGTTCTCCTTCTTTACAGTCTTTACAAATATTTATGAATTTAACTTGGAATTGCCAAATCTGAGTCAGAGACTGGTTTGAGCTATTTCCTGATGTCTTGGAGCTGAGTCCAGTGAATGTGTCCTCAGCCTGCCAGCTGGGGCATGGCAAATGTGGTAGGGGCGCACAGCGGGAGACATGCTTCCCTGGTGCTGGTCTAGGGGGCTCAGAAAAGCTTGTCTTTGCAGATTCTCGGGCTGCATGTGGGAAGAAAGAGTGCAAACAGGTAATATCGCTGTCTTCATTCATAATCCTTCATTCTTGGAAAACTCACCAGGGTTCTGAAAATAACCTCGTCCTGGCCCCATACACCTCATTTTCTCTGCAGCAAAGAAAAAGTAAACAAATCTGTTCTTCACCTCTTCCTTCTTTTCCATTCAAAATTAGCCTGGAGAGGAAACCTTTTCTTCCATGGCTGGAAGATTCTGATGTTACACCACTAGAGGGGCCATAAGTTCCTAAACCTCAGGCTCCCTAGCTGAGGCTTCTCCATCCACCTCTGGCATCAGAGCCAAGGGAGCATGGGGACAAGTAGGGATGGGTCTAAAACCACTGTCAGACTGTTTTAATAATATGAATATTGTGTAATAGGAATAACAAGAATAATAGTAACCACCAATTGAGTGTTTACTCAGAACTGGGTACAGTACTAAACCTTTGATATGCATTATTTCATCAGGGAGATATTCTTTCCATTTCCAGATGAAGCTCAGAAAGGTTAAATAGCTGCCCAAGGACTCACAGCTGGTACGTGGTTGGAGAGATGGTTCTCGGCCTATTTCAAGGGCTGTGGTCTCCAGCAGGAGCTGCAGCTGCCAACAGATGAAGGTTGCTGGGGTGAACCCAGAGAGGGAAGACGTTGTGCCTATGGGTTGGTTCTAGTTAGGTCTCTTCTAGAACAGCAACGGCTCCAGGTCAGCAGTGCTAGACACTCAGTATCTCCACGGTCACCCAGAGTGAGCCAAAACTTCCCGGGCCTGGAGGTGTCCTTGTCCTGGTCTTGGGGCTTCCTAGGCCATCGAACATCCCTGAAACTCAGTGACTCCAACTGCTCTTCCGTGTTCACCGCAGCCATGCCCATCAGACACGGCGTTCCCACCATCCTCTTTACTCTGGCAACTAAATCTTGGGCTGACTAGGGGTGGGAGTTGGGGAGAGGCTGGGGGAGAAACAGCCAGGCCAGGTAAGAAAGCGCTTCTTAATTGCCTTTCCCTTCTTTCTGTTGACCTCTCTCATCACTCTGAACTCTGATCCAACAAGATGTCTGGGGATCCACCACCCTAGACCCCTTGGGGAGACTGGTCTGCTCTGAATGGCTAGGACAGAAGCCATTTGAAATTCCAGGCCAAATAAACACGGCCCGTGTGTCAATGCATGGCCCACGCATGCACGCTCCCTGGTCACGTTCAACGTAGTCTGTGTTCTTGTGACAAGAGGTGGGAAGACGTACAGTTAGGTAAGGTCTGCTCTCACACCTTTACTGCCACTATTTCAGTGACACTTGGGGGGAAAGTGTAACTCTAATTAAGTTGGGAACCAAAGCAGACAGTGCCAGCCACTGAACCTGGCTCACCCCCACTGAGGAGAGCTTCTCAATTCAAAGTGCTCTCTTGCTGGGCTTTGTATCTGGATCCTTGCCTGGAGTTACTGGTAAAAAGGGACAGGAAGATCCAAGACAGACAGCCGTGGAGATCCAAGGGAAACCAGAGGCTTGCACAGGAACCAGATGATGCATTGCTGGAATGTCATCCTTTTGCTCAGCTCCTGGGAGTTCTTGGGCACTAATGGAGATTCTCAGTGCGCAGATCAAGTGAGGGACACAATGAAAAGGAAATGGGCGCAGGACAGAACATGTCCCTCGGCTCTTTCTGCTTCTGATCGAGTGTCTCTGCATCCTTACAGAGCTCTTTATTCTGGTGGGGGGTGTGCCAGGCCTCCCGTCTAGCTCAAAGGGTTTGCTGAACGCACATTTTATCTCCTCTTGCAGATATGACTGTCGTGAGAGGAGACTTTTTTGTCTGTGGTCGTTAGGTTTAAAATCCAAGTGAATCATAATTTTTATTAGAGCTTTAGATGATGTTGGCTTTGAGAAAGCCCATCTTTATTTCATCATGGGTATTTGAGTGGTTTCTGATGGAATTATCCTTTCTGCCTAGGTACTATGAAAATTTTCTACTTTCAGAACGTATGTTCAGAATTCAGTGTGAAAAACCAGCCAACACCACACACACACACATACACACACACACACACACACACACCCCACAGTGAGTTTTCTTATGGAATAAGAAACTGCCTAAAGCCAAGTTGGAAGCAATGTGGTGCTGTGAAACAAGGGAAATTGGAAATCACCACGAACGCCAATTTTGAGGTAGCAGTGTGATTTGGTTACAGGTGGCATCAGCTATCGTGATGTTAGCATGGTTAAGAAATCACCATGGTGTTCTTATCCACATGTCATGAATACTATAACCTTTCTTTGGCCTGTTTGGAAGACTTCCCACAAAATGTAGCCCTCTTCGACTCCCAGTAGGAGGATGTTTCCATAAGGAGCTTAAGAATTTAGCTGATGCAATAGCTAGAGAAAATAAAGTAAGTAAAATCATTCCTTTTATTCATTTGTAAATGTTCAATTCAAAGTCAGGGTTTCCTAAAATGTGGCGTGTGGGTCACCTGCATCAGAATCACCTGGGATTCTTCTGGGCCTCACTGCAGCTGGGCATCAGGACCCTTGGGGGTGAGTCTGGAGAACGGCGGGTAATAGTCCCCTCAGGTGATCCTAGGACACCTTAAAGTTTGAGACCCTGCTGGAGCGGGTAATCACCTCACAGCCTAAACATTTATGCCTCACAAAGCCTGCCACTGGATTGATATCATTTTCTTCCTTTGACATTTATAAAGTTAGAGTCACTCATCTTAGTTAATTCAATCCATCAAGCATTTATTGAGCCACATAGATGTGCTGTCATGGACACAAGGAGGAGCAGGGTCCAGTTCTTGTCCTCACTAACCTTATAGTCAAGTAAGAAGGATAAGACAAATGCACAAGTAAATATAATACAAGGCAGAAAATGGTGAGGTCCTCCCAAGAGAGAGCTCTACCAAGTACCAGAAGTTCAGAGGAGAGAGTGGCCACGTCTACAGGGAGGACTAGGAAAGCCATGGATTTTGAGATGAGCTTTGAGTGATGGGTAGAATTTCACGAGTGGAGATGTGAGGTGTGTTGGGATTCCGGGAAGAAGGAACAATGTGAGGAAAGGTGTGGAGGAGGGAATGTTCGGGAACCACCAATTAGTGGGTATGAGATAGAAAGCTAGTTTAGAACCATCTCACGACTGTCTAGAATGCTAGGTAGACTATTTTTTTTAATTGAGATATAATTCACATTTCATAAAATTCATCCTTTTAAAGTGTGCAGTTCAGTGGTTTGCAGTGTAGCCACAGAGTTCTGCAATCATCGACATTACCTAATTTCAGAACATTTTCATACCCCAAAAAGAACCCCCATACCTATTAGCAGCCGCTCCTCATTCTCCCCTCCCCTAGCCCCTGGCAACCACTAATCTACTTACTGTCTGTATGGATTGGGCAGATGAATTTGTACATAATTAAATAGGGAGTAGGGAGCTATTAATTATTTTAATTGAGGTAAAATTTGTGTATAGTGAAATACACAGATCTTAAGTATACAATTCAATGAGTTTTGATAAAGGTATGTACTTATCTTACTAATTCCTCAAAATATAGAACATTTTCATCCCCCTAGAAAGTTCTCTTGTGGCCCCTTCTAGCAAATCCCTACACCATAAGCAACCATTGTAATGATTTCTATCACCATAAATTAGTTTTGTTTTTTCTTAAACGTCATGTAAATGGAAGCACACAGTACGTACTCTTTTGCGCCTGGCTTCTTTTGCTAAAACAATATTTTGAGATTCATTCCTGTTGTTGTGTGTCTCAGTAGTTCATTCTTTTTTGTTGCTAAATAGTATGAATGTACCACATCTTGTTTATCTATGCTTCTGTCGTAGACATTTGAATTGTTTCCAGTTTATGAACAATTGTGAATGAATCAGCTGTAAACCTTCTCTTATTGGGGATATGTGCTTTCATTTTTGGGGGGAGGGTAAATACCTAGCAGTGGGATTGTTGGTCAGGGAGCTACCCGTTTTTCAGAGCATGAATTTGACCCCACCGGGACTGAACTTTAAGAAAATGAATGGAGCAACAGTATACAGGGAGAATCAGGAATGGAAGTTAGGAAAGTCAGAAGGGATGACGCTGTTTGTGACTGGGAGTCAGAATACGCAGAACCTGGAAAATGAGTTGGGGGGACAGAAACAGAAACTTTAACAACTATTTATCCAGTATTTACCCTCCAGGCATTCTTAGGTTCCAGGCAATCTGATTGGTAGAATGATAGACTCATTCTCATTTGTGGAAAAGATAAAGGTTTTGGTTTTGGACAACAAGATGGATCACTGTCCCTAAAAGGCCATTTCCCAGCCCGTCTCAGAGTGCCTGGCTCAGAGTATCAGTTAAGTGAACGAACCGCTATCATTTGATACTTGGGTAGAAGGAAAGGGCATCGGGGAGAGTGGGTGGGCTGAGGCAGAAGCTCACACACCAGAAATTAGCCCACTTGCTGGACTGGTTGATTAGATTAGTTACTTGTGTAATGAGGTGGAGAATTTTATTCATCAGAAATTCTCCTCCAGAATTGCTCCCAAGAAAATCAGTCAGAGCATGCCCTGCGATTCTCCCTCCTTTCTGCCCCTCCCCAGGGAATGTCATGGAGCTCCTGGACATGTTTATCCAAAGAGGATATTTATGGGCACTAGAAGCACAAGAAGGCTGTTGAATTAGAATTTAGGAAATATGGGGTGGGGTTTTTTTTCTGGTTACCACGTTGACTGTGAACAACTTTAATAATCTATTTCTTGGTTTTCTTAACTGTAGAATAGGAATAATAATAACATCTGTTTTGTTTCCCTTATAAATAAGTACATTATAAAAATCAAAAGAGATCATATATGCTAAAATACTTTGAAAAAGGTAGGCTCCCCATTGCCTACCAAATAATGAGATAACCAACAACGTTCTCAGCTTGTCTTTGAAGGTTTTCTATGCCCCAATCCAAATTGCTTTCTAGTTTATTCTCCTGCTACCCTCTCCACAGACACCCTCTAGACACCAGCTGTGGCTGGCACACGTCCTACGCTGGCCCACAGGCATGCTCAGTCTTTGCCTTAGCCTCCTCTTTCCTGCCCTGGTCCCATGAAATCCTTCCTAAAGTCTGTCACTCACACTAACTCCTTCCTAGAGTCTCTCCTTATGACACCCTCCTATTCTGCTTTGGTGCTCCAAAAGCAGAGGTTTTGTGGTCACCTGCCCTTGAGATTTCAATAAAATTGACTTAAGCCAATCCCATGGAGATGCAACATCCTCTTCTCCATCTACGAATTCATGGGAATTTGTGCAAATTACAAACTCATGGGCGCTTCTGGCTCCAAGTTCCTGCTCTCTCTGAATTTTTAAACTCTCTGTGCCTCACCTTCTGTGGCTCTTTCTTCTCTCATCAGATATGGGACTCAGCTCACCCTCCTTTTTTATAGTTTCCACCACACAAACCACTCAGAGGAGGAGGGATTTGTGTGTCAAGTTTACTAGAGAGTTGAGGCAGTGGAAGGCGTTTATGTTCATGCAACATATATGCCATAATATCAAATCTTATACAGCCTTCCTCTTAAAAGCTCTTCAGTCACTCTGCCATAAGAACGTCTCATGGGGTCCTTGTCTCCACAGGCAAAGCCCCCATTTGGCCTGCCCGCCGTCTCTCCCTCTTTCCTCCTCCTTCCCTCGCTTCTTGACTCTCCTTTTCTCATCCACTAAATTCCTTTAGCCAGTTCTTTGTCTCCTTCTAAACTTCTGCTTTGGGGCCTCACCTTCACCCCTGGAATAGATTATCAGATTTTTTTTTTCTGAAGATAGTTTCCTCTTTATATACTTGCTACCTTTTGTTACATTGACTAAAGTTATTTATGATTATGTCTTACAGCCCCTACTGGGTTATATGCTTCTTCATAGCAGTGTTCATCTCTGATTCATATTTTTTTTAATTTCCCCAGAGTTTAAACCCAATGCCTTGCATGTAGTAGATGCTCAGTGGTGAATGAATGAGTGAGTGAATGAATGCATAAATGAAGCTGGTATCCTCTATATAACCCCAGAAAAAGTGGAGTGGAAGTAACAGGGGAACCAGGTTTCCATGATAGGGTATTAATATGTTTCAGTCACCACCAGAAGAGATCAATATGGGGTACAGAGAGCCCCTCCAGAACTCATCCTGACTCTAATGAGCAGGTGAATGCTGGGGCTGGGGTCCACGCAGCCTCGTGCTGCACCTGTTTCCTGGGAAATGAGTGTGCAGTGCCAATTCTTTTCAGAGAGGCTGCTGACCTCCAGTGGAATAGTGACAATTTATGACCATTACCAACGAGAACGAGAACTGCTCCTGTGACCCAAGGGATTTGTCCTCTCCGTCCCATTTGTTACCCTTCAGATCAGATTTCCTTCAGAATTGTCACAAAGAGTAACAATTCAGGGCAGAATCACAAAAACCCTCATACTCACTGATTGGAAACATGAAACATGTATTTCATTATAAAGACTCTTCCATTCATCTGATAAAAAATGGAGAAAGAGAAAGAAGACTGTGGCTTGAGCATCAGTGAAAGAATCTGTACAATAAAGAGCATGCTCTTGAAATTGTCATTGAATCCTGCAGTTCTTTAGATCCTGAAAGTAAAAATACTAATGTTTGTAGAGTTCTGTAGTTCACCAGTGTGTTCATTCAAGAGGTACACGATTTAACTAAATCTTCACAGTAAGCCTATAAAGGGGGAATCATCACTATTCCCATTCTACAGATGAGGGAGCTGAGACCCAGAGAGGCCAATTTTCCCCATGTCACATACCTAGGAAGTGGCAGAGCTGACGCCAGAAGCTTGTCTTCTGACTCCAAATCTTATTTGCTTGCCAGCACACTATGTCGCCTTGCCTGTAGGATAACTGTTGAATCCTGTCTATACATTGCACATTTAGAGTTCTGGGACCTAAAATTCTAAAGGTATAAAATGTATAAAATCATTGGCCTAATGAGTGATGCCATGGGCTTAGTTACCAATAATAAGGTTATATTCTTAAGAGTAATTGCTTAAGTGAATAAGTCATTTTGCACTTCTGTATCTCAGTTTTGACCCATTACTTGGAGCAAGTAAACGTGGAGTGTGTAGCGCCTGATCCAAGAGAAGCACACAGGGTTTCAGAAAGCTGGAAGAGAAGAAGTGCGTGCTTGCTTTCTCTCCTGCTCCAGGAAATTTTCCTTGGCTCACCTGCCTCTAATGGTGGGGAGAGCATGATGGTTAATGTCCTATGTTTTGGAGTCTGACTGACGTGGGTGTGTGTCCTGGCTCTGCCATCCACTTTGGGCGAGTTATTTAGCCTCTCTAAGCTTTAGTTTCCTTTTCCTCGTCTGTAAAATGAGAACATGTCAGTTTGGATTCTTTGGTTGTAAATGGCAGAAATGGACTCCTGTATGCCAAAAAGGGTAATTTATTGAAATGATCTTAGTTCTCTCCCAGAATCAGAGGGCAGGTTGAGCGATCAGGCCTTGCAAAGAATAGAAACCCAGCAACTCCATGGATCTGAATGGCGGAAGAAACAGAGGTGCTTGTCAGCACTCTGATATCAGAATGACTCCACCACCATTTTCCACCCTGGTCTCACTCAGGGCCGGCTTGATTGGCTTAACTTGAGTTATGTGGCCACACCTGGGCAGGGAGGAGGGGTAAGGGACCTTGATTGACAGTCCCTCTGGAACCATATGGAATGGGGCAGGGGTAGTTACAAGAAAAATTGGAGTGCTGCTTTGAAAAAAGGAGAAGGCAAAACCAGACTTATTACAGGAATAAATATGGTACTCCATAGGGTTGTTTTTAGGATTAAAAGATGTAATAAATTCACAGTGCTTAGCATGATGTCTGACACACAGTAAGTACTTGATAAATACTTGTTGTTGTTGTTAGCCTGGAATAGAAGTGAGCTGAGAAGGAATATAAATTATCCAAGAAGAAAAATAAATCAAAAGAGAAAAGGATTCAACAGGTGGCTTGGCAGGGCAAAGTAGGGACCTCTTTCTTCCCCTTATACCATGACCACCCCTAAAATATCGTGAAATCTGTAATGAATGCCTTTAATTATTTGAACATTCTATTTTGTGTAAAGAATGCTAAGTGCAGAGGCACCCGTAAATTGACACAACCAAAGACTATTTCACTGATAAACTGAATAACAGATACATAGACACCTCTATATAGAAAGCAAATGGCAATAAAGGTGAAGTATAAATGATTCACTTTCAGAAAATTCAGTTTTAACAATCTAAAGAATGAAATGAATATTTTATAATTATTATGATGGAATAATTTTAAAATTACGGTAAAATGGTTTCACTTATTCCTCTATAACATGAATGAAATGTATTGGCAATTAACAATTATTCTCTGATATTTCTGCATACTACACTAACTGCAACGAACATTAATATTTATGTGTTACATACACTGTTACTGACTGAGCCAGATTTGGTCCCTAGATCCTCATTTCTCTATTCCTAGAGACATAAATGGGAGTTACAAGTGAGTATCTGAAGGCACATTTTCAACTGCTGTAGTTTGTCATTCTTATAGTTTATATCCTGAAAGCTTCATAACCGTGGCAAATCAGCCCTCACTCTGGGAATGGTCTTAAACAAGTTGGAAGCCATAAACCTATAGACAGTGCAAAATGTATCTGGACAATATCTCACCTTAATGGTGAAAACGTGGCTCTATTATTTCTAAAATCACAAGGTATTTAAATTAAGATTTTGAACAACACAATGATATCTATCTATCATCTATCTATCTGTCTGTCTGTCTGTCTATCTAATCAATAGACATGGCCTCAGAAATTTATGCTGGGACTACTTTGTGTGATACTGGAGAATGTCTCTCTTTTGGTTCTCAAATCTGCATCTAAACCTTGACATTTCTCCAGATCTTTGTACAAAAGAGACTTAATGCATCCCCGTTGTGGACCATCCTGCTACTATCAGAACTTGCCTTTTGAGGATTAGATAATGCCTACAACATTTAAAATAATCCGAGACTTCAGAAGCATATTTTGCGTCCATTCTTCCCTCATTTATAAAGAAAATGAAGTGGAAAAGTTTTCAAACCTGTAGTTTTTAAGACAATCCTTGAATGCTCACAATGAGGGAAGAAACACTTGTTTTTTTTTTTAAGGTAAGTATTGTTAACCTGAAATGCTTTTCATAATTGATATCATGAGACACCCTCTAAATCAATAAAGGGTGTCATTATATTCTGTGGGAGGCAGGACTCAGATAAGGGTTTAAGAGTCAAAAACAAAGGAAAAATATGTTTGTTATTTAAATTGCTATGTGTGTCCTTGGCACTTATATTTCTAAAGTGGTGAGGATTTTAAAAAGCGCATTCTTGTCAGGTGCTTTTTAATGAATTTGTACTTGAGTGATTATCTTAGTTGGGGTCCACCACACTTGCTGTATGGGACATTTACATGTGCGTGGCATCCTGAGCGAGAACCAGGTTCCCACAGCATCACGCCCACTGTGCTGCTCCAATGCACCTCTTATCTTAAAATTCTGGTCAGCCTCTCCCAATCAGATGCCGGAAAGTAATGAGGCATCACGGACAACGTAGTAGCAAATTAGTGGATTATAGATAAATATATGCTCATCATTACCCAAAGGTAACACTATATGATGTAAACAAACAGTAAATCAAACTCTTTAACCCTTTAATTACTTAAGATTTTGCATGTATAGTTAATCTTTTTGTTTGTTTTTGCTGAGGAAGATTCACCCTGAGCTAACTTCTGTTGCCAATCTTCATCTATTTTGTATCTGGGCTGTCACAGCATGGCCACTGATGAGTAGTGTAGGTCTGTGCCTGGGAACCAAACCCGGGCTGCTGAAGCAGAGCGCACTGAACTTAACTACTAGCCCACTGGGGCTGGACCTAATCTTTTCTTTTGAATTTTTTTTTTCTCTTGTCTGTGGAGAATAAATATGTAAAAGTCTCAAAATAAATAAATATATAACATTTCCTCTATCTTAAAAAAAAAAGGGTCTGAGGGGCTACAATAGTCCCTTTGGGGAATCACGGTTTTTTCTTTAATGGGTCCTGCCCCTTAACATTTTCAATGACCAGTACCACAGTACCACATGGCTCAATTCATAGGAAGTAAATATGCTCCCTTTATCTTCTGCAATTTTAACATTTGATTATGTCTTTAGCAAAAGGTAGCACTGAAAATATGCTCTATTGCACTACTGTTATATGGTGACTGGTTATTCTAAGAAAAGTTTGTGCTAGAAGGATATAAAATAGAAGCAGGGTGAGAAAGGAGGATTTAGGAACTCCAACCATTGTTTCCCAAACTTGAGTCACCTTCAGAGGGATACAAAATAACTTTTAGGTGATCATCAAAATGAAAACATAAAATTTAAAAGTTCTTCCAGAATTTCTAGACCCTATAGACTTCAGTTTGATAACTATTGATTGAAAGTACTCCAGGTGGATAGATTGATTCCTGTCATTATCCGTACTTTTTCCCCCGACAAGAGTCAAGCCTGACCTGAGCAGGCAATGAACCAGCTGCTGTAACGCAAACCACGTGCAGTCTTAAAATGTTCTGTATTGCTCTTCTTTTAATGAGAGAAGAGGGATCACACAAAATATTTTTGTGAAGAATCAACGTGTTACATCAAAACGATCACATTGTTCTTACCCGTAAGATTGTCTAAATAGTTGTGGGATGGTTCCTGGAGCCATGGATAAACCAAGTACATGGGGCATTGTCAAGCAGGGCACCCTAGAACCCTGCTTCACACAATCTCCACAATCCCATTTTCATTTCTCATTCGCATAACTGGCTTTTTCGGAACAGCTCACTGCTATAGTCTGGTTATGAAAAGGTGTTTTATACAAGCTAATCGTTGCTGGATTCATAAAAATGTGTATGTTTGCCTTCTTCACTTGTATATTTAATGATTGAAAGAGCAGAACACTTGATATAGTGAGGCAGTGTTGCTGCCTCGGAAACACCGATCACTTTCTTCCCTGACTCATCGTGTAACTTGCATGTTGGTTGGAAATGTCATTTCCTGTTTCTTATCTCTGATATACTCCGCTGTTCTCTTCAGCTGAGCATGAGTCAGCCTGCCCATCCTCATTGTGCCTGCTAATGGGTCCACACACCTCTGTTCCATGAGCCACATTTTTGCTGGTGTCCAGTCTGCATTTCCAAGTGCAGCGAGGCTCATCAGTCACGCTTTCTGGCTGGCCTCTCTGCAGTCCGTTAACAGCCAGGGAGCAGCCATCGGCTTTTACTCTCCTTGTGCCATGAGGCTGATTTGAGAGAAGCACTCCAGACAGAGGATATGTTCCTGGCTGAGCTACCTAGGAAACTTTTTAACCCTTCACACCAGCATGACTTCAACTGTCACATTCTGCACTTTTACCACTGGTTTCAGATTCCTGCCAGTGTCCCTAACAGCCAATATAAGCGTTTCTGATGTTCCTATATTATTCTCCTCCTCCTGTGTATAATCATTAATATTGCGTGGTTATGCTCAATGTTCAAAGCACGTGTGTATGTTTGTGTATGTGTATGTTTGTGTATGTGTGTCTATTTGTGTGTGCGTGATTAAAACAAGTTTCAATACACATAACATAGTATCATCTCTGTGTTTAAGTGCCAATTCAAGGTTTCCCTGGAAAAATACCCAACTTTGAAAGACCCAACTTCCCTCGTTGACTTTGCAGTCAGAGTATCCAGGTTTGAACTGTGGCCCCACCAATTACTGGCTCTGTGGCCTTGGTCAAGCTTCTCAGGTACCTTCTCTGTCAGCTGGAGGAGTTCCTACTCCACAGGGCATTTGGGAGGATTAAATGAGGTAATCGTGTAAAGCTCTGCTGAGAGTAGTTTGTCAAGGAGTGATTTGGGTTATTACCAGCTATTATTTTTCTGTCTTCTTAGGAAATGTTGATTTCTGTATCAGATAAGAGATTTATACAGGCTTAAACAGAAAAACATTTTTTTTCATCAGGAAAAAAGACTTGGAAAATCTTCACCACCTGGAGGTTTCCTTGGGGCGATTCTCTTGCTTGCTGGGAGCCCCTCCGTGTCCACAGCCCTGAAGACTGACTTCCAGCTCAGCCTGCATCTAATCAGAGCAGAAGGACAGGACAGCTGTCCAGAGGTGAAATCTGTGTCAGATTCCTTTGCAAATATAGTTTTTCCAAAAACTGCAGCAGTGGTTGTGAAATACATGGCAAGTCTTGTTTCTCACTCTGGGCAGGGTTTCCACTTAAAACTTGAAACTGAAATTTTCTCTGTCAATAGCGTGCTTTGCAGCTGTCATTTTCTGGCTCCCTGTGGGTCCACATCCCATCCAGACGTAAAACCACTGGGCCAATTTCTGGCCTGGGAGGGCTGTTCTAAGTGGGTGAGGGTACTGTTCTTTTAAGGGCGGCTGCCACTTGAGTGCAAGTTCATTGTTCGAAACCCCAGCTGTACTTCATTAGGGTAATGACCGCAGACCAAGAGGGAGGCTGCCTGCCAAAAGTGACTCAGTGGAGAGAGAGATGCTGCTCCAAGAGAATGCAGCTTCACAAAGGACTGCTTAACCTGGACCCTAGCTCTCATAGGCCCAGGAGGGGAATTTTAGTTTCAAGTGCTGTGGTTGTTTTCACAGGCCCATAATGAGGATCTCTGTCAGAACCTAATCATTATCATAACATTTGAGTGGCCACAATTCCATTCAGTTCTACAGATAACCAATGGTGTCAATTATGCATAGGACACGGAGCTGGGTCTGGAGGCAATTCAGAGAAGTAGGACATGGTTCAAGCCCTCTAGTAGCTTACAATTTAGTAAGAAGATAAGACAAGTGTAATCACCAATTATTCAAACAAATATGCATTGGTTTTCTCTTATGTGCCTGGAAATGGGCCAGACTAGGGGCAGCAGGTGCATGAAGCACAGTCTCTGCCCTGGAAGAATGAAAGTAGACTATGAGCCACAGGGATTCCTTCTATCATTTTAAACTTTTTATTTTGAAACAATTTTAAACTCAGAGAAGAGGTGGATGAAGAGTACACGTGTCTACCCTTCACCTAGATTTCCGATTGTTAAGATTAGTTTTATCATGCTTGTCCCACTATATATATAGTTTTTTCTTCTTCTTCTATCTTTTTTCTTTTTTCTTCTTGAGGGTAAGTCGAAAACTCCTAAATATTTCACTGTATATTTCCTAAAAAGCAAAGACATTCTCCTACCTAATCACAGAACAACCATCAAAATCAAGAAAAATATTGATATAATATTATTATCTAATCCTAGGGCCTCAATTAAATTTCACCAATTGTTCCAACAATGGTCTTTATAGCAGAAAAAAAATTTCCTTTGTGGTTCATTATCCAATCCAGGATAGCATGCTGCATTTAGTTGTCGCATATATACAAGTATCTCTTTAGTCTCTTAATTCTGGAATACTTCCTCAGCCTTTTCTTGTCTTTTGTGACCTTGATATTTTTACAGCATACTGGACAGCTATTTTGTACAATGTCCCTCAATTTGAGTTTGTCTGATGCTTCTTCATGATTAGATTCAGGCTATGCATTTTTGGCAGGAATATCACCAAAGTGATGTTGTGTCCTTCTTAGTATATCACAGTAGAAAAGACATGACATCAATATGTCCTATCACTGGTCATGTTAACTCTTTTTTTTTTGTGTGTGAGGAAGATTGGCCCTGGGCTAACATCCATGCCCATCTTCTTCTACTTTGTATGGGATGCTGCCACAGCATGGCTTGACAAGCGGAGCGTCTGTCTGCACCGAGGACCTGAACTTTCGAACCCCGGGCTGCCGAAGCAGAGCACGCGAACTTACTTAAGCGCTATGCTACCCGGCTGGCCCGCATGTTAACTCTTATCATCTCGTTAAGCTGGTATTTGCCAGGTTTCTCCACTATAAGTTATTACTTTTTTTTCTTTTGTAATTGACAAGTATCTTATGGGGCGCTACCGTAAAATCATGTTAATATCCTCTTCCTCAACAAATGCTTGGCTTATTTTATCATCCTTGGATGATTCTTGCCTGAATAAAATATTACTACAATAGCTGTCAAATTTTGATTTTTCTCATTTTATCATTACTTAGTTAGCTTTCTACTGAAAGGAAGTGCTTTCCCTTTTCTGTCATTTATTTATTTATCCACTTATTTATTCCTATTGGCAAGATCCATGGATTTCCATTTCATTCAATGGGTCATAATCCATTATATCATTATTTTATCGCTCAAATTGTCCCCCATTTGGATAGTGGAGGCAAGCCCCTTCAAGCTGGTTTCTGTGTGATTTTTGACAAGTCCCCTTAACTTTTTGAGACTTCTGTATTTTCTGGAACGACAAGATGTTCCAGGCTCATCTTGTACTTTGCCTGCCTCAGCCATTTCTCCAAAGAGCCCTAATTGCTGTGAGTGGAGAATGGCATTCAGAAACAAGATCTGGGTGCCAGGGGCCCTCATCACTTCTAAGTCCTCTCAGTGGACAGAGCTAAGAAATGTATGTACGTTTATACGTATATATACACACATTTGTGTCTATTTTCTAGGTTTATGTAAATATATTAAAAATCATGAGTTCACAACAATAATTTCTATTCCAGTTCAACACTACAGGGCCCATTTTAGTCTTTACTCTTTCAATATTTATGACCCTTTTCTCCAACTGTGAAAAAGCTGGCTCCCATTACCTGTTCATATATTTATCTGCTTATTTTCCTTGTATGACAGCAATCTCCTGACCCAACCCCTCTGCTCTGGCCCTGCAGATCCCATGAACCCCATTACTCCAGCCCCATTGGCCCTGCCACCCCAAGTTAAGGGAGGAAAACTAATAAATATATACATATATATTTTTATTGAGGTCATAATAGTTTATAACATTGTGAAATTTCAGTTGTACATTATTATTTGCCAGTCACCATATATATGTGCCCCTTTACCGCTTATGCCCACCCCCCAGCCCCCTTCCCATCTGTTCTCTTTGTCCATGTGTTTGTTTATCTTCCGCATATGAGTGAAATCAAACGGTGTTTGTCTTTCTCTGTCTGGCGTATTTTTCTTAAGGTAACACCCTCAAGGTCCAACCATGTTTTTGCAAATGGGACGATTTTGTCTTTTTTTATGGCTGAGTGGTATTCCATCATATATATATACCTCATCTTCTTTATCCATTCATCAGTTTTTGGGCACTTGAGTTGCTTCCACGTCTTGGCTATCATGAATAATGCCACAGTGAACATAGAGGTGCATAAGTCTCTTTGAATTGTTGATTTTAAGTTCTTTGGATAAATTCTCAGTAGTGGGATAGCTGGGTCGTATGGTATTTCTATTTTTAATTTTTTGAGAAATAGCCATACTGTTTTACATAGTGACTGCACCAGTTGACATTCCCACCAGCAGTGTATGAGGGTTCCCTTTTCTCCACATCCTCTCCAACATTTGTTATTTCTTGTCTTGCTATTTATAGCCATTCTGACAGGTGTAAGGTGATATCTCATTGTAGTTTTGATTTGCATTTCCCTAATGATTAGTGATGTTGAACATCTTTTCACGTGCCTGTTGGCTATCTGTACATCTTCTTTGGAAAAAAGTCTGTTCAGATCCTCTGTCCATTTTTTGATCAAGTTGTTTGTTTTTTTTTGTTGTTGAGTTGTATGAGTTCTTTATACAGTTTGAACATTAACCTTTTGTTGGATATATCATTTGCAAATGTTTTCTCCCAGTTGGTGGGTTGTCTTTTCACTTTGTTCCTGGTTTCCTTTGCCTTGCAGAAGCTTTTTAGTCTGATGTAGTCCCATTTGTTTATTTTTTCTTTTGGGAAACTAATAAATATTTTTTAAAGAAAAAAAGGGAAAAGAAGGGAAGTGGAAGAGGAACCACAGTTGCTATGGTCTGAATGTCTGTGTCCCTCACAAATTCATTTGTTGGAATCCTAATGCCCAATGCGGTATTAAGAGGGGGGGCCTTTGGGAGGTGATTAGGTCATGAGGGTGGGGCCTCACAATGGGATTAGCGTTCCTATAAAAGAGACCCCCAGGCCTCTTTCCTCCTTCCACTCTGTGAGGACACAGTGAGAAGGTACCACATATGAATGGGGAAGCGGGCCTTCTCTAGACACTGAATCTGCCAGCACCATCAGCTTGGACTTGCAGCCTCCAGAACTGTAAGAAATAAATGTTTGTTGTTTATAAGCCACTCAGTCTATGATATTTTTGTTATAGCAGCCTGAACAGACTAAGATAACAATCTTAAAAGAAAAAATAATAAATTGTCCAAAATTTATTCCATACTCCACCAATTCCTCTTTTATAAATAAATTCAATTATTAGATTTAATTGTTTGGAGATTTAATGTTTAATATTTTAAAACCCAATAAATTATTGTACAATTGTAATAGTAAGTATTATATAATATTTTTCAATTCGAATTCAAAGCAAGTAACATATATATCATCTTAAATAACCTGTATTTTTCTCAAAAAAAGAAACAGAAAAGTATTGCCTCTAAGAAATTCCACATCTTTTCTTCTTTCTCAACCAGATTTGTTTCCCTGGTTCTCCCCAAGGATTGGTGTCAGGACCCATGTCTCATGTAATTGTATCAAAAAAATGATGAGGAGCAGCATTGCAGGAGAAATGGCTTCCCCACTCCTGAGTCAGGAGGTGCGTGTATGCGTGCGTGCGTGCGTGCGTGCGTGTGTGTGTGCATGCTAGTGTTAGTCAAGGGATGATATCGCAGAATGACCATTTATCTACCTACCCTCATGAAATAATAGATACTTATTTCACCACGACCCCTCTGCTTTCCTTTTCTGGTAATATCCCCAGGGGGCTGGCCTTATCTAGAAGAAATCATAGATAATTGCCCCTGAGCAAAAAGTATTATCTGATGAAAACAAAATTTTACAAAAATTTCATAGAGAGATTAAAATTGTACAAATAAACATATTATTATTGTTTGACTTAAACATGAGGTTATGTTGGGTATGTTGGTGACTAATACGTTTTAACAGGATGTCCAGGGATCTTCCTTTTTTTCATCCCGAGAACAGAGGACTGCTTCTCTGTGGGGCTTGCCACCTCCCAGCAGCGCTTAAAGAGATTGAGTCACACCATCTGGAGAGAGAAAGGTTTGGGGATTTCAGTCTTTGTAAAGACATAGGAGAAGAAGGGCTACTTCCTTCCTTACCCAAAGCCCAAAGAAAAAGGGCCCCAACAGAATCTCCTAAAGATGAGGGTATCTACAAGAAGACAAGATCGGCATTTCATTCCTTGGTTGACTGACTACTTAGCTACAAGATTTGCTGATCTGCCCCTATAAGACCAGAGCAGAGAAAAAAAGAATGGGTGAATGTTGGCCATGTTCCTGGATGAGTGTAGAAGATGGGTCCCTCACTTGCCTGGAGGCCTGAGAGTTCGCCACAAATTGTAGATGATCCCAGAAGCTATGGTTTTGTCAGCACTACTACTTGATGGAGGGCAAGTCCACGAGGTGTACATGTCAGAGAAATGCAGCTTGAGACCCCCAGCTCAGAGTCAGCTGGTAGATGCGGCTAAATATGGCCAGGGGCTGCTCAGGCTCGTTAGTTGCGTGAAAATGAACCCCTTGCCGTGGGCCACGTGGAAGCTACCACCTGTCCATCCTAAATCCAAGACAATGGTGGAAACAGCTGTTATGGCCAACCGAGTACAGAACTGGGGGCCCGGCAGTTAAAGAAGGAGACATCTCTCCCTTTGGCCTTTCCCTCCCCTCCCCCCACAAGCACACCTGAGGAACTAGCATCTAAAAGAAGGAGGAGGAGGAGGGGGCTGAGTCAGGCACTCCCCCTACCCCATACAACTCTACCTTGTGCTTAGGAAAGGGAAGGAAATGATTTGAAACCAAATTTGGGGTTGAAGTTTTAGAAGAACAGGACTAGAAGATTGTTTTGTTTTAATAACCAAAAATGGCTAAAAATATATGCAGTCTAGCCAAGTAGTCCCTAAGGGAACCACTCCCCGTAGTAAAAGGGGGTGGGGAGTTGGTGTCAATTCTTGTAAAATAGAATTCTTTAATGTTCATATGCCAAAGAGTTGAGATTTCTCAACAAACTGTTTGCACAGACATCTGTTAAAAATGATATTATTTCAGAACGCTGTTCTGGCTTGCACAATTCTGAAAAAGAGTTTCCAGAATGCAACTAATACAGATATCTACTATTAGATGCAAAAAACATGTTAGTAACCAAGTGCCATGGGAATGGAGAGGAGGGAGAGATGACTTCCACATGGAGTCTCCCCTGGGCTCTCCTGACAACAGGAAAGTTGCCCGATTGAGCCCAGATGAACTGACAGCTTCCTCTTACTTTGATCATTACAGAAGGGAAATTCTTCAACTTCCTCCCCCAAGTTCAACCCAGTTCTGTACTTATTCTTTCCCCCGCCCCTAAAATACACTCCTGCATTGAAGACGAAGACCTTACGTTTATTGGCCTTAGTTTGCTACTTAGAATGGAAGAGGGCAGAGGCCAGGTGTCTTTGGCTCTGTTGTCATAATGTTGCTCACTGCAGTCACTGAATGTATTTGGAAGAATATGAAGAATTAGAGCTACAGGGTGCATATTTTCACGTGCATGCCCTTGAACACACTTTTAAAACTTTTTTGGAAGGAGCTTGGGACTTAGAGTTGGATAAATTTGAAATAAAATTTTAACTCGACCGTTTCCTGGGAAAACCAGTTAATTTCTTTGAGCCTGAGTATCTTTGCCGATGAACAGGGGATAATAAGATTGAGGTAATAGGATTACTGGGAGGCTGTAGTGAGATGACATATTGAAGTGCCTAGCCCTGCCTGCCACCTTGAGCGCCTCAATAAATGGAAGTTCTTTCCAGTCTTTCTTCACACTCAGCACCTGGCCCAGTGGTGGGCACAGCAGAAGTTGCTCAATAATTATTTCGCAGCATGAGTTCTAGCACTGTCTCAGGGGTGCCAGGCACAATAACCCATGCTAACCAGCTTGAGTGAAAAGAGTATTTGTCGTAAGGACCCATGGACTGGCTTCCTGTTGGTTAGTGTTCCCCCGTAGTGGATGCTGGGATGTGACTTTGTCTTGTGATGATGCACACTCCTCCTCCGATTCTACATGACCTTGCCCTTCAGCTTCCGAAAGTTAGCCTGGTCAAGATTTCAGTTCTCCCATTTCACGTTTCTGGGAGGGAGAATCTTTTTGTTCAGATTTAGTCAGGATTTTATCTCTAGTCCACTCAGCTGTGGTCAGAGCTGTAAACATGGCCCCCCGGGCCTACTTCAAGGGAGGGGCTGTGGGTGAGAGAAAATCATCTTAGTCAAGGGTGTGGTCAGCCAGGATAGAACTTGCATCTCCACTACAATCACTGAGATCAAATGGGATTCATTCTTCACTCTGTAACTAAGGAGACCTCTCAGAGGATGAATCTCCAGAGCTTATATCGACTATAAAAAACACCATGTATACATTTCATAACCAATTAAAATATTTTTTACTTAAATAAGTAAAAATACAACCCGGTGGCGTAGTGGTTAAGTTCACGTGCTCCACTTTGGCAGCCCGGGGTTCTCGGGTTCAGATCCCAGGTGTGGACCTACGCACTGCTCATCAAACCATGCTGTGGCGGTGTCCCAAATGCAAAGTAGTGGAAGATGGGCACAGATGTTAGCCCAGGGCCAATCTTCCTCAAGCAAAAAGAGGAAGATTGGCAACAGGTCTTAGCTCAGGGCCAGTCTTCCTCACCAAAAAAAAAAAAAAAATTTATGCAGGGGCTGGCCTCATGGCATAGTGGTTAAGTTTGAACACTTTGGCGGCCTGGGTCACGGGTTTGGATCCTAGGCACGGGCCTACACCACTTGTCAGCCATGCTGTGGCAGTGACCCACATATAAAGTGGAGGAAGATTGGCACAGATGTTAGCTCAGGGCTAATCTTCCTCAGGAAAAAAAAATATATATATGTATATATATATTTATGTATCATTTACTATGTGCCAGGCACTGTCTCAAGAGTTCTACAAATATTAACTCATTCAATCACTATAACTGGTTGAAGAAAGGCATGATGAATGACTCCAAATCTTAAAATTTTACTAAAGGCACAGAGAGGCAGAGTGATTTGCTCAAGAACACACAGTTAGTTGGCAGCAGAGCCAAGATTTGAACTCAGGCAGTTTGGTGTGCAGAGTCCACACTCGAGACCACTCTGTGATGCTGCACCACTTACTAAGACAGCCAGTAACTGCTGTGCAAGGCTGCCTCAGACCAAAGATGCTAGCATATTTACTTATGACCTAACAATGTGAGGGTATTACCACATGTGAGCATCCTCTCGGTGCTTTCAGAGATGAGTCAGCGGAGGCTGACGTTCACTCCCACTTGGCTTGCATCCTTGTTGGGGTCAACGGGTGCTCTTGGGAGCTCTGCTGCACGCTCCGTATGACCTTGAAAGGGTTACATGTGCTAATGGTTTGGTTTTGCATTCGTGTTTTTAAAGTCTTTTCACCTCAGTAACATTTTCCATTTTCTAACAACACTTTAAATTCCACTTCTATTACTTGAGCATCAGGCACAATTATGCCATTTTGAGTTTTTTCTTTGCAATTAATGCAATCATATGATGCATCACTAATGCCAACCAGGAGTCTTATCACAAAATAGTATAAATTATCATATTTCTATATACATTTGCAAGTGTCTTATCAACATTCCAATCCTGTATACATTTTTATTAAAAAACACTCTCTGTGTTGGATTTCTGGAACTGTTAACCATCAGCCAACTAGATCAGTTTACATGACTGCCTCTCTCACAGAGGGAAACTCTGATTGAAATTGGCAACTTAAGTCGGGTTACATGAGATTTCTTACCCAATCAAAGAAGCTCTTTGAGCTGCCAAAATTGTTCATAAGACTGTAAGACCATTTTCCCATATAGATAAATATATAGATAAATATAGATATAGATCATCTTCATATTATATCTTTAAGACCATTTTCTCATATATAGATAATACTCTACATAAGTATGTAGATAGGCACAATGAACAACTTTTATATATAAATTCTGCTGCTTAATAATGAGAACATTGGGTTAATTTTCTAGATAATGATCTGGAAAAGGCATTGGGTCAAAAGTTGCCCAAGCGTCTCAGATCACTGGTTGTGCTTTGGTTTGCTTTATATAAAAATGGGTATATAATCATAAAATTTGTTCCAGAGAGTCAGTGTAATTTTAATTTTGGTAAGTCACAATTCTTCTGCTTCAAATCTTCTGGCCGTTAAATAAAGATAAAAATACCTTCCTACATACAAGGTGGTTGAGAAAGTGACACAAAAGTATAGGCTCTCTTTCGCACCCAGCTCTGTCTCAATATCCTCTCTTGATTTTGCTGTCCCTCTTCTCTCTGAGGAGAAACCCCTTGCTTAACTCTGATTCTACATGTAGCTGTGTGATCCAGCAGACAATGGGTGTGGCAACCTGCCAAAGACTTAATCTCTGATTTATTATTTGCCATTTTGCAAGAAGATACCAGAAAGTACCTCCTGTTCAGCCTGGAGTAGAAACTCATGGGGAGGAATGGAAGGTATTTCCCACTGCCTTCCCCTCCTGTCCCCCAACTAAGGACGGTAAACAGGACCTTCTGTTTCTAAGGTCGAAGCCCTTTCTGCAGGCCACTGAGCTCTGTTCTGTTACTGTAGAAGGAGACTGCAGAACATGAGTTAATTCAGAATATAAGAAGAGGGAAAAGGAGGAGGAGGAAGGTAAAAGAGAGGGAGCTTTGGGTCCCCTGGCTAAGTCATATAAGAATCATTTCTAAGGTTGTTACATGGTCTAGGATGTGCTGGGGCTTACAGACCAGGAAAGGATTTCTGACGGGTCATTGAGCAAGTGTCCTGGAGCACTGGTCAGACAAGAGGACCCATCCCAGCACTGAAGCCCAGGAGCACTCACCAGGAACTCTGTCCCATTGTGTGAGTAGGATCCTTGCTGTCCCTATACTATAGGGTCTTTGTCTACTACCCTTCTAGTACCATAGTGTAGGTCCCTACATTTCAGGATACCACTGGATAATTTCCTAGTGGCACAACAGCATGGATCCCAAGCAGGACCAGCTACACGAATATGCCATCTGTGTAGTTGCACAGGCCCCCCAACTCAGAAAGGTCCCATGCTGGTTTAATGCTCTGCTGTTGCCATCTTGAAATTCTTAATAGTTTTATCTTTGAACTTGTGTTTTGTAAATGAAGTCCAATGGGACAACGGAGTATGTGTGTGAGGAGAGGAGATATCGCTATACG
Source organism: Diceros bicornis minor (assembly GCF_020826845.1). NCBI lineage: Eukaryota > Metazoa > Chordata > Mammalia > Perissodactyla > Rhinocerotidae > Diceros > Diceros bicornis. Next base: position 54,604,581 of record NC_080749.1, read on the forward strand.
CGTGTCCACTGTTCCTTGATGCCCCATCCACATATAGCATTCATGAAGTTCCATGAGCACAGAATTTCTGTGAATCCCTGATTTGTAGGAGTTCCATGAGACTCAAAAGAGAGTACAAGGTGAGAACAGTATATCTATGACTGAGTCAAGGAGGGTGCGGACATCCGCGAGAGGCCACAGTTTCTACTTGAATCAGTACTTGCTTCTAACACAGAAAGAAGGAAACAGTGTTCGAAGAAACACCAATGGACGCTATCATATTCTTTCTTACCCATATTACTTCCCTGTATTAGCCAACCACTTATGCTGGAAATGATGACATTGAAGGAAAGAGAAACATAGGGCAACTCACAATTCTTTTTCCTTTCAGTCCTTCCTTACTCATCAGTAAGCTGAAGATAGAAAATGTTGGTAGAATGTGCATGTATCAAACAAGAAGCAAAATAAAGAACTGAGGTAGTTTTGTGTAGCATTTTCACTGTTCTGATAAGAATGAAATACATATGCATGTATGAGCTGGGAACTACAAACTGTGTCATTTCAGTGATTCAACACACAAGTTAAATGTTCTTATATTTGCATTTAAAATAGAACTGCACAATATAAAGATGAACAGAAAAATTCAAACCAATAATTTGAAATTTTAATTTTTCTTTCCTTAGAATGACATTAAATAACAAATAAAAAACACCTTAACAAGCCGAGAGAACAAGCTCATAGAAGAAAGGAAAAAGCTTTATATTTTAGTATCTTTAGTTGCATTTTCTTTTTGAACTGGACTCCATAAATTACGGACAAGAAGACTTGCATTTTCATTTTGCACTGGGACCTGCAAATTATGTAGCCATCCTTGCCCCCAGCGTCCCTCCAGGGCACCCAGTTGGGTTGGGAGGGACATGAGCACTGGTATTTGGGGGCCAGGCAGGCATGCCAGGGCACTCCAAGCTGGGGTCAGAAGGAAGTAGACACAGACCCCAGCCAAAAGGGCAAGGTTTCCTCATCAAAAGAAAGGATTTGAACAAGAGGTGGAACTTGGTAGAGTGAATGGGTAGAGACTCAAAGATCTTTATCCAATAGAGATTTGTGCTCTTGAAGATTTGTGAATGACCTGCCTGGGCTACAAGGTTAAGGCTCTGATGCCGAAGCTGCTATGCCTCCCAGGTCAGAGCTGCCCGGAAGCTTGGACAGCATGTGATGCTGGCGTGGAGGCTTGCTCAGGCCTAGGAAAATCAGAGCATTTGAAAGCTGGGAGGGATCTCCCAGGGGATCACCTGGCTCAGCTCTTTTACACATGAGGAAACCGAGACTCTGAGTTTAGTGGGAGAGGAAACCTGACCTCTAACCCAGTCTGAGCTTTATTTCTAAGCAGTGGTGCAGCCTTGGGCAAGCCACCCTTCCTTTCCAATACTCTGTTTTCTTGTTTTAAATTGAGGGGGTTAAATTATAAGTCCTCCAAGGAGACTGGTCTGTTTCTAGGAGCCTAATATTTAAATGTGTCACACTGACCCCAGGTATTCATATTCATTTAAGTCTTACTCTATTTTTTTTTGTGAGGGAGATCAGCCCTGAGCTAACATCCGTGCTAATCCTCCTCTTTTTGCTGAGGAAGACCGGCTCTGAGCTAACATCTATTGCCAATCCTCCTCCTTTTTTTCCCCAAAGCCCCAGTAGATAGTTGTATGTCATAGTTGCACATCCTTCTAGTTGCTGTATGTGGGACGCGGCCTCAGCATGGCCAGAGAAGCGGTGTGTCAGTGCGCGCCCGGGATCCGAACCAGGGCCGCCAGTAGTGGAGTGAACGCACTTAACTGCTAAGACACGGGGCTGGCCCTTAAGTCTTACTTTAAATGGCACATTATGCCATTGAAAGTAGACGTGAACATCTATGCTCCTGCTTTAATAACGGCTTCTTTAAGATAAAGGCGTAATTCATAGGATTGTGTGCTGTGAAAGTTCTGAAACTTTGTACTCTATTTCAGGGAAAATCCAGCCATAACACTAGTTTATTTGGTAGCATTTTGTCTATAATTTGTGTAGTTCTCTAGGATCAAATAATGAGAAACCATGAACCTAGCCTGAAAATGTAAACTTATAAAATTAGAGCAATATTTTATGCAGATGTATGTTTATTTTAATTATGATGCTTTCTCACCCCTTGGGAGAACAGGAACCATAAACTACAGTTTCCATTAGGTGATTGAAGTGATTTTGGTTAAATATCAGCAGTATTAGGGATTCTGTTGGTCTCTATGGGAAACTAAAACATGTGCTGATGTGCCATGGTGAGGGTGAAAGAAGAGATCTGGAATTGAAGGCTAATTTGTGTAATTGGAGAATTAATAACTATCACTTTTATGGGCACAAAAAAGAAGGAAGTAAGCTGTAGGTATGAAGGAGCTTCGTCAGAGGTTGAATTGGTACCTCTAAGGCACCATCTTTGTGCCAGGAATGGCAAAAAACACTTTGGGCAGTGTGTCCTGCCACTGAAGCTCACTCCTGAGCCCTATTTATCTCAGTTCTTAGATTTGGCTGGGCCCTGGGGTCGTGGATTTCTGAACCAGAAGGCTCCTAATTTATTCAGAAGCCATGGCTCTGTCTCTTTCTTGCATATGCATGACCATGCCTCTATCCAGCCATGGTTTCCATCATAGTTGAGCTGATGTCACACAGAGATGACAAATGACCATCTTTAGAGTCCTTGCAAACCCTGGACACAGATATTTATAAATATGAAGGTTTTGACTTTCATTATCCTTCTCTAATGGCTCTTCTCATGGAAAAAATAAATTGGCAAAAGTTCAATTTATTGTATAAGCTCTTTTACATTCCCAAACATTTCTTTCTGTCCTTTTTTTAAAATAGGATCTGGACCATCCACCAGGATTAGTGGATTGAACTTCATGAGAGGAATGGAACACTAGAAAGAGAAAGACCGTGGAGCCTCCAGAAGAGGCCCTTCTGCAGGCACTGTGGTCCGCATGGGTTGATGGAGAGTCACGGCTTCCTCACCTTCATTTCCCGACCTAGACTCACTGCTGACCCCCTGCAGCCTTCATTCTTGGACTTGCACACAAACTCTTTCTTGCCTTAACCCCTGCTTGGTATTGACTTCTTGTCCTGCTGCTGAGCTGACCTGGGGTTTTGCCCTGACTGCTCCTCACTCCACTTTTTACTTTGCTGACTAAGTTTTAGCATCAAGCCCTCATCTCCACCAGCCTCTAAGACTGGCCTGTTTCTAATTTGGGTTTCACTCACTTCCTGCCTGTCCTGTGATATTATAGTTGCTAGAATTAGAGAGAGTCTCCATTTTTCTCCGTACTGATAGCCTTTTCTTCTCAAATCATGGATGGCGGTGGTAGTGGCAGGAGGGGATATTGGAGGAAAATGCTGTGTTTTGGTGTCCTGGACTCATTCTCCCTGGAACAAGCTTCTTAGGTGAGCTTTAGTTGCTGGGAGAACTGCCTTTTTTATCCCATGGAGGGCTCATAAGTCTGCTATACTTAGGTTTAATTACAAATGAGTGTTCGTTGGCTCTTTCTACTGTAAAGTGAGCGAAGGCGAGAGGCAAGTCAAGTCAAGGAATTCTAAAGAAATAAATGAATAAACCAATGAAAAAACACTTTATATTAAGCATAAAGACATTATGCTATTAAAGCTATGGTTAAGTTAAACATATAAATGTATTGTGTGTCTATTGTGTCAAATCTTATAAATAAAAAACATAATCAAATCTAATGAGTATTGGCAGGAAATTCTCATTTATTTTTTATGCAAATGAATTGCTGTTTGTGTAAGTATGAAAATAGCTCCAGGTGGAAAATGTGTATTTATGACCCATTATAGTAATTAAGAGCGTGGTGTCAAGGCTTGAAGCCCTAGGTCCTGAACCTGGCTCTGCCACTTATTAGCTGTGGACCTTGGGAAAACGTCCTCATCTGGAAAATAGAAATAATAGCAGTACTAACCTCATAGGACCATTGTGAGTTCTAAATGAATTAATATGTGTAAAGTGCCCTGCATATAGTAATTACTTAATAAATATCAGCTATCACCATCATTATTATTACATATAAGATGAACAAGAAAATAGAACTCTGAAAAGATTTTTTAAAGTAATGAGAAGGCTTTGGGAGATTAAGAAGAGAAAACTAACAAAGTAAAATGGAAGAAGTAGATGTATTTCTATTTGCTTGTTGAAATTCACAAATAACTTCAAAGATTGAAATTATTTCAAGTAGTTTTCCTTGGCCAAGCGTAGAGTTGCTATCACCTTCACTGAGCATCTCTCTCTATGGAGATTATAATTACTACCAAGTTGATACTAAACCAATCAAATGTGCCTGACCCAGGCATACATCGCTTTTCAATGTCTTCATGTTCTAAGGAAAAAAGCTTTTTAATTTATGGTAATCTAATCTGTGCATGGTGCTTCGGATATTCTGTTAAACCAGCTCAGTCAAAACCCTAAAATTTCAAGCGTTCTCAGACATAAATTGCATCAGCCAGCCTAGGGCAGTGGCTGAAAAGTGGAGGAGGGAGGGAAAGAAAAAGAAGAGAATGCTTTATCATAGGGGACTATTATTTCCTTTGTCATATTTTGGTTTCTTTAAAATTGTTCCGTTGCATTTAAGTCCCCAAGAGCCACAAAAATTATGTAGAATAATAGCCGGCATTTGTGAAAAGATTCCTTGGAGAACATTTGAAAAACACAAGCAGCCCTTGAACCTTCTTGCATCCAGTACAACTGACAGGCATTGTGAGCTGCAGCCACCTGCAAGAGTTCTAAAATAGATGCTTTCATAAAACAGAAAACTCTCAGAATTGATGTGTTAATATTATTCTCTTAATTACTTGACATCTGACCTAAGTAGTAGTAATAAGACGATTCCGGCCAAAGCGAAAGGGAGAGTGGAGGCCGTCATTCACATATTTTTGGCCACAAGAAAGAAAAAAAAGGACAGCTTTTGAGGAAAAAAAACATCTCTGGTATCAGGCAGATTGTCTACCCAGCTGAAATTCACTAAATAATTGCTTAACCCACCACTTCACCTTTCCTGTGTATACCAGCTTAGATTTTCAACAACACAAAGAGCTTCCTCACCGTTTGGGGGTTGTGAGAAGAGGATCATCTGGGTAGGGAGTGGGGAATGTTCAAAGGAAAATGTATATTATAGTGATTTTGTTTATGGAGATTTTTCAAAGCGTGAAACAAAACATATAGAAATAAATATTGGGTTTAAAAAAAAAAAACACTTAGAAGCCCTGGGGGAAAGAAAAACTCCAAATAACGGAAACTTCATTAAAAGATAGAAATTATAGGTCTGAAATTCAAGCTACATCAGTAACTTCTAGTAACCAAACTGAGGCTCCCTGTGTGGGTCACATCCCATCTGCGTATTTCCCAGCCTAAGACAAGGTTTTATTTCTTATTTGTCGTTCTCTTTTTTCAGACTGTCAACACTGCAAAGCCATACAGCTGTGGGGAAGGCAGCTGTGTGATATTCCACCTCCCACATCGTCAGCCAAATTGTCCGCTCAGTTTTCTTTATCACTGGTACTGGTGGGATAGAATGCCAAGGGCTGAGGGCTGATTTCTGTCAATTAACTGGCTTTCTCAGGTATCTCTCTCTTTAAGACCTCTCTTTTTGCTAATCGTTCCCTCCCCCTATATTCTTTCAGCCTTTTTTCTCTGCTTTTTTGTAGTAGTAGAAAGATCATGTTCCTGATACAGTTTTGATTCCTGATCATTTCCTTCATATGCAGCCATAAGCATAACCATGCACTTAAAAATCCCCCTTCCTTTTTTGGATGGCTATATAGTACCACTACATGGAAGAAGCACACTTCATTTAACCATTTTCATACTTAACCAGAAACAACTGCACGATGAACATCTATACATAAATCTTTATCTTCATTTCTGATTATTTCCATCTGGATGCCTAGAAGTGGCATTGCTGGATAAAAGGCTATGAGCTTTTTAAGGGTTTTTGATGCATAATGCCAAATGGCTTTCCTTTCTAGATCCATGAGCGTAGTAGGATAGTCTAAGTTATTTTTAGTACATCCCACATGAGAGATGTACTAAAAATGTTCTTTCTCTCCTCCGTGTAATGTGGAGGCCACGTCAGACCTGAGAACTGTGTTTGCCAACTGTACCTGGCATAAGCGTCCCTGGGGTGCTGGTTATCCGTATGGATGTCTGGCACCCTGGCCTTGAGATTCTGATGCTGCAGCTGTGGGCGGGTCTCTGGAATCTGTGGTGGCACGTTAGCATGCTCCCCAGGAGATGTGTATGGCAGAGATGTGGGAGAGGCAGTCCTTCAGAGTCGGGGTGAGCGGAGCAGGGAGAGGAATAGCAAATAGTGTCAGGCCCTCAGCCTTGTGCCTCCAAGGTAGAAACTTTGAAAGAAATGTTGGGATAGTGTCTGTTTCAGGGATCTATAAAGCCAGACCCAAAGCGACGCTGGGAGGGAGAAGAGGTATGGTGAAGAGAGAGGTGATGATGAAGGTAGGCATTCAAGATGGACAAGATTATGTGAGCATAATCGTTACGGAAGGCTTCCCGGAGGAGATGTGCTGAGATTGCTGACAGCTTGCCTAAGGATTATTCTCACATGCACACACACATACATGTGCTTTGCTCTAAAATCTCCTGTGTATAAACTGTATGATTTCATTAGATAAGAAATATGTGAATAAATTCCTCCTATAAAACCTTAAAGCATTGCAGATAAGTCTAAAATGATCTTTAACTGTCATTAACAACACCACCCACTCCCCTCAAGTAACCATTGCCATCAGCTTGGTATAGCTACATCCATAGTTTTTTCTGTACACTCATATCCATATATATGCCTGTACAAAATATACAGAATAGTTGTAAGTGTCCTATATATATGCCTGTATAAAATACATAGAATAGTTGTAAGTGTGAGCACATTTTGTATAAATAATACCACACAGTATGCATTGTTTTGCAACTTGCTTGGGGGGCATTTTGGCCCACTCTAACAATTTATTTTAGAGCTTTCTGGATTTCAAATTAGTTTCTTTTTTTTTGAGGAAGATCAGCCCTGAGCTAACATCCATGCTAATCCTCCTCTTTTTGCTAAGGAAGACCGGCCCTGAGCTAACATCTATTGCCAATCCTCCTCCTTTTTTTTTTCCTTCCCCTTTTTCTCCCCAGAGCCCCAGTAGATAGTTGTATGTCGTAGTTGCACATCCTTCTAGTTGCTGTATGTGGGACGCCGCCTCAGCATGGCCGGACAAGCGGTGCATCGGTGCGCACCTGGGATCTGAACCCAGGCTGCCAGTAGTGGAGTGCTCGCACTTAACCGCTAAGCCATGGGGCCGGCCCCTCAAATTAGTTTTTAACTGCACAATTAACATGAGAGTACAGTCTCCTCGTAAATGAAAAAAAGAAAGAAATTGCAGATAAAGCTAAAATCCCCTTTGCCTGTCACTCAATCCTACTCCTCTCTTCTCTTTTCCAGGGGTAAATCTTGTCATCCTTTTGGAGGGCATCCTTGGCCATGGCTGTATTTTACACCTTCTCTGTGGTTCTATTAACTCCCCAACACCTCACTGCAGGCATTGGCCGTCGTGCAATCTTAGAACCGAAAGGATATTTTTTAGGGATATTATCTAGTCCAGCCTCTTATTGTATAGCAGCAGAAGTAGATCAAATGCCTGGTCTCAGGTCATACTAATTACCTTGGCCATGGTTTTTGTGACCCTTGCTTGTGTGCTCCTCACTGTACCAATCCGGGTTACTTCTGGCAACTTCCACTAAAACGGTTTCGATTGAAAGCATCCTTAGTAGCAACTCCATTCACAAAGAGTCAGTGAAATTCTCTCTTTCACCAAGATGTAGGCTTTGAGGAGGAAAGAATTAGGCAGCTAATGTCCAGCCTGAGCTACATAAGGAGCCTCACTTCCCTGTTACTTTAAGCAACTGAGAGCACCAGGAAGAGCGTGGCCCTTGGGGTTGACTCCTGATCCTGCGGGTGACAGCAGGCCTTGGCCCCAACTTTCTGAATCCCTCAGTGGGGCAAGAGTTTCATTTTGAGGCCAAGCATTTGAAGGCCAGCTCCCACCTTTTGGCTTTCTAACGATGTCAGAGGCAGAAAGAGCACAGCTTGACTCTTGCATTCCAGGTTTAGTCCATTTCAGGGATAAGCGGAAAGAAAAAAAAAAGAAAAGAAAGAGAGAAAAAAAACCCTTTGGCTCACAAAGTAAGAATCTTTGAAATGAAAGTTGTGTAGAGAGTAAATATGGAGCCCCACAATGCCATCTCTAGAGCCGCATTTCAGAACACAAGGGCACTTCCACTCTGTGACGGAAAGTTAAGAGATTTCATGTTCCTTAATTAAAACGTATCTCCAGAGTCAGTGGGAGGCACCCGCACAGCCCCTACCTGAAGATGCCGATTTACAGAAAAACTTCCAGCCGTGGGATTCATACAAGGGACATGCTGGCAATTGTGAGTTTCTTTTCAAATCGGCTTCTGTCTGTCATACCTATGTAGTTACAAAATCAAAAGGGATAATAAAGTTCAATTGTATATTCACAGTTTGATATCTCTATTGACAGGTCTCACACAAAAAACACCATTTCAGGAAACTCGGATTCTGTGTCCCTCTCTGAAAGGCACTGAAAGGCTCTCCTGGGCTGCAAATCCCCACCTACCAATCCCTCTAAATCTGAATCTATAAAGTGGCCCCATCAAGGTTCAAAGGTGTCAAATTGGGCCTCCTCTCCCCAGGTTCTGTTTGTGATTTTAAAATATCCCTCTGATGGTGAGGGAAAAAGGAAACCACCCAGACCAAACCACAACTGAGTTAAAATCCCAACTCCTCGGTGGAGAAGAGCAGTTAACCCAAGCGTCACCACACCCGGAGGGGGCTGAAGCCACTGCTGCACGGAGGCCTTGGGCAGATGGGAACAACCCTCACAGCTGCCCCGTCGCCCTCTCTCCGTCTATGAGAGTCCGTATAAATTCTGAGTAGTTCTCATGCTTTTAAAATGTCAATATATTTCACTCCCATGGAAATATTCTTCAAGACCACTAAAAAACTAACATGCAGGTGCCTCTAATGTTTAGAGAAGATTTTTCTTGGAAAATAGGGGTGTGTGTTTGGCTGGATTCAAAACCAGCAAGTCTGTTCTTGTCATAGTGTTTGGGGCTAGGCTTACGCAAGAGCAGAGCACATCTGAATGCGAAAATTAAATGGAGGAACGGGAGGGGGGAACAGGTGCTCTTTTATAAAGGCTAAATTCCATATTTACCAAACTGATTTGCATGAGGCATATTTTCAATGAAAATATTGCTACTCATTTTGCTGCATTTGTGCAACAGAAACATAAGGATGGAGCAGAAGAGGGATGCGGTTCTCGAGCTGTCTTGTACCGACCCTTTAGCTGGCAGTTAAGCGGCACATTTGGGAGATCAGCTCTTAGAACTTCTGGCTTCCCGATGCCACGATAGCAGGCCGTGGGGGTTCCTCTAACCCCACAATCCAGCCTCTGAGTCAAGAGTCAAATGGGAATCTAGACAAGATGGTGAGAAGTCATTCGTTCCATTGTGTATCACCAAGTGAGAATGCTTGAATTATCTCCAAAGAATTCTCCTCTGTTTTAAGTTAATTCCACACCTTCTCTTAGTAATCCAAGCCAGTGTTAATTCTTACTACCAAGAATGTCTTCCTGCTGTTTTAAACATTTTATTCATGCTTTACTTCCTCTTCACGTAAACCCATAATGAAAAAGTGCTGTCAGCTACATAGATTAAATTTACATTCTTAAATCAACCCTATGATGTAGGTACATTACATCCCATTTTACAGATAAAGAAACTGAAGCAGTGGGGCCGGCCCCGTGGCGCAGCGGTTAAGTGTGCGTGCTCCGCTGTGGCGGCCCAGGGTTCGCAGGTTCAGATCCTGGGCGAGCACCAATGCACTGCTCGTCAAGCCATGCTGTGGCGGCGTCCCATATAAACTAGAGGAAGATCGGCACGGATGTTAGCTCAGGGCCAATCTTCCTTGGCAAAAAGAGGAGGATTGGCATAAGATGTTAGCTCAGGGCTGATCATCCTCACAAAAAAAACAAAAACAAAAACAAAAAAAAACAAAAACCTGAAGCAGAGAGAGAAGAAACTGGCTCTAGGTCAGCCAGCTGATAAGTGATAGACCAAAGATTTAAAGCCAGGCTTCTGACTCTGGAGTCTAAATTCACTTCACTACCACAAGATGCAACCTGGCATTCTCAGACACCGTCAGTCCCAAATGGAGTGACTAACAACACACTAAGTAAGCCCCAGAGAAATTGAACCCAGGCCAGAAATAAGAGGTAGAAATTGGAATAAGTTAGGTGACCAATTGGCTGATGTAAGATGCTAGCACAATGGCTGGCAAATTGCCCACACAAACATATGCAGATTCAATTACAGGTGGGCAGGTGGTGAGCAGTTTCCAATGAGCAAGGCCGGTATCTCGTAAGCAAGGCTCTACAGTCCATGTTCTCCAGACTACTCCAGAGTGGGTCCAACAGGGCAAATCCAGTGGACCTGTGTCTTTAGGGGACTCTCCAAGGGATTGCAAAGTTCCAGGGTCACTGTGAAATTTCTATTTATCTTTGAGAGGTTGCTCTGAAAAGGTCTTGTAGAGCATCTTGTAGAGAAGTGAACTCCCAGAATGCTTCACTCTTTCTTTGTTGAACTCAGACAAACTCAGAACCAGTCCAGGCCTCCTGTGGGTTTTCTGCTCCTTAGGGACCTAGAGGCTCCAGAAAGAGCCTTGAGTTTCAGGCTAGGTTAGGGTAGGCCCCACACCTGCTGATGGGGTCGGACCTTTGGGGAGAGCACCTGAGGCCATGCCTCTTCCCAGTGTGCAGCTGGAGGAAGCTGACAGCTTCGGTGTTGGTGTCTGAGGTAGTGAGGAATACCCAATGGGTTTGAAGTAAGCAGCTCTTCTTTCCCAATGACTATCGAATCATCCAGTTTACCCTACAATTTCCTTTGAATAGCTGTAGAAACTCCATACTGGGTTCTAGTTGCTTAGGTAAAGGGCTTGTTTCATCTTACATCTTGGCCATCTAGCATTTCTGCTTATACAAGTACCAAAGTTTAAAAATGGGTGAAACAGACACTGGACAGAATCCAAGCTTTCAAAACCACTCCACATTGGCCTCTGACACTGCCCTTAGACCCTTAGACGTCCTTGGACCTGCAGTAGATCGCCCTTTGGGATTTCCATACTGAATCTGGGCTCCACCCGAGGGAGACTGCTAGGAAGATGCTCCATGCATGGAAATTAACAGTCTCAAGGGAGACTTACTTCCTCCTGGGGGAAAACCCAAGCAGATAAAATCAGAGTCCTCAAACTGTCCACAATCCGTGACAAACACAATTTTAATTCTTTCTTTAAAATTTCTCATTCTAAAAAAAGCAGGACTCAATCCTTCAGTCCCTGCAGAGGCCCCTGCCCACTCCCAGCCGACCTCAGAGGCTCCCTGATTTCCAGACCTACACAGAGCAGTTTGTGATCTGTTCTTACTGTTGCTCTCTGGTCCTTTGTCTGTTTGTTTCTTAGTGAGGGACTGGTGGGTAGAGGAAGATCATATATGCCCAACTAAAAAATGTAGAGTGAAACACAATTCAAGTGTCTCCTTCCCACTGGCCCCCAGGGACTAGTTCATCACCGCAAACACAACCCCAGTTATTGTTTTCACATTTGTCCTTCGGGAGAGAGTCTCTGCATATATAAGTATATGATGTGTGTATATGTGTACAAATAAATATGTGTTTTACGCTAATGGCAGCACTATACACTTCAACATAATGGTTAAGAGCACAAACTCTGGATTCTGGAGTTTGGGTTTGAATCCTGGCTCTGCTATATGATAACTGTGCGACCTTGGGCAAGTTACTTATCCTCTCTGGGCCTTAGTTTCCTCATCACTGAAACTGGGATACTAGTGGTAACTATTTCATATGATTTAGTGATTAAATTAATTAATAGATGTAGAGGATTTAAAACAGTGTCTGCAACAGAAATGGTAACTTTTTTTGTCTACCACTTAACTATAGAACTTGGAACTTCTATATTAGTTTGTTTAGATGTGGCTCTTTGTGTGTAGTGGCTGAATACTGTTCTATTGTATAGAAATACAAAAATGTATTTAACCAGTAGCCTATTAGCGGGCATTTAGATTGTTTCCTGTCATTTACTATTATAAACAATGCTCCAACGATTATTATTGTACATACATCCTAAAAGTAGAAAGAATTCCTACAAGTAAAATTGCTGAGTCTATTTCATCACATAAATTTTTGATAGACATTACCAAACTTCCCTCCAAAAACTTTCTTTTAACTCATATTCTCACCAAAAATACACAGGACTCTTGCCTATCACACTTGATCATCACCAATCTAAGAGGTCAAAAAATGGTCTCTTGGAGTTTGCATTTCTTTTATTACGAGTGAAGCTAAGCATTTTTCAAGTGCTATGCCTGTTTTTCTATTGGGTTGCTGGTCTTTTTCTCATTGAACAGTCTGTTTTTGAAAGCAGAGAGCCCTTATGTGAACGTTGGATCTGCCTCCTAGTTGATCTCACTTAAAGTCTCATTACGCTGTGCAAAAAGATTTTCACTATGGTAATTTTATTCGAAATGTTGAACAGTACAAATGTGATCACTGCAAAGATCTGTTAGCACTCATGCAACCTGATCTGCCGTGCTGGGGAATGAGAGTTTATTGCATCATAAAAACATTACCCTCTGCTTGCATCAGGCATGTATTGAAATTTTTATGAGCTCTTCTTAACAAAAGTTATCAATAAATAACACATGATTCTTGACTGGGCTAATCCTAGACTGATGTGACTTATTTGATAAATCAACACCGTAAAGAAACTCTTGGCTCAATGGCCTGATTGTTCAAGGAGAGAAGGAAGACGCTAACTCTGGGTTACCAAGTTAGACTCCAACAGCGAAAAATAGACAGGCGTTGTAGGCTTCTGAGAGCTGATCCGCACTGGTCAAGGGCATGGAGGAACTGCTATAATCAGGTCCCCTCTGCACCTAGGTTGTTACAGCACAATGACGCCTTGTAACCTTGTTGCCTATTTGATCTGCCCCAGAAGACGCCAAGTTGACAAAGCTCTTTTCTGGTGGTTTTCACACTTTAATGTTTATCTGGATCTTCCAGGAAGTTACACTTTTAAACAAACCCACAGGTGATTCTGAAGCAGGTCGTCAGAAGGCACACCAGGAAACTCAGCCAGCAAAAGCCAGACTGGATTACTAACACAGAATTTCAAGGGACATGGCCCAGGACCCCCATTTTTACAGGCACATCTGCTCATTCTCATGCACTCAAAAATAGGGGAACCCATGTGCTAAGCAAGAATGCCATGTAACAGCCACGAAGAGGCTGATGGAGTTGGAAGGATGTTTTTGGAATGTGCCCTCTAATAAATACAGAATTGTTGCTTGTGATTGGAAAAGACTTTGCAGTTTTCCTCTTCCCCTCAGCTACTCTTTGGGGGCTCAGCATCCGTTTTACCTACCTCTGTCCCATGAAATCATAAAGCAAGTGAAGGACAAGAAATCTGTCCACAAGGGGAGCTGGCCAATGGGAAAAGGAGAGCAGTGAGGGACTTCTCCCTGAAATGTCCCTCTGATGTCTTACCCTTCATTGGGAACACACAGCCTGAAACCTCGTCTGAATAGGTGTTCCCTGATGCTCTCCATCTACACACGTAAAGTTCCTGTTTTTGTCTAAAGCTGTTTGGAACCTGAAAAGGAGACTGACCCCTTTTGAGAATCATCTGATAAGAATAACAGCTAATATTGCATTATGCCAGACACAGTGCTAAGTACTTTTACACATATTATTACAACAGTCCTAAGAGGTATTGTCATTATTCCCGTTTTATAGATGAGAAAAACGAGATTCAGGGAGGTTGAACAACTTGGCACAAGTCACACAGCAGGTAAGTAGAAAAAGAATTCAAACCTGGTAGTGTGATCCAGAGTCCCTACTCTTCAGTACTTGGAGTGTGTTGCCCACTAGTAGTTTCTGAGCCTCGCCAGGTACATTTTATTTAATTAATTTTTTTTTTTTTTTTGGTGAGGAAGATCAGCCGTGAGCTAATATCCATGCCAATCCTCCTCCTTTTGCTGAGGAAGACTGGCCCTGGGCTAACACCTGTGCCTGTCTTCCTCCACTTTATATGGGACTCCGCCACAGCATGGCCTGACATGCGGTGCATCGGTGTGCACCCGGGATCCAAACCCAGGCCACCAGCAGCGGAGTGCGTGCACCTAACCACTACGCCATGGGGCCAGCCCCTGATTAATGTTTTTTTATGGTTGTATTTTACTTCTTTCTGTTTTTTTTTCTTTGAGATACAGTTGACATATAACATTATATTAGTTTCAGATGTACAACATAGTGATTCGATATTTGTATACACTGCAAAATGATCACCATCGTAAGTCTAGTTACCTTCCATCACCATACAAAGTTACAAATATTTTTATTCTTGTGATGAGAACTTTTAAGATTTATTCTCTTGGCAACTTTCGAATAGGCACTATAGTATTATTGATTATAGTCACCGTGTTGTACATGACTTCCCCATGGCTTATTTATTTTATAACTGGAAGTTTGTACCTCTTGTTGCCCTTCACCCATTTCACCCATCCCCCAAGTCCCCTCCCCCTGGCAACCACCATTCTGTTCTCTGTATCTGTGAATTTTGTTTTGTTTTGTTGAACAAAATAAAACAGAACCAGGTACGTTTTAGAACTACTACTCACACTGAGCAGGCAGCGTGATCTAGTAGAACAAGAAGAGTTAAAAACTCAAAGGCTCTGGAATGCCTCTGACACGGAAATCCTGTGTAAATCAATTCCTTTTACTAGTTCCTTCTAACCGTATGTAAGGAGTGGTGGTGGTATGGTTACGGTATTTGTAATATCTGTTTGGCTTATATAATTGCACCTGCACGTGCAAACATAGTGTGGGTTAATAGTGTGAAGTGTGCCTGGCAGAGGATCAACCCCAAGGGTGGCAGCGATCCCTTTCAACCAGCTCAGAATGCCATGCAGGCACTGGAATGAGCATGCGGGTGCAACACAGGAGCGCTGCTTCTCGTCTCACCTCTGCAAACGTGTGTGACTTGGACAACTGGGTCACATCTCCTGAACTCATTTTCTCAAGTGTAAAATGAGAAGAATCAATTGAATCAGTAGTTTAAAAATCTCTTAACATAATAAATAATGCCTAATATATTTCTATTTTTTAAAAAATCCCAACAATATGAATAAAGTGAAAACCCTCATTGACTCCCACCCGATTGCACGGATGCCTTGAGTGGTAGCCTCTGTAAACAACATGGTGCACTGCATCATCATTCCACTCACTCTTACCAAACATGCACGTTCCTTTACAAACGGATAGATTCTTTGTGGTTTTCTTACATAAACGACATCAGATTAGTAGTTCTTATTCAATTTTTGATTTTAAGAACCCAATGAAAGCTAAGGATCTTGTCCCCTCCCTGAAAATGTACATGTACGCAACATTTTGTATAGAAAATCGTCAAGGATACGCATGGACCCTTGAAGCTCATTCATCGACTCTCTGTCCATGCATTCCAGATTAAGAAACCAGGACTAGAAGATTCCAAGGACTATCTAATTCAAAAATTATGTCCTATAATCTTAAGCACAGGGCCATTCTGTGTTTCTAAATCTCTCCATGTCAGCCTTTTCTGCCCTACTCCTTTCCACATAACATTTGCTTTATTTAAATAAAATTTTATTTTTATCAGTTTTATATGTATACAGTCTTAAAAATCATAACAGCAAAACTCATAATGGAAAAAAAATTATTCTCCAACTCTAAATCATGCTCCCAGAGGCAACTTCTTTCTTGTCTTCTAGCTGTTTCTCCTGAGATTTTCCTCCATGTTTCTGAATAATATGCTTATGACTGGGTTATTGAAAAGGCTCAACTAGATGACATAAAAACAGAAAACGGTTTTATTTTTCTCCAATCAGCCTTCTATCTTTCCAGACCTTAATGTCATCTTAGGTTCATCCCCTAGGTTTTTCTTTTTTTTTTTTAAATGATGGGGAATTTTATTTTTATTTATTTATTTTTTTGTGAGGAGATCAGCCCTGTGCTGACATCTACCAATCCTCTTTTTTTTTTTTCTGAGGAAGACTGGCCCTGGGTTAACATCTGTGCCCATCTTCCTCCACTTTATATGGGACGCCGCCACAGCATGGCTTGCCAAGCAGTGCGTCGCTGCATGCCCGGGATCCGAACCGGGGAACCCCGGGCCATTAGAGTGGAGAGCGGGCACTCAACCGCTTGCGCCACCGGGCCGGCCCAAATCCCCTAGGTTTTAATTATAATTTAGACATAATAATTTTCAGGGATAAGTTAGTCCAGACCTACTTGTATTCTTCAATCAAATCGGGTTTAAGGCTTCTCCCTTCTCAGCTCTGGCGTGGCTAAGTGGCATGCAGGGATGAACACGGGGCTGCTGTGTTGGTCAGGGTTGAAAGCCCCCTCCAATACAGTAATTCCTTTCTTCACCTGCTGCTTTACTGGCCTGTGGAGCCCAAAGGAGTAGTCACTACTAGTAGTAGTCACAACTACAAGTTTCCTGGAACTCACACCGCACTCCCTGGTACCCCAGTGGTTGAGAACAGACCTGGTTGATGTTCATGAGAAGAGTCATACTGTCCATCTAGTTGTTGAGAACTTCCTTTGTGATGGGTGCTTTTTGTTAGACCCAAAGATCCCATAGATACATCCATCTACCCTGTCCCCAGTACTCCCTGTCTCTGATATTGCAATCTTATTCCTTGCAGGCCCTTGGCCACCTAGCCCAGTCATTTGCCACTGACCAGAAGTCCCTTTATAATCTTCCTTCATAGGAAGTGAACAGCCATGTGTACTACTCGGAGCTCTGCACTCTGGAAGAATATCCCTTCACCACTGTCCTTCAGAACCACCTCTGAGGAAGGCTGTGATGCAGCAGAAGTCCACGCTCAGCCAGCACAAGCATATAACACTGACTAGTTGGTGAATCTGGCCTAAGTTCTTCCCTCTTCCTTCATTTGGCCAAAGAGGGTTCCCAGGAGTACATGAGTGTGAGTGGAGGGCAAAGTTTTGGTGCAACAAGGTATGTAACATGGGATTCTACGACACCTTTCTATGTAATGTACTTGTGCCTTCCAGACCTGCCTGGACTAGATCCTGAGAGTATCATTTCTGTTTTAGAATAGATTGCTGCTGTGCTCCATCTTCCATGCCATCTTTCATGAATTCCCTCAGTTATTAATTTTATTAAATACCATAACATGGGACAAATACTATCACAGAAAATTTATGGAAGAAGTTTATGCAAGAGAAAACACCTAGGCTAAACACTCCGTGTGAGAACTGTAATATAGGATCTGGCAAATTCTGAGCAATTTCAGCTTGCAATGAGCATTAATTTCTCCCTCAACCACAGGTGCTTTTCCTCTTTTCCTAAACGGATGTGGAACTTTGGAGTGGCTGTACTCCTGTGTTTCTTCCCCAGCATTTGCTGGACCTTCATGCAAACAGTAGAATGTGGAATTGGTCAAGAATTTGCACTCTGGTTGTGTCAAACTGTGGTCTCTTATCCTTCTATGTCTGTGAAAGCCACTGGGCCAACCATAGCTTTTGCTGTTTCACCCACTCTCCCCCAAAGGCAGGAACCTAGTAAGAGCGAGAGCCCCAGGTCACTTCCCCAGTGCTGCCCAAGAAAAAAGAGCCCAAGCTTTCAATGGAGGCCACGGGCTTGTTTCTCTGTTCTACTCTATTTTCCATTGCTAATTTTCTCTTGACCAGAGAGACACTCTCCTCCTCCAAATGGGTCCTCCACTGAATCCTTTGCTCTTCAGTCTTGTCTCACTTCTGTATGGTCCATCTTTCTAGTACAATCATATCATAAGTACTGTAAGCATTTGCCCCAGTGATCACAGTACAAAGAGATGTGGCTTTCCAGTTCTTAAAAAACAGAAAGCCAGCATGTAAGACATTTCCGATACTTTTTGCTCTTAATACTTCTTTTCTCCTGCTCTGACTTGGGCCACTGAGTGGTGATTATAATTACTTTATAACACAATGGAATGGATTATTATAGCAGAAGAAAATGTTCCAAAGGAGTACTTAAATCCATCAAAGCGTCCCTTATCGAAGTTGGCTAACTTAAATGAAGAATTGTTAACAATGTATTCTCTCTCATTTGTCAAATGTCCTTCCTGACCTTTCATTGTTTCACATTTTGAAAGGAAATTATGGTAAAATTGTCTGAGCTCCCCTCCTCTGGACCCAAAGTCTACTTAGTTCTATATCTTGGGTTTGCCCTGGGCTGGAGTTGTCTACACAACCTGGATCCTCTTTTCACAAGGAGCCTGTCGGAGCACTTCCAGGGGCAGCAGGGGAGTTTAAGGCCCCCCATGAATCTGTTCATATTCTTACTGAATCTATGATGGACTCTGGCGTGAGCTTGCTCTGTTCAGAGTCCATATAACCCTCAGAGCCTGATACTGTGTCCCTTCCTGCCATGTTCATGGGCCCTCTGCTAAACTTTTAACATATAAAAAGTAATAAAACAGATAAGAATAATAAAAGAGCAAACAAGATGATAAGAGAAGCAGAAATGGGTCCTGTGAAAAACTGTCTGTGGAATTATAAGATTTATCCCTGAGAAAGCATAAAAACATGACTGGCCATGCTCTTCTAAGAGTCACCCTTTTTGTCTGGCAGGAGGTGGTCAGAGAGGCTTCCCGGAGGAGCGGGGCTTAGAAGGGTCTCTAAATGATGGGTAGGAATCAGAAACGGAGGCAAACTGGGCCTTCAAGGAAGGGAAACTGTGGGATCAAGTGCAAAGGGGCTGGAATGTTATAGTTTTGTAGGGAGGGAGCAGACCCATGGGGCTGGAGTAGAGAGTTTGTGAAGGAAGAAGTGGGAGAGGAGGTTGAGCAGGTGGGCAGATGTGGACAGTGTGTGGAGGTTCTAGAATGCCATACGAGGTGGGTGGGAATGTATCCTAGAGAGTAAGGGTTCCTGGAAGGTTTTTGAGAAGCAAGGTGGTGTAATAAAGGGAAGTTCTGAGACGAATATGTCACTGAGGTACAGAATACTAGAGTTAATACAGACCTGGCAGAAAGACTAGCAGGCACCAAGGCCATAGCAAGTGGAATAGAAAGGAAGAGGTGGCCTGAGCATCATGGGGTGGGCATGGTACAGTTCTCTGGGCGGCACCTACACTTCCTCCCTTTACAGAATGTTCCAGCCCCATTCCAATGGCCACCGGGATTGACTCTGGGGTGATGGGCATAGGACATAAGCAGAGCCAGCTGAAATTTTAGTGTGGAGTGGGAGGAATGGAGGCCACAGAGCTGGAAGATATTGGCCATCATCTTAAGTGCCTGAGAACTCTGCCTGTGGCAGGTGAGCATGAGGCCAACCCACAGGCAGAGGCAGAATCCAGAGATGAGGAGCGGGGAGAGAACCCACAACCTAACCACCTCATTTGAGTTCTTGGGTCCAGTTGTGTCACTCTAGTTTTCCTAGTCATGTAAGTCAATAAATTCTGACCCTTGCAGTTGAAACAGTCCAAATTAATACAGATATTATTTTTTAAAGTCTCAATAGGATTTGTGGAGTATGGAGAAAATCAGGAATCGATAACGCCAACATTTTTATCATGAGTAGCCAGGTGGATGGAGCATAGTGGCTAGCATGCAGATGCACTTGTAGTTTTGATGAATGAATGAATGAATGAATGATTCAGGACACAGGGAAAGTGTCAAAGGACTGATATTAATTGTTTTCAAATATAGCATGTTTAATTAAATACACAAATATATATATGTATTTAGAAAAATACGTATTTTATGAGTAAATTTCTGTCTAATCCATACTGTAAAATTACATCTACCCACTGCTATGCAATTGGTATCAATATTCATAGAAGAAAAAGAAACTTCTAACAGTGAAGGAAAGTAGGGAGGGAAAGGATGAGGGATGTCTGTGGCAAAAACACAACTTTTCCTTATTTACAGCCCTAGAAAATAACTGAAAATATATTTTGGACCCATTAAAAGATGGCGCAGCATCATGTAATTCGTGATTACTTACATTAGCATAGCGTTCTAGTCTTTTGCCAAAGACGGTAAACTGCCTGAGGGCCTGTTTTTCAGAAGTTGCTTTCACTTTTGGAGGCATCCAAAACTGAAGTTGCGCTATCACAGCAGAAGCAAAAAGGATGTGGCTCTATGGGAAAAGAGCTGCCAGAGGACCTCGCAGGCCGAGCAGGATTGTTCTCACGTGCGCCAAAGCACACATCCCACATCTTCCCTTACAGTGTGCCATTGACACTCCTCCCAGGAGAAGCATGGTTTGCGTCCCCTCTCCTTGAACTTGAGCAGGCTTTTGATTTGGTCATAACCAATAGAATGAGGTGAACGTGACTCTGCGTGATTTCTGAGGCTAGGTCGTGAAAGGCAGGCAGCTTCTGCCTCATTCCTGGAACATGGACGCTGGAGCCCTGAGCTGCCATACAAGCAGTCCAACTGTCCCAAGGCTACCATGCTGTGAGGAAGCCCAACTAGTCCACATGGGAAGAGCATATGAAGAAGCTTAAGACTACAAGAATAGAGAGAGAAATGCCTGGCCAGCCCCTGGCTGTTCCAGACACCCTGCTGGAAGCAAGTGACTCCAGCCACAGCCAGTCTGACTGTGACTACAGGAGAGAACTGCCTGATCAAGCCCTTCCTGAATTCCTGATGCACACAAACCATAGGGTAATTTGTTGCTCAGTAATAATAACCAGAACAGTCATATAGTCATTGAAAGGGGTTTTTAGCCATAACCAAATCTTCTGATATCCTAGAAAATTTGTCAGACTCCAGATCTATTTTGCCAACTCCAGAATGGACCCTCCCTTGGCATAATTGACTTCGTCTGCTCCAAAGAGCAAATGCTTAGAATATCTCACATAGGCAGTTTGAGCTGCCTGAACTATGGGACTCTGCCTCTGAAAAGAGAAAAAAAACACAGGTTAAGCCTCTATTGAAAGATACAGGTCTATGCAATTAGCAGAACTCAAATACTGATGTAATTTGCCTAGATTTGTTTTTAATCATTCCTCTAACAAAGCCAAGAAAAAAATGAATTATTTATTACGTTAGCTTTAACTAATGGAAATGTAAAACTGTTACATATATACGAATGTGAGGCTTGTTATAGTCTTAATTTTCCAATAACAATGAAAAATTTTTGACAGTGCACAGATTAGGCACTGAATAAATGTTCCAGTAAGATTACATTATGTAGCTTTTGTAACTCAATGTGGTGGAATATTGCATTTTCCTGCCACTGAAGATAGAGTGAAATGCAGTTATTAGAATTATGGCAATATCTATATGCACATTTTCAAATATAAATGGCATACTATGAGCATAAATCATTCAACTATAGTGTGATTATGTTGAAATAATACAACATGGACATAAATGAAGAGAAATGATGTTGAACTGCCTTCCCAGCTATGAGATTTAAAATTCTACCATGAAGATCAGAATTATAATTGGAAAACAGAGTAAATACTGGGGCAATAGTTTTAACCTGAGAAAAGCACCAATTTCTTTGAAACTGAAATTGTAGATATTCGTTCCTATTTATCTCACCAGGCACTTCTTTTGCACTGCACAAAATAGTCATATCGCTAGCAGAAATGAGGTAGGATGTTAGTGTAAATCGGAGATCAAATTTAAATCTGGCGAGGTGGTTAAAACTAAAGAGCAACGGTTTTGTTTGAAAGGCTCCAAATAAGAGGCAAAATATAGGAATCCTGTAATGTCCCATTATCTTTATCAGCCCATAGGAAATCAGGAGGCATGGTGGCTTACATGTCAAATATATAGATTTTCTACATTTTTCAAAATGAGTGAACTTTGTACTCTCAGCTGCACTCCAGCTGTTTGCCCTGGCAAGGGGAACACAGCACAATGGGTGAAATATAGACTAAGAAAGCATGAAAATTGCTTCTTGTTGTGAAGGGACTGAGGCAGGAAACCGGCAGGGCCTGTCTGTTGATTCCAAGACCATTTATAGAGTTACCAAAGCCGTGGTCCCAGTTTGTAACAGAGGGCAGTGATGAAAATTTGGGATGGGGAGGGAGTGGGGGAAGAGAGCCAGAAAAAACATGAAAAAAGGGCAAAAGCAGTTCTGTAACCCTCTTGTTCTTACTGATAAAGCAAATCATTTATAGCCATAAAGAACCCTGATGAGCCTTCTAGAACTTCTAGGCCAGTCCATTTCGACTCTATCAAACCAATGCCAATACCCCTTCTTAGGATGAGTCTCTTATAACATCCCCTTTACCATTTTGAAATGAAATTCAACCTACCTAGACACAGACTTTTTAAAAAGCCTGTAAAATGGCCTATCGTTTAAAGGCATAATAAAAGGCAAGTAACATATGAGATGTATTTCAATATATAGATGCTCAGGCCCGAACACTGCTATCATCTATATGTAGAATCACCATGAATGTGGGAGCTGCAGATGCAGACCCAGTGTGGTGATTCTTGTACGTCAATGCAACATTCAGTATTATGAGCTGTGTTGCAAGTGGTGGTGAGATTTTCCAAAACTGGGAGCAACTTTTGGTCAAGTTCCAAATGAAAAAAAGTACAGGGCCTTCCCTTGATTTACACAATATTCCATAAAAATAGAGTATTATTAAAATCATGCAAAGTACTTCATGTTTATGCATAACACTATTTTTAAAGAAAGAGTGTATGTTCTAGTCTCAGGTTATCATAAATATGTTTTTTACCTGTGTGAATGTCCAGTGTAGGGGGAGGGTTTGAAAGTTGAGTGGGAGTCAGTATTGTTCACTGACCAGGACTAAACATCCTGCCCCTCACTCTCAATAAATGTCAGTAGTGCCCTCTCCCCATCCCCTCCATCATTTTGACAATGGATTTGTTGCTATGAATTTCCAAAACGCCACTGATTTAGGTGAATCAAATCTCTGGCTTTTCTTTAGATGGGGTCACACTCTCCCAACTAATCAGAGTCTATCTTTTGCTGGTTTTGGAGAAAGGAGAGCTGGAGTTTAGGAGGATGGATGGAAACTAAGTCAGAACAGGAGCCCAAACACCAGAGACTTTGAGGCTGGGGTAAGGGAGGGGCTGAGGGGCCCTGTGGAGTGTCTTGCCAGAATTTGCTGGCCTTGTTTGGAATTCCATTTCCACAAAGATGTGAGTCGGGAAGGCAGAATGGAGAAGTCGCAGGTATGCCTGAGTTTCTCTCCTTAGTTTAAAAGGAATTAAAAAGGTTCATAAAAAGCCACCCAAGGCTGTTCTTCCTGGACCATCCAGGTTATCTTGGGGCTATGTGGCTACGGCAAAATCCAGACAAGGGAATGAACAATACCGTTTATAAGAATCCAACCCCTCCTTGTCTCCCAATTCTCTGACCCCATCATGGTTGGAGTGTAGCGAGGGAGAAAACAGGATGTCATGCCCTGGGCGGTCTTTCCCTCAGAGTACTCTGCTTATGGCTAAAAGAGAAAGGTTCCAGTTGGGCTTGTTTTTTCAGGGAGTCAGGATGGTTCCCCTCTGGCACTGTTCACATTTCTTCATCCTTTCAGGGAAATCTTTGCTTTTTCAAGAAAAGTGTTCGATTCTCAGCATGGATACAGTTTGCCAAGAAAAATGTCTCTTTTCCCCACACAAAAAACAAAAGGGTGAGGTCCCTGCGTCATTGATTCCAAAGGCGTTCCCCATGAGTTTCCCACGAACATTCTCCAGAAGCATTCCCTTCCGGAGCTGGGCAGGACCTTGTCCAGAGCTGGAGGCATGCCCGGCCCTCTCAGGAGAAGCTCAGCGTCTTCTCCCACTAGGCACAATTTGATGATGGGGACAGACTAGCTGGCGACCCCACACCAGTAGCAAATGAGTAGGCATAATCACTGACCAAGTGGCTGGGCAGATGACCATGGGAGGCGTGATCTGCTTGGCCTCACTTCCCAGCACTCAGGCAGACGCACATCAACTCTGTCTCCCCACATCCATTCTGGACCATTCTATGAGAATATGGATTGCTTCCTTCTCCCTTGTTTTCTCCTCCTTCCTCTCCTGAGTTAACCTTTCCAACAGTAGGACAGCAGTGGTCCTCCATATCCTCGACATGGGCAGGTGTCTCAAACATAATTCCCCTCCTATTAAACCCAGGAACTCCTTACTCCAACTGAGTTTCCTTTCCCTATTCAATGCCAATATTTTCTGCCTCTCTGCAAAAATCTTTCTAATCTTATCATATGTACCATGTTATTTGCTTCTTTCTGATGGGGCATGGTCAAAAGTTGGACTTGTTACTGAGAACCCATCTTAGTCCTGTTAAGCAGTTGGCCACAGACCCTGAGGTGCTCGAGACCATGTACAGCCTCTAATGTTAGGGTCACTCTCCATCACTTTTCCTCCTTTGAGTGGCCTCCCCTACAACGTTTCCATGGCCCTGGCCGCCATTTCCTGAGAGAACACCAGTTTCTGAGAGTTTTTGGCCTCCACCAGGAACTCCAATGCTTGAATGACTGTTGGCGCCCAGAACGAGCTTAGCCTTCAGGAGACTCTGTCTGGGCAGATGGAACAGAGATGAGGATCTTTGATCAGACTAGGCGTATCTGCCAACATCTTCTGTTGCCCTTCTAGGAAAAACTTCGATATTTAAATAAGTTGTCTGTCTACGGATGCTGGTTTGCCCACCAACATCTGTCCCTCATTTTCTGTCTACATTTCTGTCTGAAATCTTCAGTCTCAAACATCTTGCTCCCCTCAACCACAGTAAAGCTGATTTCAAAGAGGTTTCCACAACTTCCTTCTCACTTTAGGTGGTGTTCCAAGGTCTATCCCAGCCTGGGTCTGTTTGTGGTCCCCTTGCACTATGCATCTACAAATTGGCACTCATTGGGAGCACATACCTCCTGTACCTCCTGGTTCAGTTCTAAGGTAAGTGATTTACACTGAGATGCATCTGTGTACTGCCCCAAGTCCAGTTTCTCCTGGGTAGACATCAGGCATAATCTCAGTGTCAACCGAAGTCACCCTGCCCCTTACAACATAAGGCTTAGTGCAAACCCAACGTGGAAAGTACAAGAACTTTCTGAAATTTCTGAAAATCCTAGAGGTCCTTAAATTCCCATACTCAGTTCTATCTATGAACTCAGGCTACCACTAAATTAATTCAATTTATGGCTTGCTTTGTCGCCTCATGGGGATTGTCCCTCCCGGGTACAAAACCCAGCCTCTTTCCTTGACACACACACGTGCACATATTCATTCATTGATCCCTTCACCCATAAAATGTGCGTGTCCTCATGAAGCTTATATTTTAGTGAAGGAAGATGTGCAATAACACAGTAAACAAGTAAATACATGGTCTGTCAGAGTGATTAGTGCTCCAGAGCCAGACAGAGCATTGCATGAAAATTCAGCTCCATAAGGGCAGGCAATTTTGTTTGTTTTGTTGTTTAGTTTGTTGACATATTTCCAACACCTACAATAGGTCTGGCACGTGGTGTTGAATAAATATTTACTGCATGAATGAAAGGGTAAATGGAATAAGGCAGTGGTGTTCTGGTAAATGTTTAACAATTAGCTCTCCGGGTAAAAGTGTTTGCATATATATGTGTACCTTAAATTTCACATTTTATTTAAATATGAATTACATAACATATGATGATTATATAATATATATTTTATATTTATTATAAATTTTACTATATAAAGGATTTGTAGCATGCAGTTTACAAAGAATAATAAAATATATAATGCTCTTCATTATAAATTCCACATAACGTACTGATTCTCTGATTTTTGCCAAACTCTTATATCCATAGCTACTCTCTGATTGCAATGGACAGATGAGTGTAGTTTCAACATGAATGCTGACTGATCATT
Organism: Diceros bicornis minor; assembly: GCF_020826845.1. Taxonomy (NCBI): domain Eukaryota; kingdom Metazoa; phylum Chordata; class Mammalia; order Perissodactyla; family Rhinocerotidae; genus Diceros; species Diceros bicornis. The sequence continues at coordinate 54,630,612 of NC_080749.1, forward strand.
TTGTCTACGTTAAGAGAAAGACAAAAGTAAAATAATAAAGATGTACATCAAAACTTCACTTCTTCATCCATGATGTGAGGGACTTCTTCACTGAATTGGAAACTAGTTTTTGAATAGTGGAAGAATTTTTCCCAAATTTTTGTGCTTCCCACAATGTAACAGCTCCAAACATGACACAGTTTTAAGTTTAAACTGAGTTATTAACATTAAATCTAAGCAATAAACAAAACAACAAATTAAACTCCACTTTGCATTTGCAGATTTCTGTGGTGTAAATATTCCCACCAAGGCTGATATCAAGCCACCAACATGATGCTTACTAACCAAAGGGCTGGAAAGAGGCACCACAGCACCCCATTGTATAGTATTTCCACCGTATGGATTAGTGGTGCTCAGCGGGGGGCAATTTTATCCTCCAGGGGATATTTGGCAATGTCTGGAGACCTTTTCCGTTGTTACAACCAGAGTTGGGGGGTGCTACTGGCATCTAGTGGGTAGAGGCCAGGGATGGTACTAAACATCCTACAACAAAAAATTATTTAGCCCAAAATGTCAAGAGTGCCAAGCATATCAAGAGCATAGATAATAGTAAAATACAACAAAATGATTAGGAAGTGATGCATTTTGAGTATTTACTTACCTTTGCTTTTAGTATAATTAATTTATTTACTGGTATAATTTAATTTATTAATTAAATTTATATTTCAATTTTTAATAGTGCTGTGTTTAACAACTAGCTTGGGAAATTCCCGAAAATTTAGCATTCAGTTCTTATGTATTCGTATGAGCCAGTTCCAAGGCACCACTGGGATAAGGTGTGGGGAAGGTCGTCACTATTTTATATAGAGTGGTCAGAGAAAGTCTTAGAAAGTGACTTTTGAACTTATACCTGAAGCAAGTGAGAGGTGAGCTCTTTGGGCATCCAGACAGGTGGAACAGCATTTGCAACGGCCTGCCATCAGGGAGCTTGCTTGCCATGTTCCAGGAACAGACGGGAGGATAGTGTGGCTGGATTCAAGTGGGAAGGGAGAGAGTGGAGGAGATGGGCTCAGATGGGAGTCTGCAGAAGGCTTGAGCAGGGAAGCGTCATGGACCAGCGTGTAGGACAGAATTTCCTGAGAGGTCTTGGGTGATGGGGGAGCCATACAACAACTTGACATGGAATGTCAGGTACCTCCGTTCTTGAAAGACCTTTTGGCCACTTGCTAACTGGATTTACCATAAGCTGACCCACTACACACAGGGTAGAGCCAGGCACCTTGTGCTGACTTTTCTTTCCCTCCTCTCCTCCCACCATTTCTTCTCACCACCCTCCCCCTCCCACAAGCACTTTTCTCCTTTCATCATCCATAGGATTTCAGTTCTCTCTAGTCTTTCCTTCAAATTCAACCCTAGACCCATAGCAAGGCTCACTTAAACAAAACAGCCTTATTCTCCATCAACAGCAAGGGCCCTGGCGAGCATTCACCTTCCTAGAGCACAGTGAGGTTTGCATCACACTTTCCCCTCTCTTGCATTAACATACAAATGACTTACTAATAATTCCATCAGAGGTCCCCCCAAAATAGATTCTATTCCCATCTCTAAAAAGAGGCATAGCACCAATGTTTCTGTGTTGCCACCTGGCTTGTAATAGGTAGGCTTTTATTGTGGGCTTGCTCTGTGCCCAGTGATAAGTGCTCACATATACAGAGTGACCATAATCCTGGGCAAATGTCGACAAGGGCATCTTCAATCTGCAAAAAATAACATCATCTATGTTTCTGGTCTTTATAGATACCCTGCATTAACTCTTTTACCCCTCACAACAATCTCTGATGGGAATATTATCTGTGTGTTACAGATAAGAACACAGGTTTAAACAGGTTAAGCAACTTGCACCAGGTTACACAGCTCTAAGGGCAGAGCTGGGATTCAGAACCACATCTGTCTGGCTCCAAAGGCAGCTCTTACCTGCCCTCCTCGACTCCCAGCCCTCCATGCTGCGGCTCCACTGCATCCTGTACAGACTGTTCCAGAACCTCACACCCCCAAAAGGTGCACATGTCTTGCAATTAAGAATGGGGAAAATACATCCCATCAATTGCTATAGACATAAATAAAATAAAAACCCATCTTCTTTTAATTATAATCACCAAAGCAGTTTAAAATCTTACAAAGTGTCACCCATAAGTAAAGAATATTTTTGTAACTTCTAAAAAGAAATCAGCAATTACCTTCGTGTTGCCACATTGTTGTCTGCTTGCGGACTTCAAAATCCAGTTTCAGTCGGAGTTGCCTGTGAGTGAGGTATCATCAGAAATCCTTCATTCCAGGGCCACATGGTTCTTCCCTTGGTCACTCTTGATCTCCTCTTTTTGTAGTAGCTGCCAAGTATTCAGTCTTTCCCCCAGCCAGGAGGGAGGCATGAGCCTCTCGTAGGTTTCTCTGTCTCCCTCAGAGAGCAACAATATGAAGTTCAGTAATAGCACATTTTGGAGATAGGAAAGAGTCACAGGAAAAAAAAAAAATCACTCCAAGCCAGTCTGCTTCTGATGCACCAGTCTGTCATGCTCCAATGTCTTGCTCACTCTAGAAATATCAGTCACCTTGCTGTTTTCCCATAGTGGTGACATTTTTCTTCAGCTGAGCCATAAAGCTTGAACTTGGAAAGGAGAACCATGGGAGAGTAGACACTAGTGAGCAAACACCAGCTGGGGACAGCAGGATCTCGAAACAAACTTGCTACAGTTCTGGGGGTCATGAAAGCAGGCTGAATAAAGTCATATTTTCAATCTACTTAGCTTTGCCTTCCTTTTCTGAGAAAACGTAAATTGTAAGATTTTGTAAGAAAATGCTCTGGACAATGAAATATCAAGGAAAAGACGAAAACAAAGAACAGAGGGGAAAATGAGATATATTAACAAATAGGCAAGGAAATGAGAAAAAATACACAAACTTTCTGGAGGGCAGTTTGACAAAATATACAAATTCAGCCAAGATGTGTATAACTCTGACCCAGGATATCCACTTCTAGAAATTTCTCTTAAGGAAGTAATTAGGGAAGTCTATAAATATTTAGCTTCAGAAATGTTTATCCTAATATTGTTTGTAATGACAGAAAAACTAGAACCAATATAAACCTTCAATAATAGAAGATTAGTTTAGAAAGTTCTGGTCTGTCCAAATGGTAGAATACTATGCAGCCATTTAAAATAATACTGTGGAAGTTATTTATTGATGTCAAAATAAATTCTTTAAATATTTTAGAGTGAAGAAATTCAGATTACAAAAATAGCATGGGGAAAATTCTACTTCTGGCCAAAAAAGAGTAACAGGAACCAGATTTATCCTCCTGCGAGAAACAACAAAAAAATGGACAAAATATATTAACAATTTTCAAGATACTGTACATCAGTCAACCAAGGACAATGATTTCTCAGAAATGGGACAAAAACGAGGTGAGACTTACTACCACCCTAGCTTACTGTCCTGTGAGTTTCCAGACTACAGTGCAGGGAGGGAAAACCCAAGCAGAGACCAGTGGAGTTGCAGAGATGGAAGGGAGAGTACAGGAACACTAATGTGGCTAAAGTTTACAGGAAAGAGTGACTGACAGGAGAGAGTGTACAGAGAGAGAACTCTGGAACTATGCAGAGGGTCAATCTCAAGTCTTCAGCTGTGTACTGATCAGCGCATGCATGTGAGGAAACTTCCCGAGGCCAGAGAAAGAACCACTCAAAAGAATTAGTGAGAATAGTGCCTGACACACAAACATGGCCAAGAATAGTGCCTGTTCCCACTAGACAGACCAGAAAACCTCGTGATTCATAGGGTCTTGAGTAGAGTATACAAAATGGCCTTGCTTCAGTAATGGAGAATACTTAGCCCCAGACAGTATCCTGCCTGATAAATCTTTTTTTTTTTTGGTGAGGAAAGTTGGCCCTGGGCTAACATCTGTTGCCAATCTTTCTCTCTCTCTTTTTTTTTTTGCTTGAGGAAGATTGTCCCTGAGCTAACATGTGTGCCAATCTTTCTCTATTTTTTATATAGGACACTGCCACATCATGGCTTGATGAGTGGTGTGTAGGTCCACACCCGGGATCCAAATCCATGAACCCCGGGCCACTAAAGCAGAGCACATGTACTTAACCACTATGCCACCAAGCTGGCCCCTCCTTCCTCATAAATCTTAAAAGCAAGAACTAAAAGGATGAAACTGTTTCAAGTAAGTTAACTGTGTCACAACGTTTGATAATACTTACAGGAATACAAAAATATCCAGTGCACAGCAGGTGAAATTCACAATGTCTGGCATCCAGTCAAAATTACCAGGGATGAAAAGAAGAAGGAAAACATAACTCATAACAAAGAGAAAACTTAATCAATCAAAACTGACCGAGAACTGACAGAGATGTTAGAATTGATAGACAAGGACACTAAAAGAGTTGTGATAATTGTGTTCCATATGTTCAAAAAGTTAAGTAGAGACATGGGAGATATAAAAAAGATCCCAATCAAGCTTTGGGGATTAAATATACAATGTCTAAGATAAAAAAATAATCCATTGGATGGGATTAATGGCAGATTATACATTGCAGAAGAAAGGGATAACAAACTTGAAGACATACAATAGAAACTATAAAAAATAAAACACAGAGTGAAAGGAGAATTTAAAAAATATAAACAGAGCATTGGTGACCAGTGAAACAACTTCAGGCAGACATATATACATGTAAGTGGAAGCCCTAAAGGAGAGGAGAAATGGATGGGTACAAAAAAATATTTGAGGAAAGAATGGCCAAAATTTTTTTCAACTTTGATGAAAGCTATACACACAGGGACAAACTCAAGCACTCAAAGAAACAAGAAGAAAAGTACATCACGGCACATTACTACCAAATTGCTCAAAATCAGTGACAATAAGAAAATCTTAAAAGAAGTTAGAAAAAAAAAAGACATGTTACATACAGAGAAACAAAGGTAAGGATGATAGAAGATTTCCTGCAGAAGCAGTGCAAGCAAGAAGATAGTGGAGCAGGATCTGTGAAGTATTGAAAGAAAAAAACTGTCTATATCCTATATGCAGCAATCATATCTTTCAAAAATGAAAATGAGGGGGCTGGCCCAGTGGTGCAAGCGGTTAAGTGCATGCGTTCTGCTGCAGTGGCCTGGGGTCCGCCAGTTCGGATCCCAGGTGTGCACCGACGCACCGCTTGGCAAGCTATGCTGTGGTGGCATCCCATATAAAGTGGAGGAAGCTGGGCACAGATGTTAGCCCAGGACCAGTCTTCCTTAGCAAAAAAAAAGAGGAGGATTGGCAGATGTTAGCACAGGACTGATCTTCCTCACACACACAAAAAAAGAAAACGAAATAAAGACATCTTCAGACATACAAAAGCTAAAAGAATTCATTACTAACAGACCGTATTATAAGAAATGTTTTAAAAAAGGTTCTTCAGGCAAAAGGAAAATGAGTCCAGATGGAAATATGGATCTACACAAAGCAATGAAGAGCACCAGATATGGAAACTAAAATGTATAAGGTATTTTAAGGTATTTTTCTTATTATTTAAATCTCTTTAAAAGAACTTTAAAAGATAATTGACTGTTAAAACAATAACAGTGTAGTAGGAGGATACAACACATATAAAAGTAAAATGTTTACCAACAATAGCACAAAGGTCAGGAGGAGAGAAATAGAAGTACATAATTGTAAGGTTTTTATACTATATATGAAATGGTTTAATATCACTTGAAGGTAGATTGTGATAAGTTAAAGATGTATACTGTAAACACTAAAGCAAACACTAAAATAAAAAACCAAAAAATTATAGCTAATAAGCCAACAAAGGTGATAAAATGTAATCACAAATATCAATGTCAATAAGAAGGCTGTAAAAGAGAAAAGGGGGAACAAAGAGCACGAGTCAAATAAAAGAGAAATAGCAAGATGATAGATTTAAACCTAATCTTATCAACAATCACATTAAATGCAAATGGTCTCAATCTCCCAATTAAAAGGCAGAGATTGCCAGAATGTATGTATGTATGTATTTTTTTATTTATTTATTTTGCGAGGAAGATCGGCCCTGAGCTAACATCTGCCAATCCTCCTCTTTTTGCTGAGGAAGACTGGCCCTGGGCTAACATCCATGCCCATCTTCCTCCACTTTAGATGGAACGCCGCCACAGCATGGCTTGACAAGCAGTACATCGATGCACACCCGGGATCCAAACTGGTGAACCCCGTGCCACCGCAGCGGAGCACGTGCACATAACCACTTGCGCCACCGGCCCAGCCCCTAGAATTTATTTAAAAAGAAAGACTCAACTATATGCTGTCTACAGAAAATGCATTTTAAATATAAATATGGGTTAAAAGGATGGAAAAGATATATCATGATAGCACCATTCAAATGAAAGCTGAAGTGGCTATATTTACTATCAGACAATGTAAATTTCAGAGCAAAGAATATTACCGGGGATAAAAAAAGGGCATTTCATAATGATAGAGGATTCATTAAAAGGACACAACAATTCTAAATGTTTATGCCCTTAATCATATATCTAAAAATACATGAAGGAAAACTGAAAGAATTTCAAGGAGAAATAGACAAATCTGCAATTGTAGCCAGAGATTTCAACTGCCTTCTCTCAGCAACTGATAGAACAAGTAGACAGGAAATAAGTAAAGATATAGAATATTTGAATAACACTATCAACCAACTTGAACTAATTGACTTTTAGAGAACATTCCACCCAACAGCAGCAGAATACACATTCTTTGCAAGTATATATGAAACATTTATAAAGATAGACCATATTCTGGGCTATAAAGTAAGTCTTACTTAATAAATTTAAAGGGATATAAGTCATACAAGTTTTGTTCTCTAACTGTGATGGAATTAAATTAGAAATCAGTAATGAAAAGATTTCTGGAAAATCTCCATATATTTGGAAATTAATAACTTACTTCCAAATAATCCATGGGTCAAAGAAGCAATGAAAAGGGAACTTAAAAAATATTTTGAACTAAAAGAAAATGAAAACACAACATATCAGAATTTGTAGCATGCTGCTAAAGCCGTACTTGGGGGGAATTTATAGAACTAAATGCCTATGTTAGAAAGGAAAAAAGGTCTCAAATCAATGACTTCAGCTTCTAGCTTAAGAAACTATAGAAAGAAAAGCAAATTAAACTCAACATAAGAAGAAGAAAAGAAATAATAAACATCAGAGCAGAAAAAACAAAATCAAAAACAGAAAGACAATAGGAAAACCAATGAAACCAAAAGTTGGTTCTTTGAAAAGATCAATAAAATTGATAACTTTTAGCCAGACTGATTGGAGGAAAAAAAGAGTAAAGACACAAATTGCCAAAATCAGAAATGAGAGTGGTGACTTCACTACAGATCCTATTAAAAGGATAATAAGAGAATATTGTGAATAACTTCATGCCAATAAATTCAACAATCTAGAAGAAATGGACAAATTCCTTGGAAGACACAAAAACCCAAAGTTCACTCAAGAAGAAATACATAACCTGAATAGCCCTATATCCATTAAAGACATTGAATTTGGAGTTTAAAATCTTCCAACAAAGAAAATTCTAGGCCCACATTGCTTTACTGGTGAAGTCTACCAAATATTTAAGAAAGAAATACCAATTCTGCACAAACTTCCAAATAACTTAAAAGAAGATAAAACTTCCAAACATATCCTATGAGCCCGGTATTACCCTGATAACAAAATCAGATAGAAACATAATAAGAAAACCACAGACAAATAGCTATTGTTAACATAGATACCAAAATTTTAGCAGGTCAAATTCAATAATATATAAACATGATAATATATCACGACCCAGGCATTAAAATCAATCAATGTAATTCACAATATAAAACAAACTAAAAAAGAAAAACATAAGGTCATCTCAATAACGCAGACAAATCATTTGACAAAATCTAACATCCACTCCCGAGAAAAACTCTCAGCAAACTAGGAATAAAAGTGAACTTCCTCAACTTGATGAAGGGCATCTTTGAAGAACCTACAACTAATATCATATTTAATAGTAAAATACTGAAGGTTTTCCTCCTAAGATCAGGAATAAGACAAGGATATCCACCCTTACTACTTCTATTCAGTGGTGTACTGGCGATTCTAGCCAGTACAGTATGGCAAGAAAAAGAAATAAAATGCATCCAGATTAGAAAGATAGAAACAAAGATGTCTTTGTTTGCAGACAACATGACCATTTATATAGAATATAATTAAACCTATAAGAAAGCTACTAGAACTAGTGAGTGAGTTTAGTGCAGTTGTAGGATACAAGATCAATATATACAAAAGTCAGTTCTCTGTATACTAGCAAAGAACAATTAGAAATTGAGGTTTTTTTTTAAACTCACCATTTCTAATTGCCTAAAAGGAAATCTGACAAAATATACGAAGGACCTGTGCACTAAAAACTGCAAAAACACTTCTGAGAGAGATTTTAAAACACCTAAATAAATTGAGTCAAATACCATGTTCATGAGTCAGAAGACTCAATATTACTAAGGTGTTAATTCTCCTCAAATTCATCTAAAGATTCAAAGTAATCCCAGTCAAAACCCTAGCAGGCTTTTTAATAGAATTTGACAAGCTGATTATAAAGTTCATATGGAATGAAATGCAAAGGACCTAGAGTAGTCAAAACAACTCTGAAAAAGAACAAAGTTGGAGGACTAACATTACCTGATTTCAGAATTGATTATAAAGATACAGTAATAAAGACAGTGTGGTATTGGGTAAAAATAGACAAGTACAATAGAGATTCCAATAACAGACTCATGCATATATGGACAACTGATTTTTTACAAAGATGTGAAGTAGAGAAACGATAGTATTTTCAACAAATGATGCTGGAACAATTGAATATTTATAAGCAAAAGAGAAAGAGAGAAGAACTTTGATGCATATCTCGTACCATATAACAAATTAACTTAAACCAGATCATAGACCTAAAGATAAAATTTTAAACTATAAAATTTCTAGAAAAAAATACAGGAGAAAACATTTATGACCTTGGGTTAGGCAAAAGTTTCTTATATGTGACACCAAAAGCATAAAAAAATTAATGAATTGACTTCATCAAAATGAAAAACTTCTGCTCTATGAAAGACCCTGTTCAGAGAATGAAAAGATAAGCCACAGACTTGGAGAAGATATTTACGAGTCACATATCTGATAAAGAACTTGCATCTAGCATATAATAAGAACTCTTAAAAATCAATAATAAGAAAATAACCCAATTTTTAAAAATGAGTCAAGAGGATATATGTTGGCAAATAAGCACACAAAAAGATGCTCACATCATCAGTCATTAGGAAGTCCAAATTAAAACTGCCACGAGATACCATTATACATCGGTTAGATTAGCTAAAATTTTAAACACTGACCATACCAAGTGTTGCAAAGATATGGAGGAATTACAACTCTTGTATACTGCTAGTGGTAAGGAAAAGGGGTATAACCACTTGGAAACAACCTGGCAATTTCTTAAAAAGTTAAACATACAGTTGCCATACAAATCAGGCATTCCACAACTAGGTATTTACCCAAGAGAAAGAAAACATATGCCCATACAAAGACTCGTACACAAATTTTCATGAAATCTTTATCTATAATAGCCAACAGAGGAAACAAACCAAATGTCCTTAACAGGTGAAGGGATAAGCAAACTGTAATGGATCCATACAATAGAATTCTATTCAGCAATGAAAAGGAATAAACTATTGATCATGCTACAACACGGGAGAATCTCAAGATAATTGTGCTGAGTAAAAGAAGCCAGATAAGAAAGAGTACATAATGTATGATACTATTTATATAAAATTCTAGAAAATTTAAACTAATCCATAGTGACAGAAAGCAAATCTGTAGTTGCCTGAAAATGGAATGGTGGGAAGAGGCAGGCTAGAGGGATTACAATTAAGCATGAGGAAACTTCAGGAGTGATGGATAAGCTCACTATCTTAATTATGGTGATGGTTTCACAGGTGTAGACACATGTCAACACATTAAATCGTACACTTTTAAAACGTGCAATTTATTATATGTCAATTATTTATCAATAAAGCTGTTAAAAATAGTATAGTCATATTTTGGTAAAAATATCTATGCATATTTACATGGTTGGGAGAGGACATATACACTAAAAGGTTGAAACACAGCTTTTCTTTTCTCTCCTTTTTTCCCTTTCTCCTCATCTGCCTCTTCTTTTGCTTATTTACAATTTCTGATTTTCCAAAAATGACGTGTATTACGTGTAACAAAGAAAAAAAGGAGAATAATGTGGAGCAAAGGAACCAGAGAGAGGAAGAAAGAAAGCTGGTGATTTTGTTAACAAAATCAGAAGAAGGAACAAGAGACACAGTTTGGAGAAATTATAAAGAACATCTCTTGCTTTGGAGCAAAGGTTTTTACAAAAATTCATCAGGAACAAAAAATTCAAGGATCAAATCGACGGACTTGCATGCAAACCAACTTGTCAGAAATTTCCAAGGAAGTTTGACCACGTCATTATAGTTTCAGAAATACATACATAAATAAATATTTATGGTTGGTTATTTTCCAAGCAGCAACTTCAATGCAATATGCAGAAGCAGAAAACAAGCCCAACTGGTGGCTGAAAGTTTGGAAAGAGCAAAATCATTTTCTACGTAGTGATGAGTTTCCAGCTAAGAGAGGGTGATGGATGGTCTAGGTCAGATTTATCGCCAATGGCAATTCTGAAAAACAGTTTTCTGTTTTTGGAAGAATTAGCTGCTGCATTATTATAGCTGACATACTTAACGACCTATATAATTTTCTGAAGTCAAAAGGATTGTGCAGGGCCGGCCCCATGGCTTAGCGGTTAAGTGCACGCGCTCCGCTGCTGGCAGCCCAGGTTCGGATCCCGGGTGCGCACCAACACAGCGCTTCTCCGGCCATGCTGAGGCCGCGTCCCACATACAGCAACTAGAAGGCTGTGCAACTATGACATACAGCTATCTACTGGGGCTTTGGGGGGGGGAAATAAATAAATAAATTAAAAAAAAAAAAAGGATTGTGCAAATGACGTTTTTGTGTTAGAGCTGGTGGCTGGTGAAACCGTGACAAGGAGGTACTAGAAGATTAAATGTTTTACTAAGTCCCAAGGCTAAGATAGAGCAGCACTCCATGGCAGGATACTCCAACTGTCTGCTGTTGTGTAAAATACACAATAGATGACACTGTTGATTGGTTGCGGAAAGGGGAGGCAGTATAGTTCGGTGATGATGTCCGCAGTCTTGGGAATCAGACAGCGCAAGTTAAGAACCCAATTCAACCACTTGCTGTGTGTCCATGGGCACTTTATTTTTCTCATCAGCCCAATAAGAATTCCAACAGTTAGTTGTGGGTTGTTATGAGGATGAAATGAGATAATGCATGAAAGGCACTTATTTTTAAAATGTCATACTTAAAATAATGTCTTTGATTAATTTTAGAGTTTTTTAGTTCATTCCTAAATGAAGACTAAAATAACAAATTAGAATAATAGAATGTTAGAGTTGAAGGAGCCTTAGAGACCATGGTCCAGTTCCCCAAACTGAGGCCTGGGGAATTTAAACTGAGACAGAGCCTGATAGCTCTTCCTTTAAAGTGTGCCGCATTACACACCACAGTTGCTTGACAGTGCTCATCCGGATTCACTGTAAGTTCTTCATCAGCTCATAAGCTTCTACTGAGTAATGATTAGGCTGGGTTAAGCAAGTACAAAATGGTCATCAGAGTCGAGCTTGCCAGGGTGCTTGATATAAGTATTACCCGGTGATGGCAATTACATAACAATGTAGAGACAAGGCAAGTAACTAGTTCCAGAAGCTCCCTAGGGTGAAAATGAATCCTGTTCTCCCTCACTCTTCTCTCTGTCTTACACACACACACGCACACACACACGCACGGTCTATTCCTCTTTGTCTTCTTTGCCTGGCTCAGTAAGCATTTATGCAGCAAAACCAACTCATTCTCGAACCAGAATGTCCAGAAATATAATTTACCCTTAAAATAAACTTCCATGTAAGGTTATATTATTTCAACCTTAAATATTTGCTTAGCACATTGTTTGTAAGACAGAAGGGAAATCAAGTCCTTAACTACCCTTCCTCTCTTTCACGGCAGCTTAGTTCAAATTGTATTTCTGCTTGGATTTGAGATTCAACAGATTCAATCCCAACATGCAGTGAAATATAGGGAGGAATGGAGCCTAAACGGTGGAAATAGACACTCTTCCAGCTTCTCCTGAGTGATGTCTTTACTGTGTGGCTTCATTGTGTTTTTAAAGCAAATTCCACTCAATTTAAAACCGTCCACCGGAATGTGTTCCAAACACAAATACACATTATTTTCAGATTCTCAGCAATTTGAGGCCATCCACACATCTGCTCCTCTCTCCACTACTTAGAAATTATCAAAACTTGACTCTTTGTCATTGTACAAAATTCTCTTTTGTTTGTTCCAAATTCTGCCTCCTCTTCCTGCTCTATTTTCACAGATAACGGAAAACAAAGTGACAGCAAAGTGAGGAGGGTCTGGCTCTACGTGTGAAGCTAATCGAATCCTCCCAAGGCAGTTGCCAACAGCACCATGACCCTTGCTGGGATTCTTCAATATTGCGATGAAAAGTGCAAATTGTAGTTCAAATATGTCTTCACTCTAAGTGCATTGGGTCATTTACCTTAACAATGTGAACGTGCTCTCATTATCATGTTCAACTTGATTAGTGTATGGTCTAATATTTAAAAGTGTCCTTCAGATAAAAGAATGTATAAATGCATGATTGGTTCCTAACAAATTGAGCAACCCCTTAATGAACTGTGAGCCATCTAGAGAGGAACTGTTATACACCAGTCACAGAAATGGCAAACCAGACAAAAATAGGCTGTGTGTGTGTGTGTGTGTGTGTGTGTGTGTGTGTGTGTGTGTAGGGAGAGAAGATAATCTTTCTCCATCTTCCATGATACACTGATTGCTAACTTTGTTGGAAAAATAACTAAGAGAATTCAAGGCAACCAGAAAAATTAGTTTGTTCAGGAGCCAAACATAAATGAGCACCATCTTTTGGCAAATATGTTCAGCATGCCTGACCTAGCGCACCTAAACAAGAAAGTTCAGAGGGCACGTGGAGAAATCTCCCGAACGAGCTTTCCTACTGTTTTCTTGAAGGTAAGATAGAGCCAATTTAGGATGTAAAATTTTTAGTCATTTAAGACAAATTCTGTTCCACCTTTCTCTATTCCCTTTTCTCTTTTTTTTCTGTCTTTTTTCTTTGGCTTTTACTTGCTAAATATATATTTTATAGGGTTAGAATATGCAAGGGCACTGGCCAAGCTGTCTGTTCACGCAGTTTAAAACCATAAGTTCTGTATCTTATTTATAAAATACATCTTACATTTACTTCTGATTGGAATCTAAACATTTTCAGATGAATGAGGCAATGTGTCTCCCTAGTTCATTTCTTACTCATATCAGATAAACCTGGGTGAAATTTAAACATGAGCTTGAAGAGTGTATATATTTACTGGGCAGCAGCCTCACCCATAAGGAATTTAAGAACTATGCAGATCAGCATCAACAAATGTTTACCTGGCGTTGAATAAGTGCAAGAGGAATACAAACAAATAAGAGCCAGGTAACACTTGCTAAGTGCCACATGTGTGATATGGGCAATTCACACAAGAGAGGATAGCTCATTAGAGACAGGATGGTAGGGGAAGGGCTCATTGGAGAGATGAGACTTGAGCTTGGCTTTAAAAAATGTGACTGGGCAAAAATAAATCCAGAGAAGGGCAAAGGACTTTGGGGCAGGAGGCCCCAACTGAGAAAGAACATTATGGGTCTGGGGTCTATAGAGGATCCCGGTTAAGGAGGCAGGGAAAGTCCATGGAGGGGAACATAATGACATGAGAACCTGAGGACCATGAAATTGGCTAAGAATGGGAAAGTATCAAAGGCTTCGGAGGAAGGCAGTGACTCCCGCAGAGACAGATGAATCTGGCCTGGTGTGTAGGCTAGGTTGTAAGGGAAGAGTGCCCGCAAGCAGAGTGTCCAGGGGGAGGATGTGTTAAATAGGGCAGGCATGTGTGGGTAACAAAGGAAAGACAGTGATGAGGAAAAGTAGTCTGAAGGCAGGGATTCTCTGGCTGAGAGGTCTTACCCCACATGATAAATTTTATAAAGATGGAGATATACATGTATATATGTATACAAACTCTTCTTAAAATGAGACATTGACACTCCTGCATCGAGAAGTGGTATCTGTGTTGTCTCCTCTTGAACCTGGGCAGGATTTTGTAACTGCTTCAACCAATAGAGTACAGTGGAAGTGACACTGCATGACTTATGTAGCTGAGGTTGGGTCATGAAAGGCAATAAGGCTCTCTCACTCACCGCCCCCCCCCCCACCATGTTGGGAGTCCTGAGCCAACAGCTAAGAATGCTGGAGAGATCACATGGAGAGAGCACAGACAGAGATGCCCAAGGAGCTCCAGCCTTTCGAGCCAATAGCCTCTGACTCTTCCAGCAGAGACATCACACATCATGAAGCAGAGACAAGACATCCTCTCTACGCCCTGTCCTGACCTATAGAATCCATGAGCATAAGAAATGGTCATTTTATGCCACTCACTAAGTTCTGGGGTAATTTGTACCAAAGCTATAGCACCTGTACACCCCATCTCTTTATTATAAACACACCAAGCACACTTTGTCCTTCTACAGCCCCTATTCCAGCAGTCAGCAGATTTTTCTATAAAGAACCAGAGAGTAAGTAGTTTAGGTTTTGCACTTACACTGCCATTGTTGTGTGAAAGCAGCCTTAGTAAATACTTAAATGAACAAGATTGGCTCTGTGCCAATAAAATTTTCTTTACAAAAATAGGCATCAGGCTGAATTTGGTCTGGGGGCCTAGTTTGATGACCCCCATCCTATCCTTAGGGGTCATCAGCAGTAGATCTCATGATCATAGCACTACAAGGTCAGTCCTGCAGGCTGCACCAGGAAGACAGGGATGGTACACAGGGCCCACGTCCAGGACCATGGCACGTGAGCCAGAGTGAACAACAGGTCTGGAGGACATGTTTTCCCATCCTCCACTCCCACCCGCTGAACAACTCCAACCATTTCCATCACCATGGTAGTTAGGTCTTCAGAACTATCTGAAGCTGGAATTCTTCCTCCTCCTTTCTCCTATTTTACTTTATTCTTAATTGCCCCATATTAACCATGTTCAACACTAATCCTGAGGGTTTTCCTACTGGCTCAAAGCATAACTGACTTGCAAAACATAGTTCCCTGTTACTAAGTGTTCAGAATTCATTTCAGAAACCAAAACAGTACTCTTCACCATGATACATGGAACTCAGGGATGGGCAAGAATGCATCCCATAGTCCAATTCCTATTCCTTGAAATGCCATCAACTGAGCAGCAGAAAGTGACAAGTGGATGGAGAGTACAATGGGGCTGTGCTTTTGTTCCTGCCTCCTGAGACCCGAGTTGCTGTTGGGTCCTTGATATCTTTAAGTGCTGATTTTGCAATGATGGTGAAGTAAGCAGTACCGAGTTCACAAGTTCACATCACAGAATATGCCGAGAAAGAGGCCTTAATGAGAGACAGAAGGACTATAAGCTAGCCAGAAAATTCGCCTCTCCTTCCTCCTGGTTTTACAGGATTCTCTAATAAGGGGATAACTTGGAGAAAAAGAAAAGAAACTCAACTAAGTGTAACAGCAGGAGTCCCTCCAGCAATCTTCTAAGCAGCTTCCTGAGAAGGCCTCCAGCCATTCAGCAGAGCCTGGGAAGGCTTAATGAGAGCAGCCCCACACACACGACCTGTAGACAGCTGCTCAGATGCTGGTTTCCCGTGGGCCTTTGCCAGCCCAACACCAGCTGGCCACTCAGAAAAAACAGGACACGAGGGATTCTCAGTAACTGTTCTCAGCCCTGACTCAGCTGTTATTTTATTTTATATGTATAATATATATATATATTCATATATATTTTATATATATATATATAAATATATTCATATATATATATATTCACAGTTTGTCTTATATAATGGGGTCACTGAGATATAGGTAGTAAAGGACACTAAGAAAATGAACTTGCAATTTCGTTTCTAAGGCAAATGGAGAGTGAGAACAGAATTGTGAAGAAAGCTTCTATTTCATCAGTCCAAAAAAACATGGCAATCGCAAGCACAGATGGGTTAAAGGGAAGGGATGTCATCCTTAGAAGGTAGACAGAGCCCTGTCAGACTGACCTGAGGGCTCTCTGGCATTGTGGTGGGTTAGACATTTGGCAAGCTCAAACGACCAAAGTGGGAATGGTTTGGGACTCTTTGAATGGGGAAAATCCTTTCTTCCTCCTCTCCCTGTCCCCTACATCATGACAACTTTACAAGGATGCAGGACAGCCATCGCAGTGAACTCTCACCTTGGGACTCAGAGGAACTGACATCTTCTTTCAGAAAGCACTTGATAAAACGGCTGTTTGTGTGAGAGCTAGCTCAAACCTTCTGGGGAAACTGTGTTTTAAAGAATCACTTTGATTTATAAAAGGTAGCAGAGTGAATTTCTGTTCTGAAATACCTCAGAAAAGCTTTCCACAGAATCAGATCGTGCTTTCCAATGCAGGGTGCTGTATTTGTGCCGGGTGGTGAACACAAATGGATGGTCTGGACAGCCTCGCCAGGGGCAAGTCCCTGATCATCCCTCAGTCTTCTCATCTGCAAAATGGATCTAATAAACTGGTGTAGCTCTTTCAGTTGTTAGGAATAAGGTCCAATGAGATCACATCTGGGAAAGTACTTTGGAAACTCTGAAGCGCTTTGCAAAGTGATTATTTTCTTGACATTCTGTACAACTATAAGCAAAATTCAATAGGGAGAAAGAAGGAAAATGGAGATGATCTGGTGACCAAGATATTTTTATTATTAAGCATTTATATAGCACTATATATTTTCAGAGAGTGTGATAAATCTTTTTTCTTCAGTTACTTTGACAGGTTTACACCTCACTTACTGACCGTGGAGCGATTACTAGCATCAAAACATGGCCGAAAGGGTAAAAGTTCAGAAAAGCAGTAGTGCAGCTATTTCCCTTCTGGATGTGAGTGGATGTTGTCAGCCATGGAGCTATTCCCCCTCCCCCCATATCTAAACTAGAGGCAACAAAAAAATAGAGCCCAAGACCAAATTTTAGCCACAAACTATACATATTTTTCTTTTCTTTATCACGAAACCAGGCTAGGAACTTAAAACTCAAGACTTCTTATGAAACCCCTCCCAAAGTCCTGATTTTCCTAAATGGCACAGAAAAGGCCAGATTCTTGGGCTTTGCTCTGGAAATGCAAGGCAGGCCCCATCCTGTGCCCTAATCACAGCTACATGCTTGGGGCCGGCTGGTCAAGGGCTGCAGGTCAAATACCGATTCTGTAATCTCTGATCCCTTAAAACAAACTCATCCTGCCATCGCTGATATCTTAAAAACAAAGCAAACTTTGGCAGTTCTTTCTATTGCTGGAGATGGAGGCTTAAACCGAGGGCCAGAAGGCCACACTTATTTTCAGGGAGTAAAACACAAACAAAAGGAAACGTTTCAATGGACTGGACAAACGTCGGGCCAAAATCCTATTCTGAAGTGGAGACATTTGGGGCCCTGGGTTGAAAGTTTGGTTTTAGCTTGGGCTGAATTGTAGCAAGACTGGTTTGGCTTTGCCTTTTGCTCTCCCCTTGGCTGAGTCCTAAGAGCAAAGCAGGGGCTCGGTCCTAGGGTGGGGAGGACATGGCCAAAGGCCCTCACAATGGTGGCAGGCCAGGGGGCCCAGGAGGAAGGACAGACGGATGTCGAGGAGCGAGAGTGGCAGAGGGGCCTCCTTGTGGAGGGCCATGGCTGGTGCACTCTGGGAAGGAGTTCCAGCTAATATTGAGTTTTAAGTTTTTCTTTTCTCGTTGTAAATCCCGTGTGTAAACTCCAGTCTATTTTATTGTGTATTAGGTGTCACAGAAAGTAGAGAAGGTCAAGTGTCAGCAGTGCTTTGGGAAGTCAAGGGAAAAGCTGTAGAAGAAAATAACCGCGTACCTTCGTGTAGTGGGTTGGGGCTTTTAGGCTCCAGAAAGGAGGAAGGAAACATAAGAAGCATAGAGCTAAGGATGCACAGTTAAAAGAGACCCTAAGGAACAACTTATCCTTCCCCTCACCCCGTACTACAGATAAGAAAACAGGCCCAGAGAGGTTCATTTACTTTCCAAAGTTTGTTGAAAATGTTCCCATCCGTTGTTTATATATTTGGGCTGGAATTTCCCTGCCAACCCCCACTGCTCCCTTCTCCAAGAAGGGTTGGGATTTCTCATTCTGTTTCCCCCTCAAATTGCTAAAATATACTGACTGGAAGCCAGATCAAAGCCGTAAACATACAAATAAGTAGAATGGCTCATTGAGACTAGTAGACTCTTATTTAAGATTGTGCTGGGGTTTTTCTCCTATTTTCCTCAGATTCTCTCTATCCTAACAGGCTTTTTTATTATACAGCTTTCAGTGATGCCCCTTGACATTTTCTTAGCTGTTTAGTCTGCCTACAGTCTTTAGAAAGATGTAGTCACTGCTTCAGCAAGCATTTATTGAGGGCTTGCTGTAGGTGCCAGCATTGTTCTAGACACTGGCTATATGGTGATAGACACGTCAGAGAAGACCCTACCCTCCTGGGGCACACACTAGAGGTTTGCTGCATCTCCCAACTTCAGGAACAGACTTCAACGGAATAGCACAGTCTTTATTTTCTACTAAACTCTTAATGCATGTTAGCACCCAGAAATCTAGCCACAGAAGTAAACAATTCTGTTTCATTCAAGCTGTGTAACTCTTCATCCTCTCTCTTTTATTTTGTCATTTTTAATCAGTACATTCTTTGTCTGCATCCTCCAGCTCCTACACTCCTAAATAATTCAGGAAGTACTCTTAAATGCACAAAATATTGTAAACCATTGAGAAATTCGAGCACAGCTCTCTTTCTCGTTTAGCATCCAGATGCCAACTCAAAAGGAAATCCTCTCAACTGAGGAATGCCAAGCGCAGATAACTTGGAAGTATTTTTGGAAGTTAGGTCTCCACTACACCGAGATGCCTCATCATTTTGAAAATACAGGGTGAGTTGAGGATCTATTAAGGGAAATAAGGAAAATCTAGGAAGCCAGTTGAATTGATACCTTAAAGTTGAGAACGCCATGCATGGGCCCTCCAATATACCTGTAGAACCCCAGGATGACAGGAAGACATACCAATGTGGTGCAAAGGCAAAAACAAGGAGGCCTACTCCCATGTCTTCTTTTCCCATTTAAGGCCTTGACCTGGAGGGAAAACACGATTGCCACCACACCAAACCTTTCCAGATTCATCCTACTGGAATCCACTTGAGTCTTGGAAGCATTATAAAGGCTTGCCAGCTTCAGGGCCTGGTACAAATCTATAATGGCAAATAGCCTTGGGATCGGAGCACCTAGAAGTTAGTTACAACTACCTAAGTTCCTAAGATTAACCACGTCACTTGCTTGTGACCTCGGGCGTTTAAAAAAAGATGAGATGAACACATGAAATGAACCAAGCAAACGTATCTTCTGGAGAGACACATCTCTCCCCAAGACAGGCCAAAAGTTTTCTTTAATTGACAGTAACAGATTTCAGGGAGTGATATTGAAACAAGGCTGCTGGTTTACAATGGTGAGGAATAAGTTCCCGAATTGGCAAGCATGTCTGTGCATGTGCCAAGGCAACTTCTCCCAGCCCAAGCGACTCACTGAGGTCCTGGAGGCATTACCTAGACTTACTTCATTCTTTCCGATCACAGCAAGACTGCCATTCCCTTCTGTGTTTGCTCACTTTTGAATCATAGCACGAGCTGACACAGAAGCACATCAAGCGAAATCCCCCCATTAAAACAAAGTTGTCTAAAGGGTGTGCCTGTGCCCACTCAGACTCTTGCAATGGAGATGCATGCATACCCACCCCACTTAACAAATGAAAACTACCTGCTTTTATTGTTTTTTAGCAAACCTGTGACAGAAGGGTCATTTTTGGCCTTGATTTCTTTAAACTTCACGTGTGTTAAGAAGGACAAAACGCGCATGAGGAAGATGGCAAAGCACAGCCACCACGACATCCCAGCTCTGTCGGTCCTATTCAACTCCTTTTTTTTTCCTCTTCAGTGAGCTTTGCATAAAGCTTACCCAAACCCACATGGATTTCTATAATATCCAAAAAGAATGACAATGACTGATGGGATGTAGGTGGAAACTGCCTGAAGAAACCTAAATTGTAACAGGAAAAAAAATTGACATTTTAGATTTTAAATGTTACACAGTTTTTATAAAGCTTCAGTCAATTTATTTTATTTATTCTAATGAAGAGCGTTACAACTGCTTTACTGCGCTGAAGCCAGCATCGATCACATCATTAATCACACCTTGCGAACAGCCACAAATCAAGTTCTAACAGCAAGCACTGAATCAGGAGCAATGAAGCATAAACTCCTTCACAATTTATGATCTCTCCAATTGCATCTTTTCAACCATTAAATTGCAAGATACCATAAATTTTTATCTTCTTCACTTCAGTCACATTATTGATTCTGCCGTGTGAAATATAGAAGCGCCGTAAATCTCGGCCATTGAATTAAATTTAAAGTCTCGACTTCAGAAAAGAAACCCAACACACTGCCATGGCTGTTAATTTACACTGAGGAACAAATGATAGAAACATTAAAATTTAAATGGACAACAGGGATTTCTAAAAGCCATAGTACTGTCAATCCTAGTCCTTGTCAACCTTGAGGGCTTTTTTTTACTACTATTATTATTATTTCAAATTTTTAAATGCAGAAAAAAGAAAGAATTTAAAATTTGAAAAGTAGAAGGTAGGTAGATTATTCACAAGAACGAGTAACAGAAAGGTTCCTCAATGGGAATGGCTGTCAATACCAGATATCATAAAAGGCAGGATGATGACAGGTGCACACCCCCCACACCCATCCCATGGGATAGGTCCAGATGAACCCATGTGCCCCACGTCCCACTCAGGACACCTCCGGCTAAAGTGGTGATCCCACAGAAGGCGTTGACAGTCCCCAGGAAGATGTGCTCATTGTCTCCATTGGCCATCCTGACTCCTGATGCATTTGTTGCCCTGCTGCCCCTCCTTGTGCCGCAGGATGCTGCCCTTGCAGGCTACCTTACAAGGCTGCTTGCTATCTGCTTCCTGTTGGGTTTGGCCAGTGGAGGGACAAGCAGAATAGCAAAGGGCAGGGTGAGAGAGAGGTTGGAGTATTGGTTCCCCACACCCTCACTCCTTTGACGCCAGAGAGAGGTTGGAACCTCCCTGACTACAACTCCTCTGTGTGTGTGTGTGGGGGGGCAGTTTACTGCTCCTTGACACAAGCTGTCACAGAGCTCCACCACTACTCTTCTCTCTCTTTGCCCCTTCAGGCCTGGGATTAGTAAAGGCTTCTCCCAGTTGTTTTTCTCCAGGTACCTCAGCTTTCCTTAGTGGTGCCCTTAACTCTGCCCACAACTCTGTAAATAGCCTCTTCGTTAAACTTTCTTCAGTTGAACCTCTGAATGGGATTCTGCTTTCTGCTGGAACCTTGACTGACATAGGCAGTGCACAAGGAGGATCTTAAAAGCTCCAGAAAACAGCTGATAGCAGCCTAGCCTTGCAGTAAAAGCCAGAGATATCACAGCCCCAAAATAGTGAAAATCCTAAAGTGAACCCAGACCACATACACATCAAGAAATGGCAATTATGTTTTGGCAGATAGCTGACCCTGGTTGTTATGAAGGGCATGCATCGCACCCAGAAGTGAGACAAAAGGGATCATGACAAGTGGCTTTTTTCATAAGCCACTGGACAAGTTGAGATCTTCTGGCCACAGAGAATAAGGGGGAGGTTGTTGAGGAAAGCCTGGGCTACAGGTGGAAATAGGGGCTTGCCTTCATGCACATGCTATTCTAACATAAATAGAGGCAACCCAGGAGCCACTGTGATGTCCAGGGCTGGCTGGAACTCAGCAGGCATAAGAAGGCCACCAGCCCGTTCTTGCAGGATCCAGAATAACCCTATGGCATGTGAGTTGTGATCTGAGGAAGCCCAAAATGGCTTCTAGTCTTACCTACTTTCCAAAATGCATGAATTTTCTATGTCCTCCAAGGCACTTCCAAACTTCAGACAAAGCTGTTTCCCGCTGGGAGGGTAAGACAGCTAAGAAGCTCATGCTAGAATAGCAGTAATTCAAGATACTCCTATAACAACTGTCCCATGATGCAACAAACACCCTCCTTCTCCCCAAAATTGACCAAGGACTCTTGGAATTGAATATACTATCTAATTTCTCCAACCTAATAACAATCTTATGAGATAAAGGGGTTGAGTGTCTTTCCCAGTCCAAGGCTGTGCCAGAGGTCAGGACAGCCCTGAGAGCCAGCAAAGCCATTTCCAGATCAATTGGGGATTCAGTCTACTCCAACAGACTCCAGGCAGGTCCAGGCTGATAAGATTTGTGGGGTTATTCTCAATTTGATTGACATCCATGTGAGAGGTAGAAGAGCAGAGTTCTACACCTGCATCATCTGTCAGGTGTGTTCTGGACCAGGAGGTTCCTGCTCCAAAGTGATTGAACTCTCTTCAGCCTATCACAGTAATGCCACAAATCCACTGGGTGATTTCTGATATTCAAAAGAAATAACTAAGGCTCTAGAAGAGGTGGAAAACTGATGATTCTCAGGCCCTTCACAAAGCTTCTCTTTGGTAAAATAATAATATATTCTCATGGCCCCAAATTCAAAAGATACAAAAGAGGATAAGGTAAAAGGTTTCCCCCCCACCCATCCCTCAGCCATCCAGTCTCCTTTCCCAGAGGCAACCAATACTACCAGTATATCTATCTGTCTATCTCTTTATCTCTCTATCATCTAGCTATCCATCCATCCATTCATCTATCTATCTATAGATATAGATGTATTGTATGTATGGGCCATAATTCACTGACTCAGTTCACTGTTGATAGACATTTAGGTTGCGTCCAATCTCTTGCTATTACAAACCACACTACAGCGATGATCTTATGCATACATCATTTCACAAGTGCTACACAGTGTTTTTTGAAATTGATCCAACGTTTTAAAAAATCAGATTTCATATAAAAATGGATTTGAGGCTTCTCTTCAAAGATGAAAGATGTGGCAGTAGTAAACTCACACTCTCACATGGCATAGCCAGCTAGAGCTGATGGTGGTGCCCCTTTGGAAGAGTTATATGCTCTCCAGTTTGCCATCTCCTCTATGCAATTTTGCATGGCCTGCCTGGTCCCTGTGGGCATTTGGA
This sequence comes from Diceros bicornis minor, assembly GCF_020826845.1. Classification (NCBI taxonomy): domain Eukaryota; kingdom Metazoa; phylum Chordata; class Mammalia; order Perissodactyla; family Rhinocerotidae; genus Diceros; species Diceros bicornis. The sequence continues at coordinate 54,654,031 of NC_080749.1, forward strand.
ATCCTATCTACCATGGAGTGTGGTCAGGATTAAATGAGATAATGAAAGTAAAGCATGCAGCATGGTACTTGGCACCCTGTGAGTGGGGGAGACCTCTCAGGCTAATGAGTTGCTTGTTAAAGGACTATTCCCTTCCATTCTCCTCCCTCTCCCTTGGATATGTGAATTCCTGGTTCTTCAGCCTCTCTCTAATCTCATTGGAAAGTAAACTCCATGAAGATATATACTTTATTTTGTTCACCACCACAACCCCAGCACCTCAAAGGGCACAAGGCATATAGAATGAGTGAGTGAGCAAATGAATGAATAAAAGAAAGCAAGAAAGTCTCAAGAAATAAACTCTACTAGGATCTACATACTTCAACTATATATACCTGTTTCTTGATGCTTTCTTGCCTTCATTTATTTTCCGTAATTTCCATTTACTTGCCCAATCCAAACCTTTCCATTTTGTCAGTTACATAAATATTTTCCAAAGTTCTTTAGTATTTACCCTCTATTTCTTATCTTTTGAATTATCTTTTCTATTCTGCCCACTAACTCTTTCTGTTGCTTTCAATTGTTTCAACCTCATGGTTTCAAATCAGAAGAAATCAGATTAATATTTTTATGTGATCCTCAAAGCCATAAATCTAATTTTAAATTCCAAAACAGCCCTAACATCTTTGAAATGTTAATAACCCTATAAAAATATTCACATTAGTCCAAATTATATGATTAATGTGGCATCTTCCCCATGAACATTTAAATGACTTGAAACACATGACTTTGTGACATTTCCTATGTGACACAAGTTCCATCTTAGAAAATTTAGAAGATGAAGAATGTTACCTGATAAATGCAATTTTGAAATAAACACCAAAGAATTTACTAGTCCACAATTATTTTCCAGCTTGGTTTATTACGTAGCCAATGGAATGCCATGGTTGTAGAGACCTTTAAAGTTGACGAAGTGCTCACCCCATGTCCCACGAGCTTATTTGCTTCTCACTGAAACCCAGGAAAGAGTGGGTCAGTATATTGGAGATGGCTTGAGTGAGTTACAGAAACTCATTCAAACTATCTTAAACCAAAAGGGGCAGCTGTTGGGGGAGAGACTCAGGTATCTCACAACTTGAGGACAGGAAGTTCAGCTCTATTTCAACAGGAACCAGAGGTGAAACTGTAGTTATCAGGAACTGAGACATCTGTTGCATGAGCCCCTCAGTGAGGCCACAGTCTCTCATCTCAGCTTCTCTCTGTGGGTCTGTTCCCCACTTCTCTACCTGCAGTATGGCTTTCTTTGCTTTCCCCTGTCTACAGTAGAAGATGGCTGCCCTACAGCCTCTGAGTTTCCTCACCCTCTCTCTTCAGACAGTTACAAATCTTAAGCAAGACCTCTCAGTGCTGATTCCCTACGCCAGTGAGAGACATTCTGATTGGTCTACTTGGGCCAGATGTCCATCTTAACCCAGCAGGCTTAGGAGGAGAATAACACTACTAACCACATTTTATTCTTTGACACTCCAGTTACATTAACCAAGAGCAGCTTGCTGGAGGTTTGATTAGGAGTTACAGAAACCATTCAACCTTGAGCAAAAAGGAGGAATCACTGGGGAGAGATGTGGGTATCTCTCGGCTCAAGGAAAGGAAGTATGGTTCCACTCCAGATTTGTTCAGAGTGACTCACCCACAGCCCAGGCACCCCTGTGCATGGAGAAGAGCCAGTCACATAATGTGTGGGGCCCAGTGATAAATGAAAATGCAGGGCCTTTTGTTAAACAATTATTAAGAATTTCAAGATGGTGATAGCAGAACTGTCCAAGAGTAGAGCCCTTTTAAGTCCAGGGCCTGGTGGGACCAAAGAGACTGCACGTCCATGAAGCCAGCCCTGCATAGAAGGTAGATCTTCGAGAAGTGGGGACATAATCAGGCAGGCATTCCCAAAGGTCTCTATTATAAGCAAGGGCTATTGTCTTGTCTTTTTTACAGGTTTATTATGACTAAGGGACTTGGCCTGGGCTTTACAGGTAGCAAGTCGACTTCTGACCTAGATCTGCTACACACCAAACATATTCTTTGAATTCTACTACACTCCCTTTTCCACAGCTTGGCACATAATCAGCACTCAGAACACAGAAATTTCCAGAGCAGAAAAAAGGATAAAACACTTACAGATAGGCTACTAAATTCTACATTCTCTAATATGATGTTCATCCATTTAGAAAGCACTAAATTTCAGTAGTAACTGAATTACAAGGCTTTTAGATCCTTCCAAATAAAAGCATATCCTCACCATCACTGTAATTTTTACATAACTATCCTATCATAATTGCTGAAATTCTTTCTGAACCCCAGACAGAGTGCCAAATTGACACTCACTTTCCAGGAAGCATCACATTTTTAGGCATTGAATATTACTCTCAGTTCCTCTCCCATCAAGGCATGTGATAATTCTCCAAAAAAGTGTGCTCCCCCTCTCTTTTTACTTTTAATAAATGTAATTGAATCAGACCTGGGCGGGAGCATCTGGTCTTGGGTTGCCATGTGGAGTTTTTTTGGCCAGGAGGGCACATTTCTTATTCTAGGGTCAATGAAATAATCAAAACCTAGTCCCGGGGGAGGAAATTTTATGGTTCTCATTTATTTGATCCTCAATCTACTAAACTCCATGCCATAGTCAATCAGCTGCAAAATAAAGAAGGAGAGCACAGCCAGTTTGCTCCAGAAACGGTAAAATCATTGGATCCTGGGCTGGTTAACTTAGAAATAGATTGATTAAACCTAAGTTGGGGCTCACAGGGCTTCACTGAAAATAGTCAGTCGTTGGGAGCTCACTCATTTATTTTGCTCACAAACAGAAACTGCCTTTTGAAATGACGAGATGAATCCTAGTTAACCGGGTTTCCAACCCAGGCAATGGTCGAGATTGACAGGCTCAGATTGTCAGAAAAGAACAGCAGGAAGGTAATGAAGGGACAGCACTTTAGAAGTGACGGGCCGAGGTTCACAGAGAGAAAGCGCCTGTTCAGAGGCGCCCACCACTGTCCCGTGGCCACCCAGGGCCATCTCCTCAGTGACCCACCCCTCTCAGCCCTCACATCACTGGGCTGGCCCATCAATTGATCTCTAATGCCTGCCTTGGTTAATGTAATTGGAATGTCAAAGAATAAAATGTGGTTAGCTACGTGTTATTCTCTTGCTCATAAAACTCACCCTTGGAGAGAGGAGACCTGCCTTTGATGAGGATTGTCCCTGGGCTTCCAGAGAGCACTTATTACTACATGTTCTCTAGGAGACATCTGAAGCAATGGAGCCCCAAGTGGAGCGTGAATTTAAATGAGTGGTACAAGGGTCAGCAGGTTCTCAGCCAGTTGTGTGACCAGGGACTCCAAGAATTTTCTGGTAGCCCATAGAAATAGTCACCACCCAAGGAATCCTTATGTCCTTGCTGTCCCACCAGTACCCACCACTTGCATGGCGATGGCAGTGGGGGAGGAGAGGCTTTCTTTCTAGGGTTTGCCTGTGGACACAACACTCCTTACCCCAGCCTTGTTGTGGTTCAAGCCACACGGTACACTCTTGTCAGCACTTTACCTCTAATCTGCAGCTTCCGAGAGGGCGGGGACTACATCCATTTACTTGCTGCTGTAGGGCCAGGGCCCAGCTCAGTGCCTGGAACACAGTAGGCGCTAATAAGTGTTTGTTCAGTCATTAAATGGATCCATAGAATTTCAAGGGCAAACACTCTGTGAAGAGAGACCTGAGCTACCGTGACAGGTGTGAAATGGATGTTATAGATACTACCCCTGAGGTGGGGCGATAGGAAAAAGGCACATTAGATTTGCTGGATTTTATTTTTCGTTTATGATCATAGAGTCACTGTGTTAGGTGGTGAAATGAAGCAGAAGATGAAGCAGGGGCAGCCTGGGGATGAGTCTGGGGTAGAGAGTGAAAATGAAAAGAGTTTAGAAATGGCCAAAATATGGGCCAAGCAGCCACTGATTCTCCCTTCAGAATGTGACCATCCCCATGCTTTCAAGCTGGGCCCCATATAAACATGCCATGGAGATGAGAGCTATGACTTGAAAGAGAGCCAGAGATGGGCCTCCAAAAGTCACCAGGGCCCCTGGTAAGCCCTGACCAGCAGCACACAGCACACGTGCGGGTGTTGGGCCTTCAGGTTCAGTACAGTTAGACAGAGAAAGTGTCTGTGTCGGCGTCCCTCCTCTGCCATTGAGAGGGTGGAATCCCAATTCAAGAGCAGGTGGCTTGCCCCACTTCAATTCTGCTACAGATTTCTTTTGTATGTGTATTTAGAGCTATTTGCTATTAGAAAACCCTTAGAGATACTCTAAATTCATCTTTCTTCAAAAGTAGATGTAGCCTCTTGCTAAGAATAATTTGAGCATGAAATGGTTTTTCCGTCTAGTTTAAGCTGCTTCTGCGAATCACCAAAGTTGGAGTGGGTTGCAAGCATGTCAAAATGAATCCTCCCACTCATACTGAACAGGCCTAGAAAAATGCCCTGAGAGACAGCAACCGCCTATTAAAACACGATAGAGAGGTGCTTTGTCCAGCAGAAAACAGATAAGGATGAGAGGAATCAGAATTCCCATCAGCGAGCAACGAATGTTTGCAGAATGAAAGCTGCCCTCGATATACAATGAAGCCAGCACACCCACCAGGGGAACACCTTCAAAAGTAAGTGATAAATATCTCAAACTCATGGTGTGTATTGTATTTTTAAGATGAATACATAAGTACCATCGATGCATGTTAAGTATAATTATTTTTAACACCTTTTTTTACCCCAAAATTAACCCAATTCTATCCCTACAAGGCTTTTGATACCAAAAAATCAAGTATGTGGGAGATTTGAAGACCAAATGGAAAGAGTTTCATGTTAAGAGATTGTACCCCCAAATTTCTAATTATTTTTGAATGCAGTCACTTACCTGATCCTGAAAGGCCCAGACACTTGCAAATGCAAAATAGATTTCACACAGTTCAGCAGGAGAGTCTAGGGGAGTATTCTGGGCTGTCAGGAGACAATCCGGTAATGAGCACAAAGTCTTCAATAAAGACAAACAGAATAAAAGAGCTGTGTTAAAATTACTGCAGTCTTGCATAATAGCTGAGCTGCAAAGATACTACAGAAATGGTAATGAGTACAATAATGCTCTGCACTTGGAGTGTTTTTATTTAAAAGATTTTAATTAACCAGAAAATGAGCATTAATCCCAGCAACTTGGAAAATAACAACATGCCATCTTATTGCTATCAGCGAAAAGGTAAGAAAAAGAACAAGAAAATGTTATCTGGGGAAATAAGCCCTTTGAAAAATTACCAATTCAGAGCACTAGCTAGAATATATTGTACGTCTACTTCTAAATGGTCAACTTACAATGACTTGTTAGATTCTGAATTTTCTACCCTCAAATTCCCAAGAATCCAGTTATATTTCAATGCTCTGGTTTCACAAGTTAAATACAGTGAATGAAATTTTCGGTCATCGGGAATTTATATTCTGAAAAAATGTCTCCTTGCTTCAATTATTCTCAACACTTGGGAAATTCAATGAGCCAACAAGCATCAGCTGCCTGCTGCCTCGCCTAAAATATCACAGTAGTGGGCAAACAGCGAGAAGATGCCAAGGGGGACTGGTTTACCCATAAAGGTCTTGAAAGGAAATGCTGCCGCACCAAGTTCCCTACTGCTGCCCAAAAGAAATAGTTGGTTTTTTAATCCACTACATGAGCTATTTTTTTTCCACTGGAAGAGGGCCTGGGCTATATGAATAACAGAAGCAGACCTCAAAATGTGAAATTGATTGTCCTAAAGCTTCCCATTAGCAATCATGCACCTACAAATTATAGGCATTGAAAAGGCAAACTTCATTTATAAGAAATGCCCCAAAATGCTCCCACACCATTTTTCCAGGATTTATACTCAGGATACAGATTTCAAAGCTCTATGGCTGTAATTTCTATTATCATTGACAGTCACATAATAGCTAGAGTTATGGTCATAAAGCCTCAAACTGAACACGCCCAACACTTGACCTTAACAACCTGCACCTTGCCCTAAATTCTTTCCCTTGGGCAGTGCACTGTGATCCCCATGGCCTTCCAAGCTGGAAGTCCCAAAGTTATCTTAGACTCTCTCTCACCAAATCTTGTCAATTCTACTCCAGAAATGCCTCTTGAATCTGGTCTTTCCCCTGTACCCCTCAGTTCAGGCATCCAGCCCTTCTCTCACTTGCAAAAATTCCCATACAGGCATATCTCATTTTACTGTGCTTCGCTTTATTGTGCTTCACAGATATTGCGTTTTTTACACGACCCTCCACCAGCAAAAAGATTATGACTTGCTGAAGGCTCAGATGATGGCAAAATTTTTTAGCAATAAAGTACTTTTTAATTAAGATATGTACATTGTTTTTTTAGACATAATGCTATATAGACTACAGTATAGTGTAAACATAACTTTTATATGCACTGGGAGGCCAAAATTTTATGTGACTCGCTTTATTGTGATATTTGCTTCATTGCAATATTCACTTTATTGTAGTGGTCTAGAACTGAACCTGCAATATCTCTGAGGTATGTCTGTGATCTTAAAAGGTCTTCCCACTGTCTTGATTCCATTTGTCTCTAGTCTTTTCCTCCTAAGAAATAATTAACAAAATTCTCATGCTTAAAAATTTCCATTACCCATCAAAGTCCTACTCAGCATGCCCTTCACAATCTTGCCCTACCTTTATCTCCTGCATCTTACTACAAATAATCCATGTTTGGGATACATTGAATTTCTCAACATTTCTCACGTCCGCCATGTTCTTTCACAACTTCAATTACTATACAAGTTTTTTGGCAAGAGGGACCCCCTGCCCAGGTCCCTAGGCTTTAGGGGGCTCCTGCTGTGACCCTCCTCTGGCCACCCCGCTCCACCAGGCAGGCGGTCTGTGGGACCAAGTTTACACGCCTGCCCAGAGGCCACACATCCCCTTCTAGACCACACTCCCAGGGCCCAGGGCTCCAGAGTTCCCTATCCGAAGGACGCAAGCCTGCTTCTAGGGCCCGTGTGGGCCTTTTCCCATATGCTTCCTCCAGAGGGCAGCCCATACCACCAGCCTGACCACTCCTAGGCCTGAGAGCGGCCACGAGGCAGCTGCTCACAGGGGGGCTGGGGTAAAACCAGAGTGTCCACATGTGGCACATGAGGCCCCTTATAATACAGGATAGAGCTGGGGTGGGAAAAGAAGGAAAGAGGCTCCAGGGAAGGAGCACCAGGGGACAGAGACCAGCTCATCCCACGCCATTACCTTCCAGTATGGAACTCCTCAGAGTGCTGGAATTCAAAATTTGAATTTGGTCATTGTAAAGGTAAATTTATCAAGACAGTGGAGTGGATTCTATTTTATTTAACAGTATATTAGCTTGATTTATAATGTTTAAATATTTAGATATATGGCATTTGGCCTCTTTTTGTACTCTGCGATAAACATTAGGAGCAGGCCTGCTTTCCTGTCCTGCTATGTCCTTCCTCCTCATGTATGCCTGTTCAGTCTTCAAAACCCATTGCAAATATCACCTTTTCAAGGAAGCCTTTCTGACTCTTTCTAAGGCAGAGTTAATCACTCTGATTTAATTGGGACTTTTGATTGCAAATAGCAAGTAACATTATTTAGAGTTACACATGCAAAACCTAGATGACCACCTTCTTCTTCGTCTCCTCCCCTTCCTCCTTCTTCTTCAGTAAAGCTAGAAAATTGGAATGCAGCTGTCTTAGACAGGCCTGGAGCCAGGAGGTGGGGTGTAGTCAGGTCCCCTGGTGGTGTGCTCAGTCATCTTCTGCCAGCTCTGTCTGCCGCTCACCCACATGGTGGAATATGGCTGTGCCACACTTCAGAAAATGAAAATTAGGTGGGCTAGATGATCTATTTCTCCCCTCAAAAATGTAGACGTAGAAGGTTTGTGAGTTTTCTCTTTCTAAAATTTTTGTCTCTTCCATTCAAAAGGCGAGCCCCTAGAGAGGCTAATTTCTTAATGCAAATTCCAAATTCCCAGGGAAGGGACTCTGATATAATGGCAGGAACAACAAACACCTTCTGAAGTGTGATGTACCTTGAGATATTAACCCCCTCTTGTACCCTTGTCTTTCCCTAATTCGGTCAGGTGCATTCGTTGCCTTGGAGACCCAAGGTGATGGGCCGGGGTAGGGAGAGAAAAGGCTATTAAGTTTCAAAAGCCTTGGTGCTCACTTCATACAGCCTAGTAGGTGAAGAGACTCCGGACTTGGTGAATCTGTGAAGATGTAGAACCAGGCCTAACACACTCCTGGATACACACCCCTCCAAGAGAGTTAGATCTGGCTGTTCCCTGTGGACGCACCGCTCCCCAGGCTCAACCTCAAGGAAAGAGTAGAAGAACAGAAACCACGACAGTTTCCGGATGGACCTAGAGCAGGGTTCCATCTCAAAGTGGAGAGATCCAGAGTCACCCACTCCTGGGGTGTCATGGCGTGGGAGAAGGAGAGCACAAATTGTTGGGCAGTGTTTCTAGGCAGATGGCCCTGGCGCAACTGTGCTGAGCATCATGGGAGCAGCAGATGATTTCCTGTGTGTATGTGTTGGGAGTAGGGAGGGTGGTCCCTGAAGAAGGCTAGAAAGCCTCCTGGGCATGAAGGCGCCATTGTGGGCACAAACAAGGGTGACCCAGAGGCAACTGGCAAAACCTGACAGTCTTAGCTGATGACAGAAGGAAACAGCCAAGGACCATCTGCTTATGGAAGAATCCCCGAACTCATCTTCGAGGAAAAGTGAGGAACCCTGACATGACTGCCACACAGTCAAATGGAGATCTGGAAGACAGGCCCATGTTTTAGCGTTAATATTTTGAAAATAAGATGTTTCTTCTTGATTATGATATATTCCCTAGTCCAGTAGTCCCAGAAAATAAAAGCAATGCATGCCTTGGAATTTGCATTTTTCTCACCAACTTAAACGAAACTGCATTCTCCAGGGGAGATTTCAAGCATAAGGAGGACAGCCTCTGCCCAAAGAAGTTAAATGTTCCAGGTCCCTAAGTAGCACATTGCCAGTGATGAGAGCTAAGCGGGCACCTGGCAGCGAGGCCACTTAGCTCCGCTCTGCATCGGTGTCACGGTGGCAAGGAGCCGGACAATGCGTCCAGGGCTGGTTTGTGGAACTGGCCGCTGTCCTTCAGCATCAAGTCCTGAACAGAGTTGGTTCAACAAATCTCAGGGACATCATCCAGGCTTGCAAAACATCACAGAACGTGAAAATTAGTGGTACAGATGACCTGTTTCTGTTTTTTAAAATTATATTTAAACAAAACATCCGAGAATTTCCCCTTTCTGGCTATTTTCCATCAATGCTTTTTTAAAAATTAGGTGGGTTACTGACTCTGAAAGTCTCTCTGCTCATAAATTTTGTCATTGCCGTACTTTCATAAAAGAACATCTGAAGTCACTATTTAATTAAACGAATTATATTATCAGATTAATTATCTAAGTCACTGAAGATTTCCACGGTAATTCCTATTGTCTGCCCTGATTTCTGTGGATGGGCCTGGAAGTGGCAAACCGTGCCACCTCTGCTCAGAGTGCCACCGCCAAGGGGCTTGCCGCTCCAGCAGAACGGACTTCTGTTTTGTTTTGTTTTTTTTAGTTCAATGAGAACTTAATCATCTTATTTTTTTTTCTTTCCTTTGAGGACTTCAAGAAAGAAAGGGTCATTGCTCAACGTGAGGGACAAATTGGTACCGTCATGAGAGAGGACAGGGTAGGAATTGTGCTGTGCTGGAGTGATCTGACAGATTGGGACGTGAGCCTGAAAGCAGGCTCCCCTCTCCCGTGCACCACTCTCTCTCCAGGCTCCCCGCAAGGGCAACCCACTGTCAGTTAATACAACAGCGTTGAGCATCCGCAGAACAATAGATTTTGATTAGAAAAACACTAATGCCATATCTATTTGTTAATTGTAGACTCCTAACAATTTCTGTCAAATGTGGGATTCTTTTTTAAATTTCGGAGAAGTAATCACAGCCTCCTGAAATTCCATGGGAGTCCTATCCATTCAGGCTTTTGTTTGCAAAATGTGTGGAGGGTTGGGGAGGGGGGAGCCCTGAGACGGGCGGAATAGGCTAGTTCTCTTTCCAAGGGCACTTGAGAAAGCAAGTGTTGAGCTTACAGTTTTAATCATGAAGGACTAAAGATAACCAACTGAAAAGTTTTTGATCAAGATGTTTACATTTTCAATTTAAGCACTGGAATAGAGAGAGCAAATCACAACACACATGCAAATCCCACCATTTTTATTCTTTCACATGGAGAATGAATGTTTACCTAGGGTCTCGGAATTCTCACATATTTATTGCCTACTCTGCTGAAGTGAAGAGATGATAAGAAAACCATCCAAATGAAGAGAAAATAAGGAAAATAAAAACCATGAGAGAAAAGAATTCTTTGGGGAGAGGGAGGTTGTTTGGGGTGGTCTACTTTGAAAGAAAATAAGAAAATTAAATGAAACATCAATTTAAAAATCTATCATAAAACCAGAACATTTAACAGCCACTGAACAGAGAGTACAATAGAGTGCAGTAGAATAATTCTGATTTATCACTGTTGGTGGGTGGGGGTATCTCAGAGTAATCCACCGTTAAGAACCTATGGAGAGTCAAACATATCTGGGCATATCTGACAAATAGCTGAGGCCGGCCTGCCTGACATTTCTTTACTTGGGGAGTGGGGGAGCATTTTGGGTAACACCTCATCCTTGGGAAAGTGAGAGGAGACATGAAAATGAACACAGCTCTGTCGGTTAGTTGCATTTGTCTCAAAACTGCTCGGGGATCCCTCAGACAGCAAACACAAGAAGGGAGAGATCTTCTTCCCACCTTCCTTCCTGAACACCAAGCACCTTTGGTATACTCTAGGGGCACCTGGTGTTCCCAGTGGGGTGGAGACTCATTGCCTGGAGGCAGCCTGTGGAGGAAGAGCCCACCACCAACCCAGACTTGCTTCAGACCACCTGTAAAGACACTTCCTGGGGACTCTTAAAAATACCAGGTGGGGAGTATTATTTGCAGGAGACCGAAGGTCAGACTGAGAGAAAAGGATCAAAAGCCAATGAAATATTCATTACATACTCCTAGCTTCCTTTTTTGTTGACTATAATGTTTAGGTAAGTTAATTGGTATCATCATTCTAACATCTTGCTAAATCTCAAAGCTTTCAATGCCTCATTGCTGGTTAAGTTCTATATGGATATAAATGCAAACTGTAAACACTGTTTAATAGCATTATGCAGTATCTGAGTTTTGGGCACAGAGCTTTCTTCCTCTACTCTGTATTCTGATGTTTCTAACTATGAAAGAGCCTCAACAAATACAGCTCTTACTGCACTTAAGAATGGTTTATCTTTGTATTCAGTTTAGGGGGTATTTTTTCATCCCATGCCAATTATCTATTGCTGCATCATTCCAAAACTTAGTGGCTTAGACTACATAAATATTGAAATGTCTAAAATTAAAAAGATTGGCTATACCAAGTGTTGATGAGGAACTGGAACAATTGGAACACTGATACCCTGCTAGTGGGAATGCAAAATGGTACAAACACTTTGAAAAGCAGTGGAAAACAGTTGGAAGTTTCTTAAAATACTAAACATACACTACCAGCCATTCTGCTCATCCAGCCATTCTACCTGCACATATTTTCTCAAGAGAAATGAAAGCATGCAGCCACACAAAGACCTACGAATGTTCATAGCAGCTTTTTTATTGCCCAAAACTGGAAACAATGGAAATGTCCAACCACGGATGAATGGATAAACAAATTGTGGTATATTCACACAATACACTACTACTCAAGTAATAAAAATAAAAAATATTAAAAAAAATAAATGAACTAGGGCCAGCCCCAGTGGCCTAGTGGTTAAGTTTGGTGCACTCTGCTTCAGCAGCCCGGGTTTTGTTCCCAGGCGCGGACCTACACCACTCGTCAGTGGCCATTCTGTGGCGGCAGCCCACATACAAAATAGAGGAAGATTAGCAACAGATGTTAGCTCAGGGCAAGTCTTCCTCAGGAAAAAAAAAAAAAAAAAGAACTACTCATACACCCAATAATATGAATGAATCTCAGAATAATGATGCTGAGTGAAAGAAGCTGGACAAACACCAATACATACTGTGTGAGTCCAATTGTATAAAATTCCAGAAAATGTAAACCAGTATATAGTGACAGGAAACAGATCAATGGTTGCCTGGTTGGGAGGGGAGGGCAGGAGGAGAGATTACAAAGGGTCACAAGGAAACTTTAGGGGTAATAGATATGGTCATTGATTGTAATGATGATTTTATAGGTATACACAAGTCAAAACTCATCAAATTGGACACTTTAAATATGTACAGTTTATTATATATCAATTCTGCCCTAATAAAAAAAATTTAAGTAAAATTTTGAAAAGCAATTCCCAAAGAAAATTTAGTGGCTTAAAACAAATAAAGCTAAATAAAATCACTTAATTTGCTCATGGATCTGCAAATCGGGCAAAGCTTGACGGGGAAGGCTCCTTCCTGCTCCAGGTAGCACCAGCTGTGACAACTGAATTAAGGACTGGAGGATGGGATCCCAAGATAGCTCACTCATAGGTGAGTCAAGAAAAGGGGTTGAGAAAAGAGGACATAGACTCTACCTCTCAATGGGGAGCAGCAAATTCTGGAAGAGCGTGTAGAATGGGAAATATTGTTAAAGCTATTTTTTGGAAAATACAGTCTACTACAGTTTACACTCTGGCCCAATAATTCACACTCTTCCCACATTCAAAATTCATTTCTCCTTCTCCAAGACTCCCAAAGTCTTATCTCATGATGGTATTGGGCTCAGGCTTAAGGTCCAGGATCTCATAATCTAAAGCAAATCCAGCAGAAAGCAGTTTCTTCAAAAGTTAAACATACACCTACTATATGATCCAGCCGTTCCACTCCTAGCTATTTACTGAAGAGAAATTAAAGCATATGGCCATACAAAGAGGTGAAACTCCTTGGATGAACCTCCTCAAGCACAACTACCTATGTGAAATTTCTCTTGATCTTAAAGCCTGTGAATTAAAGAAGTTATCTGCCTCATACACACCCAACATACAATGGTAGGACAGATATATGATAACATCTGTAAGTACTCCTTCAAAAAGAGGGAAAATGGAGGCACACGGAAGTCATTGCTCCGTAGCAATTCTGAAATCCCATTGGGTACATTTTGCCAGTCCCTTGATCAAGGTTCAATTCTGCTGCCTGTGTAAAACTTACTATAGCTCTTAGCTCTACCCCTTGGGCTCTTGATTCTACACTCAGGATTATCCTTACTTTTCAGTAAAATATAGCTCACACTTGTTGCTGAGTAATTTTCTCAGTTTGCTTCCTGTCCACAGAAGTTCAGGGTCCAAAGGCCTATTTATATTTTGTATAGTCTCTGTCCCCCTTAGTTCAAGTTGGTTTTGTTTGCAACAATGTAATTATCTTTAAATCTTGTAGATTTCTTATGAATCTCATTGAAGCTCCATTAGATAAAAATGACATCCACAAATCTCATCTAGATAAGCCCTTCTTTATCTTGAGCTACTGATGAGGGATATCAACAGAGGAATAATGCACTCCAGATTATTATAAACTCTATTGTTGAATAGGATCTGTGAGTCACATCCTTTAGATATTCAGAGAGTCTTTGTTCTGTCTGAAAGTTTTCATGAAGCACTGACTTAGATCTTTCTGAGATCTTAACAAATTATCTTGAAGTATCACCTTAGAGTTGATCTCTGGCTCAAGGTCATTCCTTAATTTAAGAATTCTATGCCATCTGGAAAGATTAGGAATGAAAAATAGTTTTATTTTCAAATCTAGAAATTCCTGACTCCTTTGTATTTTCTTTAAATTTATTTGAAAACCAAACAGTTTCTTATTTAGTGCATGTCTTCTTCCTTATATAGATCCAGTTGGCTGGATAAACCAAAAACGAATTAAGATATTACCTAAAGAGATAGAAATGGGAATTAAACCTCTCTGAGTACATCATTTTATACAGCTTTGTATAAACAACTTTCAGAATTCTGCTTGGAAATTTCCTTAGCCATATTTACCAGTTCATTATGTATATTTTCTGTTTTTTAATGTCACTGCAGGCAAAACCGTTTTGCCACCAGATTCCAATAATCTTTTCTTCCCTTTCCATTAAACTCTCACTCACAGCCTCCTCATGGGCCATTGGGTCCCAGCCAACAGTCTCTTCAAGGCCCTTCTAACTTCTGTCCACCTCCCAGTTGCAAAGACATTGTCACGTCTCAGGTTTTGTTATGGCAGCACCTCACTTCCAGATGGCAAAATTTGCTTCAGTTATCTACTGATGCATAATAACTTATGCCAAAACTTAGTGATTTAAAACAACAGTAATCATTTATTGTTGCTCCAGAATCTTCTATTTAGTTAAGACTTGGCTGGGAACAGTTAGCCCTGCTCCAATCAGCATTAGCTAAGGCAGTTCGACTGAGAGCTAGAGGTTCTGCTTCCAAGATGACTCATTCATGTGGCTGGCAAGTTGGTGCTGACTATTGACTGGGAGTTTAGCCTGGGTTGAGCGTCAGAGACTACAATATCCCGTTAAGAGGACCTCTCCATGTGGCCTGGGCTGCCTTGTTATCGAGTGACTGGAGTCCAAGAGTGAGCAGCCCAAAAGAGATAGCCATTTTTGATCTAGCCTCAGAAGTCACAGAGCATCACTTCAGCTACACTCTGTTAGGTGAGGTGGTCACAGAAAACTGACCAGGTTCAATGGGAAGAGGCATAAACTTCACTTCTTGGAGTGGGTGTGCTAAGGTTCTGAAAGAGCACGTGGAATGGAAAATGTTGTTGTGGCCTTTTTAAAAAAAAATACAATCAACTACATTTTTTTTTAGTTATATTTTTTGAATAGTCAAACTGTTTATACAGTTCAAAATTCAATACTGTATAAAAAGATGTACTCAGAGAGGTTTCATTCCCATTTCTACCTCTTTAGCTAACATCTTAATTAGTTTTTGGTTTATCCTTCTCATTTTGTTTTAAATTACATGTACACATAACACACACGCAGACAATTCCTATTGCCAATTTTTTCTTACGCAAAATAGATACTACACATATTTTACAATAGATACTATATCCTAGTACTTGCTACATAATCCTTCATCAAGGTCTTCCTCATTATCTTTTTATGGCTGTGCAGTACTCCATTGCATGCGTATACTAGAGTTAATTCAATCTGTCTTTTATGGATAGTCATTTGTCGTCAAGCATTTGAATTTTTGCCAGTCTCATAGGTAAGAAATAGTATCTCAGTATAATTTTAATTTGAATAACTTTATCCATGTTTAAGAAAAAATTATCTTTTTTTTCTGTGAAAAGTCTGTTCATGTGTTTTGCCCATTTTTCTATTGGGTTCTCTAAATTTTAATAATTTCTTTCAATTTAACAATTCTTTGTATACTAGAGAAACTCATCCTTTATGGTATTTGTTGAAAATATCTTCTGCCAGCTTTTCTTTTGTCTTTTCTTATTATGTTTTCTGCCTGTCAAAAGTTTGTTTGTTTGTTTGCTTTTTGGTAATGTAGTCAATTTTTACCCCTGTTTTATTTTGATTACAAAGAGAAACAAATGATTTTAACTGTCAATAAATTGGATAACATGACTACATAGGAAAAAAATAATTGAAGTAATTTGTGAACCCAGTACTTTGGTTACACATATTAGTAGGATATATTGTTGTCAGTGGCCTTGGTGTATTAATTCTGACATGATTTTATATATGTAGTAGGATAAAGCAAATGAATTCCTATATCTAAGTGATTGGGAGAAGGCAGAGATCTGCCGTACACATACTCAGCCTCGTTAATGATCCAGCCGTGGCTGTGTGATGGTTGCAGGCAAATTTCAAACCAGTTCAAATTAACAACATCTCGTCTCAAGCATGCCACCTCTGTCTCTCACATCCTGCCTCAGGACTTCTCTTTTGCTGTGTCATGGGAGGCCTGTGGGAGCCCACATGATACTCACATACTGCAATTCAGGGCAGCAGGCGAGTTAATACTCTATAAGTAATTCTCAACCAGTTGGGGCAGGAGCTGATAGATAAATGCTGCTACTCTTTGTCCCTTGGACAAACAACTCTAAGATGTATTTCATACACTACTCAGAAGATCTTGGGAGATCAAGCACCAATCATCTATACAGGTGACCAACTCAATAACATATTTATTTGGGGGTTTCCCTCCTTGCTGTTTTAGTCTCCCTGGTCCCTCACTCTTGCTCCCTGGGATCGCTTCCCACATAAACCACCTGCACTCCAGCCTTTGTCTCAGACTCTGCTTTCAGGGGGACCCCAGGATAGGACATTGCCCCTGGAATAGCTGAATCACTGAACTTATGCTGGGAGCCACTGGACCCAAATTTTTTACTATGTGAGAAAAATAAACCTTCATTTGTTTGCTGTTACTTGCAGCTGAAAGCACTCCTCACTAATACAGGTTCTCTAAGTGGGATAACAGACGCTGAAGCTGGAAGTGTGGAAAAGGACCAAATAGCAAAGGGCTCCATGTGGCAGACTGAAGTGTTTGTACTTTATTCTCTGGAATGAATCCAACATTTCTTGCCTGGGTGACTGGATGGTTTGAGCATCCACCAGCGCACAGGGAGGTACAGATGGTTAGATAGGGGAACTCATCAGCTTGGATTGAGATGTGTTAAATTTGCAATGCCTCTACATAGTGGCGGATCTCAATCTTGTGAGGCTGGAGGCAAAACTATAAATGAAGCAAGTTTAATTTTTCTGAAGTTACTTAACTTTTGTCTTTTTCTTTCTTTCTTTACGTACTTACTTTCTTTACTTTTCTTACTTTCTTACTTTGTCAAACCTAATTCAGATTATTCAGATTTTTTGTTCCTATCATGTTCTCTCCTGTCTAGACTATTTTTTTTGTAATGGTGGGACACTACTTTTTTATTAGTCACTACCTATGAGAAATCTACTTCTATAATTGCTTTAAGTTGCTTTAAAAAGCCATATGAATTACCACTACAGTTTAGTTTCCAAGTTCAGAGAGACATAATCAATTTTTAAAAATCAGGATATTGCTGAATTCTTATTGGCTGAATTCACACATGGTCCAATTGGCAAAAACATTCATCAAAAATATGCATTTATAAGACTTTAGATTTTGATAACTGTTCTTAGAGTAATGTTGAATGACACACAGCACAGTACATAATATTTTAATTTGCTCTAGGTGAAATATATAAAAATACTCAGTTCAATTGGTTTTGTAAATAAAAGACGCCAAGTATGTTCTCTCCACAAATGGCTAAAATGTGATGATTTATGCTTTATGGTTTACACAGACTTCTCTAACAGGACTGGAGTGGGGATGTGTTGCTGCTTTGCTGTCTTCTCTTAGGGTGTTTATTGTAGTCCAGAGCAAGGTCTGCCAGTTTATCAAGATCTTGACAGCACCTGACTCACCAATGGTAGAGTCACCTCTGCCAGGAAAATACATGCAGGGAGCTGGACTTCAGGATGAATTCTGGGCTAGAGACAGATACAGGGGTCACCAGCGGTGGCCAGAATTGGCTATATATAGAGAGATGAAGAAAAGGACCCAAGACAGAAATAAGAGGTCATTTCTTAAAACTGAAGAAACAAGCAGACAAATACAAGAAGACTCAGAAATAGTATCAGAGGTTGGAAGAGAATCAGAAGAGAATGTCATCAAACCAAGGAGTAATTGACTCTCCTGGAGGAGGAGGTGCATGTTGCCTCAGAAAGGTCAGATGGCTATTAAATTTTACATTTGGTGGCATGGTTTCATTGGAGTCCATGATGGAGTGGAAACCCAATTTCAGAAGGTTGAGGAGTAAATGGCAGGTGAGGAAGTGGAGATAGTAATGACTACTCTTTCAGAAAGATTGTCTGGGAAGGATGCAGAGAGGAAATGATAACTTGACATGAGCATGGGGACAAGGAAATTGTCAAGATGGGAGAAACCAACATTTAAAGGTGAAAGGAATGGAATCATTAGAGGAGAAACAGAGTGTTTGAAAACATGGTGAAACAGGAAAATGAGGAAGGGTGGGATGCCTCCAAATAGAGGCATTAGCTGTGGCCAGGTGGAGGGACACCTCTTCCCTGAGACCAAAGAGAAGGAGAGGAGGTGGTATGGATTTGGAAGGAGGGCAGTGGCAAATTCAGCAGGTCCTCTTCTGACTGCCTCTCTTTTCTCTGTGATAGAGGAGGCAGGTCACCACCAAACTCAAGTTGCCCATTAGCCTCACTCCCACCTGAGGGAAGGGCTTCATATCTTCCCAGGCTGATAAGAAGATCCCTGATTCCTCGAAGGAAAGCCCCACCTACTTACAGAAATGATGGGAGCAAAGGTAAACCTGGGCTCTGCATAAGACTTGTCTCTGGTCTCAACTGGGCTGTCTCATGAGCAGATAAAAGAGACAAAAAATAATTAAAATCCCAAGCAGGGACAGCGCAGACACAATTGCTTGAGGAAAGGGAGCACTGAAGGAAGAGCTGTGGGTAGGGGGAATACTTGGAAAGGCTCCTGAAGAGGACCTCAAAGGAACTGAAGGATTTTGTTGCATACAGCTGGACAGAAGGCATTAACGGGCAGAGAGTCAAAGGGCATTCCAGACAGTGGGTCTGGTATAAACAAAGGCATGCTGAGGTGGCTCAAATTACAGTGAGTTGGCTAAGAACAAGGTCCAGAGTGAAAGCACGTCAGTGTAATTGTTAAGCCATTGGAGTTAAGCTGTCTGGGGTCAATTCTTGGTTCCATCACTTTCTAGCCAGCATAACCAGTAGAAATGGAATTGGTAATAGTAACCTCCAACCTCACAGGACTCGTGTTATGTCTCTGTTAGATACTGCATTAAAGCACTAAGCATTTGTAAGTGCTTAATAAGTGTTACCTCTTAGTCACTGCAGGTGGACATTGTATGTTAGGCTTCAGGATTTGTGCTTTAACATATCGGGTAATGAGAATCCCTAAAGGTTACTGAGTTTAGGAAATACACACACAGGGCTGTGCCCTAGGAAGACTTGCCTGGCAGAGGAGCGCAAAATGTGTTGGAGTGGGGAAAGAATGGAAGTGGTAGATGAGTTAAATTGACCTCCCAAAAGACTGGCCAGGAGGCAATGAAACTTATGTTCTTAGCCTAGTGTTTTGTGTACAACTCAGATTGAGCTTTCTTTGTTCATAAATTTTGGTTTATAAGGTTGAAATTAAGAGAGATATATGTTCACACTGGCCAAAGCCGTTGTAGAATAATAAAAAGCAGACTAGAACGACTATCAATGTCAGCACAGAGGGAGGCTCCGATAAAGCAGAATTAGGCAGAAAGAGAGAGAGAGAGAGAGAAGAAGAAGAAAGAAAGGGAATGAAGGAAAAAAGGAAGGAAGGAAGAGAGGGAGGGAGGGAGGGAGGAAGAATGCTTTTCCTAAGTCACTAGGTTTTCCACTGCCAGCCCCTCCCACTTGAACCACGGAAATTCAATCATAGTCCATAAAAAAGCAAGAGCCATTCACCACCATATGGAATGGAGATTTAAGGAAATTCTTTCTCCGCCTTCACTTTGGGGAGCTGTGCTTGGAAATAACATGAGGATCCCTGAAAATAAGACAGTACTAAAACACTCTCATCTGTATCAGAACACGTCATTTACTCCTCCTCTTTATAAAGGGGAAAGAGAAGGTAGTTAACATTTGAGAGTAGCTCTTATCTACTTTATTTAGATTACCCAATTTAATCCTCTGAACAACTTCGTGAAGGAAAAAAAATGCAACCCTCCGTTTTCCAATGAAAAGCCAGAGACTCTAAAAGATGACACAACTAAGATATTGAGCACTTAATGTACATAGAGAACTGTTCTAATTGCTTTTCTATTATTTCATTTAATCCTCACAATAATCCTATGAAGTGGCGCTCTTCCTATGTCCATTTTCCATATGAGAAAGCTGAGGTAGATAAAGGTTAAGTAACTTGCTCAACGTTTCAAGGTTAAGTGATGGAGTTAGAATTCGAATCTCAGCAGTCTGGCCAGAGAGCCAATACTTTTATCTCCTCCAGTAAAGGGGATCAGACACAGGAGTCAGCTGGAAGGGGCTCCCACTGGGAAAACTGGAGACAACTGAGCATCAAAGGAAATGATAGCGAAGGATTATAACCCATTGAATAAAATTAGGATCCATGAGTCCATACAAATTAGAGAGAAAGAGAAGAGATGGGTGGATGGGTGGAGGGATGGATGGATGGATGGATGGATGGATGGATGGATGGATGGATGACAATGGAAAGCTTTTTATTATATTAGAAAGCCAACAAATAAATGTACAAGGAATGATAGAATTAGAAAAATCACCATTTGGCAACTACCACAGTAATGATCATTTTAGATGAAAATCATAAATGGATGCTAAAACTCATGGGTAAAAGCTTGAGGAGTAGCAGAGTGTTTATATAGTCTCAAAAGTATCCCACCACAATACTTATTAATTACAAAGAGAAAAATGGTACATCTATAGTAGAGAAACCTGTCAGTTAGCATCTTAATCAAATGATCAAAATTAACATCAGTAGTAATGGGACAAATAAACATCATGTGCCTCTTTACAGAATTCACTGAAAAGAACACAACACCATTCCTGTTATGTTCCTGCCAAAAATTCATAACCTGAATCTAATCATGAGGAAACTTCAGACAAACCCAAACTGCGGACATTCTATAAAACAACTCAACTGTACTCTTCAAAAATATCAATGTCAGGAAAGACTAACTGCTTTAGATTAAAAAAGGCTAAAGAGACATGACAATGGGTAAAATGCATGGGCCAAAATTGTCTTTTTTATAAAAGACTTTATTGGGCAAGTTAATAGATAAACAAGGTTAATAGATAAGATAATAGCATTATCTCAATATTAATTTCCTGACTTTGGTAATTACACTGTGGTCATGTAACAGAATGTTCTTATTTTTAGGAAATACACTAAAGAATACTTAGGAGTAAATACTACTTAGGAGTATTTTGTCTGCAATTTACTCCCAATCAGTTCAGAAAAAAGTAATGTCTGTGTCTGTGTATATATAGAGAGAGAGAAAGAGAAAGTGCAAATGTGGTAAAATTATTAACATTTGGGAAATCTGGGTAAAGGGAATGTGGGAATTCTTTGTCTTATTCCTATAACATTTCTGTAAGTCTGAAGGTATGTCAAAATAAAAAAGAAGAAAGTAAGAAAAAGGTATCAAAGCCAGATCCAAATTCAGGCCCTCCATGTCTGAGGACTCCTGCCGCAAGTGACAGAAAATCCAATTCACACTGGCTCAAGCAAAGTAAGAAAATTCAAATCTTACTGGTCCTTGTAACTGACAAGTCCCAGGGAAGGGATGGCCTTAGGCACATCTTGTGCCAAAACTCAAGCAATGTTATCAGAGCTTGATTTCTCTCCATCTCTCAGCCCAGCCTTCCTCTATATTTCCTCCATTCTCAGTCTCTACCTGGTGGACCCTAGCAGTTCCAGGCACATATCTTCTTGGGTTTTGACCCAGTTGAAAAGAAAGAGGGCTCTCTCATCAGCACCAGAAAAAGTCTTTTTGTGGCTCATTAGGTCTAATTGGGTCACACGCCTTGTTCCAGAAACAAACTCAGTGGTCAGTTCCTCTAGTTTGGCCAGGCTGCATCATAAGCTCATCCCTGGAGCCAGGGATGGAGTCAACTCCATTTGAAGTATATGTAGAGAGTGGGAACAGGATTGGTTCCCCCAAGGAAATTAAAGGTAACGTTACCACAGGAAGGGCACATGGATTCTGGGAGCACATACACTAGATCCCCACAGATGCTACACTATCTGTGTAACAAGCTCCTCCAAAACTTAGTGGTGTAAAGCAACAACAATCATTTATTTGCTCACAATTATGTGATTTGGCATATTTTCATCCTTGGCGGGGATGGCTCATCTCTGATCCACACAATGTCAGCTCGGGAGGCTTCACCAGGACTGAAGGATCCATTTTCAAGACAGCTCCTTCACATGAATGGCAAGTTGATGCTGGATGTTAGGTGAGGTCACAGTTCTCCTCCAGGTGGGCTTTTCCATGTGGCTGCTTGGGCTTCCTCATAGCATGGAGGCTGGGTTTCAAGAGGAAGAAACAGAAGTTGTTAGTCATTTGAAAGGTTTGCATCACTTCCCGCATATCCTGTTGATTAAAATAGTCACAGGCAGAACAGATTCAAGGGGATGGAGAAATAGAATCCCTCTCTCCTTGGAGAAAATGACAAAGAATTTGCAGCTGTCTTTAATCCACCAGATATGCTCTGTCTCATTTCATAATATCATAACTGCCAGAGTGAAAATTAGACTCCCAGTATCTTAAAGCTTTGTTCTCACAACTGCATGTCTGAGGTGCCTCTGCTAAGCATTTAAGAGCAACTTTATCTTTTGGTCACTAAAGCAGAGGATGCAACTCAAATGTCTACAGAGGTCAGGCAGGTACCCTAAATAAGTGAAATGGACAGGGGCACTGGCGTTTTAAACATGTAAGAATATTCTTCTACTCCCCACACACAAAAAATGCATTCTCCGGAAATAGAGAGAATAGACAGCTCTCTCTGTCTTTCTTTTGTTTTCTCACTTTTAATAAAGATTGGGTGCAGATATATAGTTCTCTACCATAAGAAAAAAAACCATGCAGGCACATGGAAAAATGACATTTAACTCCAGGGACTGATACAGAGTTAACGCCTCCTATGGGGACAGCTGCTACTCAGCTCTGGTCAAGAGCTGCCAAGTAGAATTTAGGCCTTTTATGACCCAAATTTTCCATTTTCCAAGAGAAGCTGAAAATTCGGAGTTTTATGTGAAATCCTCCTATTTTAAACTGTTGGCTCCTCTTTTTAGAAACACTGTGGAGATCAAACAAAACATCCTGAGACAAGTTCAGCCAGGAGACCACCAGTTTGTGACTAAGAGTACTTATTAAAAAGAATTTAGCATTCATCGTCAAGTATTTACATACTTAAAAAAGAAAGTCATAAAATCATTTTATTTTCCTAAGCTAATGCTTCAGAGCATGATTAAGTTGAGTAATTCATTAAATAGGAAATAGTATGGATTTTTTCATATCTTAAACATATTTCCAGCGACATCTATCTTAGATTAAAGATAGTCTTGAATTCTTTGATACTCTTCTCACCTAGAGGTGGGGTCTAATTCCCCTCCCCTTGAATACGGCTGGCCGTGATGATTTGCTTGTAACCAATACACTGTGGCAGAAGTGATGCTGCCTGACTTCTGAGGCCAGGTCTAGTGAAGCTTTAAAGCTTGGCCTCTTGAACATTCTTTCTCTGGACACTCCCTCTTAGGATGCTCTCTTGGATCCCAGCTACCACGCTGTGAGAAGCCCACAGCACATAAAGAAACCACATACGGACACTCTGGTCAACAGCCTGGCTAAGCCCTGAGCCAACAGCCAGCAGGAGCCTGCACCATGACAGTGGCCTCCATGGACAACCTTCTCAGTCATGCCTTTAGATGACTGTGGCCCAGGTGACATCTGACTGCAACTGGATGAGAAACCCCTAAAGGGAGCTGCCCAGAAGAGCCCCTGGGGAATTTCTGATCTAGAAAATGATGAACACGATAAAGTGGTTGTGTTAAGGTGCAAAATTCGGGGGTAATTTATGACACAGCAATAGACAGCAGGAACGCTACCTTAATGTAATTGCTCAAGAAAGTTAAACTTCTCAGGCCTAAGAAAATTTATCTGCTGTTAGCACTATTTTCACTTAATGTTCTTTTTTCTTTTGTGAGGAAGATCAGCCCTGAGCTAACATCCATCCCAATCCTCGTTTTTTTTTTTTGAGGAAGACCGTCCCTGAGCTAACATCTATTGCCAATCCTCCTCGTTTATTTTTTTTCCCCCTTTTCTCCCCAAAGCCCCAGTAGATAGTTGTATGTCATAGTTGCACATCCTGGGCCGGCCCCGTGGCCTAGCGGTTAAGTGCGCGCGCTCCGCTGCTGGCGGCCCGGGTTCGCATCCCGGGCGCGCACCGACTCACCGCTTCTCCGGCCACGCTGAGGCCGCGTCCCACATACAGCAACTAGAAGGATGTGCAGCTATGACATACAACTACCTACTGGAGCTTTAAGGGGAAAAAAAAAATAAATACATAGTTGCACATCCTGCTAGTTGCTGTATGTGGGACGCGGCCTCAGCGTGGCCGGAGAAGCGGTGAGTCGGTGCGCGCCCGGGATGCGAACCCGGGCCGCCAGCAGCGGAGCGCGCGCACTTAACCACTAAGCCATGGGGCCAGCCCCTAATGTTCTTTCTTATTGATGCAGTTGTGAAAGTTTATTGGTTAATTTTTAAAGAATAAAATGTCTGAATCTTTAGACTTTTTAAAAAAATGTCTAATGTTAATAAAATGTCAGAATTTTTTTTTTGCCCTGATTTCCTATTTTGATGGTGAAAACATGGCCAACAGCTATAAGAAATCAGCAGAAGAATTACCAAACATGTTTGTTCTCTTGTTTCTTTGTGGCGAATACCATGGATTTCCAAACAATATACTTGAGGAAGGGTAAGCAGATTTTCAAGATAAAAAATGATAAGTAAAGCTCTTTTAGAAGGATTTGGAGATTGTAATCAAAAGTACTCAAAATAATAGAATAGCTAATTATCTCATTAGTAAAATTATGAACTGAAGATGCAATTTAAAAATAAAATAAATAAATCCTCCTAGTTAGGCATCGTACACAAAGGATAAAGAAAAATTTTATGTCTGCCTGGAGGGCAACATAAAGGAGCCCAAGTTTTCACATATGATGCCCAGAGATGGCAAGTTCGATAATATGCGTTTTTAGAGGACTAATCTATACCCATTTGCTATTTTGCAATGCCCTATATCTAGGTTATCAGTTCAAGAAATAGGAAGGTAGGGAAATGAATCATTTAAGGAAGAGAAAAATAAATACTTACAAATGATACTGGACCCTACCCCCACTTCCATTTTTAAAGGAACAAAGAAATGAGACACTATTTATACTCTTGTACTGAGGGAAAAGATAAGATTCCAGAAGTTAAAGTGTCAACTAGAAAGATCTGATTGTTCTGAAAAATCTGTATAACAAATAAGCAAAAATTCTTCTCTCCAGCTGGGCTCACAAGATCCAGTCTTTGGGTAAAAATGCCCAGTCACTGCGTTTCCTTAAGAAAGGCAACCTGATTAATAAAACCAAGAGCTGATTCTTTGAAAAGATAAACAAAATTGACAAACCTGTAGCTAGATTCACCAAGAAAAAAAGAGAGAATGCACAAATAAGTAAAATCAGAAATGAAAGAGGAGAAATTACAACAGACACCTCAGAAATACAAAAGATTATAAGAGAATACTATGAAAAGCTATATGCCAACCAATTCGACAATCTGGAAGAAATGGATACATTCTTAGAGTCATACAACCTTCCAAAACTGGATCAAGAAGAAGTAGAGAATTTGAATAGACCAATCACCAGTAAGGAGATAGAAACAGTAATCAAAAACCTCCCCAAAAATAAAAGTCCAGGACCAGATGGCTTCCCTGGTGAATTCTACCAAACATTCAAAGAAGACTTAATACCTATCCTTCTCAAACTCTTCCAAAAGGTTGAGGAGTGGGGGAAGCTCCCTAACTCATTCTACGAAGCGGACATTACCCTGATACCAAAACCAGACAAGGACAACACAAAAAAAAGAAAATTACAGGCCAATATCACTGATGAACATTGATGCAAAAATCCTCAATAAAATACTAACAAATCGCATACAACAATACATTAAAAAGATTATACACCATGATCAAGTGGGATTTAGTCCAGGTATGCAGGGATGGTTTAACATTTGCAAATCAATCAACGTGATACTCCACCTTAATAAAATGAAGAATAAAAATGACATGATCATCTCAATAGATGCAGAGAAAGCATTTGACAAGATACAGCATCCATTTATGATAAAAACTCTGAATAAAATGGGTATAGAAGGAAAGTACCTCAACATAATAAAGACCATATATGACAAACCCACAGCTAATATCATCCTCAATGGTGAAAAACTGAAAGCTATCCCTCTAAGAACAGGAACCAGACAAGGATGCCCACTGTCACCACTCCTATTTAACCTAGTACTGGAAGTCCTAGCCAGAGCAATCAGGCAAGAGAAAGAAATAAAACGGATCCAAACTGGAAAGGAAGAAGTGAAACTGTCACTATTTGCAGATGACATGATTTTATACATAGAAAACCCTAAAGAATCCACCAGAAAACTTTTAGAAGTAATAAACGAATACAGTAAAGTTGCAGGATACAAAATCAACATACAAAAATCAGTTGCATTTCTATGCACTAACAACGAAGTAGCAGAAAGAGAAATTAAGAATATCATCCCATTTACATTTGCAACAAAAAGAATAAAATACCTAGGAATAAACTTAACCAAAGAGGTAAAAGCTGTACACAGAAAATTATAAAACACTGCTGAAAGAAATTGAAGGAGACACAAAGAAATGGAAAGATATTCCATGCTCTTGGATTGGAAGAATTAACACAGTTAAGATGTCCATACTTCCTAAAGCCATCTATAGATTCAATGCAATCTCTGTCAAAGTTCCAACAACATTTTTCACAGAAATAGAACAAAGAATCCTAAAATTCATATGGAACAACAAAAGACCCCGAATAGCTAAAGGAATCCTGAGAAAAAAGAACAAAGCTGGAGGTATCACACTCCCTGATTTCAAAATATACTACAAAGCTATAGTAACCAAAACAGCATGGTACTGGCACAAAAACAGACACACAGATCAATGGAATAGAATCGAAAGCCCAGAAATAAACCCACACATCTATGGACAGCTAATCTTTGACAAAGGAGCCAAGAACATACAATGGAGAAAAGAAAGTCCCTTCAACAAATGGTGTTGGGAAAACTGGATAGCCACATGCAAAAAAATGAAAGTAGACCCTTACCTTACACCATACACAAAAATTAACTCAAAATGGATTAAAGACTTGAATGTAAGACTTGAAACTATGAAACTTCTAGAAGAAAACATAGGCAGTATGCTCTTCGACATCGGTCTTAGCAACATATTTTCAAGCACCATGTCTGACCGGGCAAGAGAAACAATAGAAAAAATAAACAAATGGGACTACATCAAACTAACAAGCTTCTGCACAGCAAAAGAAACCATCAACAAAATGAAAAGACAACCTAATAATTGGGAGAAGATATTTGCAAACCATACATCTGATAAGGGCTTAATCTCCAAAATATATAAAGAACTGATGCATCTCAACAACAAAAAAACTAACAACCCAATTAAAAAATGGGCAAAAGACCTGAACAGACATTTCTCCAAAGAAGATATACAGATGGCCAACAGACACATGAAAAGATGTTCAAAATCATTAACTATCAGGGAAATGCAAATCAAAACTACAATGAGATATCACCTCACGCCCGTCAGAATGGCTATAATTAACAAGACAGGAAACAACAAGTGTTGGAGAGGATGTGGAGAGAAGGGAACTCTCATCCACTGCTGGTGGGAGTGCAAACTGGTGCAGCCACTATGGAAAACAGTATGGAGATTCCTCAAAAAATCAAGGATAGAACTACCATATGATCCAGCTATCCCACTGCTGGGTATTTATCCAAAGAACTTGAAAACACCAATGCGTAAAGATACACGCACCGCTGTGTTCATTGCAGCGTTATTCACAATAGCCAAGACTTGGAAGCAACCTAAGTGCCCATCAAGGGATGAATGGATAAAGAAGATGTGGTATATATACACAATGGAATACTACTCAGCCATAAGAAACGATGAAATCCAGCCATTTGTGACAACATGGATGGACATTGAGGGTACTATGCAAAGTGAAATAAGTCAGAGGGAGAAGGTCAAATACCGTATGATTTCCTTCATTAAGTAGTAGATAATAAAAACAATAAACAAACACATAGAGACAGAGATTGGATTGGTGGTTACCAGAGGGGAAGGGGGGAGGGAGGAGGGTGAAAGGGATAATTCGGAACATGTGTGTGGTGATGGGTTGTAATTAGTATTTGGGTGGTGAACATGATGTAATCTATGCAGAAATAGAAGTATAATGATGTACACCTGAAATTTATGCAATGTTATAAACCAGTGTTACTGCAATAAAAAAAAATTAAAAAAAAAAAAGAAAGGCCACCTGATTGAGTCAAAATAATTCTTGTGATAGCAGGATGAGATTTGTTTTAAAGAGTAATCTTTTAAAAATTGGAGCATTCATTGTCTTCCTGAGGAGTATGAGAGACTGGTTACAAATGGGGAAAGGTGTGGCTTTGGTGATTTTTGACTCGGACTCTGCTGAGGAAACACAGTCTAGAGAAGGTCCAGAGCCGACCCTCTTCCAGCCCTTAGCAATGGGGCCTCATTGCTAAACAGTCTTGGCCGCCTCAGTAACCTCAGACTCCTGCTTTGCATAAGTAATGCTTGTCTTCTGCAACCACTCATCTTATACTAATTACGTTGGCCGTCTTCACATCTTATAGCCAAGTAGAGGTCACTGCAAAGCTATTGGCTCCTGCTGGGAGCAGGCAGAGACTCGGGCCCTGTCAGTCACGGGAAAGGGAGGAGGAAGAAAAGATTCCAACAAAATTGACTATCCTTGCTCTCAGTGGCTCATTTTCAGTTTCATGACTGGTTTGACTCTGGGGGGAAAAAAAACTGTTTTGAGTCTCATACTACGAGCAAGAGTGCATAGAAATCTTGTCAAGGGAGGAAGAGGACACATTTCACATTAGAATGCTGTATACCAGCGGCCATGGAAAGACCTGGAAAATCTTTCACTTGCTGTGGAGGTAGAAAGAGAGGCAAGGTATCTGGATGTCTCGGTTGGAAAATTCATACTCCTCCTTCAAAGAGAGAGATTCAGTGTTCCTCACTTATGTTAATCTGAGAACAGAAAGCCAGTCTTAAAAGGAACTTACAGCGAGACTCACCTGGCGCCACGCTACTCCTGTAAGTAATCCTCTTGTTGAAAACTTCAAGAGGAGGCGCTGGATCAGCCCTGCCCAAATATATCCAATAATCACAACTAGCTGACTAATGAAAAGAGAGCAGACAGAGAATCAGCAAGGGTTCCGTGTAGGGCGCAAATAAGGACGCAAGAGTGACAGATGGTGACAGAGCACGGAATCTCTCTGGCAGGGTGCCCAGACTTGACTATATCAACCCCATTACTGTGGGGCTTCTGGGCTTCGAATCCAAGTGGCCAACACCGGCCTCTGAAGTGGTTTTCATGTCCTCTTTTCTTTGTTTTCTACAGCATCCTCCCAGCTCACCATCTCCTGGGACGTCATGTAACATATAAGAAGATCTGGTGCAATGGTTCTTAAGGAGTCTAGAACTGCCCCATAGGGGACGTTTTGAAAATTTGCGGGGGTGCTTTTGATTGTCAAAATAATTACAGGAGGGGGGTATGACATACAGTTAGTGGGCAAGGCCAAGGATGTTGGATGTCCTGCAATGCATAGGCATTCCCAAGCAACAAAAGATCATCCTTCCATCCCCATCCTTCATGACTTTCAAATGATCCGCTGCACATTTATATAGATGAACATCATCTTATTTTTTAGCCTAGAACATTCTTCTGTTTTACATATAAACACAGAAGACTCTTTTGCATTTTGCATGACTTTATTATGCTCTGAGTTTTCCAGTTGATTGAGGAAAGATTATTCCTTGCTTTGTTTGAGACTTTACCAATGTTGTCACTGATTCAGAATGTCAGTTCATGACAGTAACGCTGCTCTAGGTATCTGAGACTCCGAGACAGCACTTCTCTGTCAGCCTGCCTCTATGGCTGTCACAGGCATGGTGACTGTCTGGATCCTTATGCAGCTGCACACAAGCATTTACATATTATAATAAAAGATTTTATTTTAAATGACTTTTATTTCTCTTTTATATTATAATCGGGCAGTGTATGTTTTGTGTGTAAGTAGATTATATTACCTATGAATGTCATTTCTGGACAGTAAAGAGGGTTAACAAAATGTTTTGGATGGGGAACACAAGGTCTGTCAGGGTTCACAACCTTTGCTGTAATGAGCTGGAGCATGCAAGAGTTAGTAATTTTTCACTTACTGACTCAAGCATTCTCTTCCTCCTACCTATTCTCAGTAAAATGCTAAGGTAGAAAACAAAGGGGGAGGGAGCCTAAAAGATTATCACCCACAGAGAAAAGGCCTATGGAGAAGCTTCTCTAGTCCCAGGATGCCCTACATCAGCCTCACTTGGTTTTTAGGGGCCTCTGGGGCCTGATTTGGCTAGTATCTGCTGTCCTATCTACTAGAATTCTCTCCACCCCCTCCCTGTCCACTTGTGATCATTTCTTATCTCTCTCTCTTTTTTTAATTGTGTAATTTTGGTTGTGTTCGTTTAAAGTCCTCAACCCAGTACCCAAATTCTCTGGAAGAAAGATCTATGTGAATGTCTGTCCATAGCAAATATATAGTCAATCCATGAAGAAAATGTTCATGAAATCTAACTGTCCCCATTTGGAAAAGAAATTTGCAGATTATTAAATTTCTTTGACATTAAGGGCCCAATTTTCTTTTTAGCTGATTAACTGCCTTCTTAAGGTCCCAATTTAGTTTAGTTTAGACCTAAGGTACAGATGTGCCCTGTCTAAGATCCTCTTTACAGTGCCTCAGACTTTCCAACTAAAAACTAGTAGATGATTTCCCAGGCATATCCAGAATCTGACCAATTCTGAATCAAGAACATTTCCAAAATCAAAATATTTTCAGAATTTAAAGAGCGTACACCTGAAACAGCATAATCAGAAAAAGATTCAACTCAACCCAAGAGGTATTTTTCACTATATAGATTAAAGAATGGGTTATATAAAGTATACTTGCGTAATGCTGTAGAACAGCTGTTTCCCGCCAGAATATAAACCATGTAAGTCACGCATCAAGAGCAATGAAGCAGCCGAGAGTCCCCGACACAAACCTGCGTGTTGTGGCTTCCACCCGTAACTTCACCAACCAGTCTTCAGAAGCCCAGCAGCTCACATGTCAGCAAACGCAACACAGGATATGGACTCAGTCTTGGGTATTGCAATGGTATCATCTTTAAATGAGTGACTATAAAAAATATCCTTTGGGGGCCAGCCCCGTGGCGTAGCAGTTAAGTGCGCGCGCTCCACTGCGGCTGTCCAGCTGCCCGGGGTTCAGATCCCGGCCGTGCACCCGACACACCGCTTGTCAGGCCATGCTGTGGTGGCGTCCCATGTAAAGTGGAGAAAGATGGGCACGGATGTTAGCCCAGGGCCAGTCTTCCTCAGCAAAAAGAGGATTGGCGACAGATGTTAGCTCAGGGCTAATCTTCCTCACGCACAAAAAAATATATATATATCCTTTGTTTGAATGCATCTTGGGTTTAGACTCTGAGACAAAAATCTTCTGCCATATTACACTTTCAAATACAAGAAATACAAGCTGAAGAGACAAGCCGTGGTTAGAAAGGCAGTTGACCTACCTCCATACCTCTGAAATCTCCATACCTCTGAAATCTCCATACCTCTGAAATCAAGCAAGCACCCCGGGTGGGAAACACTAAGGCAGCCATTACATTTTATTTGCATACAAATGGAAGCAGGTCTCAGGCACCTTAATGGTTAAATTAGGTAAGAGAAAGTTTTGGGTTTTGTTTTTATTTTTTTAAGAAATAATTAGGTACTTGTCTTCAACAAATACTCTCACACGCACAGTCAAAAGCATTAGTACAGAGCAATGGAATGTGCATACACTTTAAAAAGAAATCTAAAGTGAAATAAACACATTCATCCTTACCCCCACAGGCAAAGGCAAGTATCCTGGAGACGAGATCTGGACTCAGGCAGGTAGCAGAATCTACTGTGACGGGAAAGGGGAGCCGGCTGGAGGAGACTGGACCAGGAAGCCCCCTCCTGTCTGCTATCTCCAGGGCCTGAGAGCCCCTCTTGGATGTTCTAAGGCACCCAAGGAACCAGTTGTGCTGTGGATCCTATGCAGGCCCCCGTTGCTGTTGTGGGAGTGTCCAGCGTTATTTAAGTACCCTGGGACTGGCTAGTTTCCCAGTGACTTGATAATTGGAAGGGGGGAGGGAGAGGCTTTGCAGGAATGAAGGGAGGGAACAGAGACCAAGAAAAGACCCCGTCTCATTCTCTTGAGACATTCACTGTGGTTTTCAATGTCAAATATCACAACGAAGTAGACGCAATGTGGAGGGGGCAAAACAGAGCTGTCTAGCTAATATTTGTCAAGCACTGATTTTGTGCCAAGTACATAGTCTTTTGCGTATATTATCTCATTACTCCTCCTAGTAACCCCATATAGTCAGTACTATTACCAGGCCCCCATTTTACAGAGGGAACTAAGACTCAGAGCGGTTACATGACTTGCCCAAGATCACACAGTAAGTGCAGACAATCTGAGTGAGATCCAAACTCTTAACTACTAAGCTTTACTGCTTCCAACTTACATCATTAGATCCCTGATTTTCCATAAAATAACACTTTATCTTATGTTTTGAGTCTTTGATCTATGGCGCTCCAAACATCTCACATTTGTATTCTCTGTTAATCCAACAAATTCCTAGTAAATTCAAGGAGTCAAAAAATTATTTCCTAGTGAAAGATTGGAAAAACCACAAAACCTTTAGAGTTCCCTCTAATCTCAGCACTTCTCTACTTAGTCACTGTTGCTAAAGACTCCTCTCTGGTCCCTGCCCTTTCTCCTGTGACATTCTGCCTGGGCCAACAGGCCATAGCAGCTGGCCAATTATGGATGGAAAACAGTTATGTATTATACTTTTAAGGGAAATTGATTTCTGACAAGGGCTAATTTGAAATATTAATCATGTTAGTGGAGTTTCTAAAATGTGCATCAGTACTTATAAAGCACTAAAACACTAGACTATTCAAATATAATTATCTTCCTAGTTCTAGATTTTTTATTGACATGGCAAAATCTCTCTGTGATTGGACAGTAGAATAGCTATAAAAACATGATTCTATTTGTAAATGTAATATATATGTGTATCATATAATATTGTAAGTGTATATATTATAATTACATATTATAAATGTAATATATTACATAATATTAAGTGTAATAAATGCATCTTATCTATATGTTTATATACATATATATATATTCTACTTATAATTAAGTTATCTTGTTATTCAATTATATCCTCACACAAATGAATGCCAGCATTCCTGAGTCATCACTTCTCCAGTGTAATTTTCAGGGCGATTTCCCTGCTCTCTCTAAGGAAAGGAGCTTGCCAGTAGCCAACAGGCTCTGTGCTTCACAAGTGCTGGGAAAGGCTGTTAATCCTAAAGGATTTCATTCTGGAAGATACAAGGGATTTAGTGTCATGCCGTTTAGTATTGGTAGTAGCAGCAGCAGCAGTAGCCTTTTAGATGGATCCGTCTGCTTCAAGTTATTATAAACTCTTTGGTTTACTTGCCTTTCAAAACTCAGTTTTGACTGCAAAGTCTAAAGTAGGTGACACTGTCAATAATGTATTATCATTCATTTTGAGGCAGATCCTGAAAGCCATTTTCATCGAGCTGCGAGAGAATGCAAAATGAGCCAGCTTGTTTAAACCCATTTAGCCAGTCAGGAATGTAAGCACACCCCAGAAAACAAATTTTAAACCTCTCAAAGGATAAAAATTAAGCTAACATTGAATTATGCAATTTACAATTAGGATACAGTTATCAACATGGCTTGGATATTTATAAAAGCAAAAATTATATGTTAAGAAAGTAATAACAAAATGACTTGGGGGAACAGATAAGAAAATAGGATATTTAGAGGTCGCAAACTGAAATGATTGAGGGGGCAGGCAGGCAATGGCAATGAGAGCAGGCTGGGAAAAGGCAACGTGAGTGGTAGGGACTGTGCAGACAAGAGGGCACATGCCTGTCTAATGACATTCTCCAGCAGAAAAACAAATACCGTGAGCAGTGGACATTGCCGATGAAATAGTACATCTCAGATTTGCCTCAATCCAGGGCAAAGTGGGAAGGGGGCGAGAGGAGGGAGGAATACAGATGAAATAAGATTAGCTTTGGGGCCGGCCCCATGGCTTATCGGTTAAGTGCGCGTGCTCCGCTGCTGGCGGCCCGGGTTCGGATCCCGGGCGTGCACCGACGCACTGCTTCTCCGGCCATGCTGAGGCTGCGTCCCACATACAGCAACTAGAAGGATGTGCAACTATGACATACAACTATCTACTGGGGCTTTGTGGGGGGGAGGGAAAGGAGGAGGATTGGCAATAGATGTTAGCTCAGAGCCGGTCTTCCTCAGCAAAAAGAGGAGGATTAGCATGGATGTTAGCTCAGGGCTGATCTTCCTCACAAAAAAAAAAAAAAAATTAGCTTTGATTTGATAGTTCCTGAAGCTGGTGATGGGCACGTAGACTTCATTTTACTATTCTCTTTATTCCTGCATAGATTTGAATTTTTCCACAAATAAAAGGTAAATATCATTTTTTTTAAATTAAGCACCAAATTTCTTTTCTTTTTAATAATTTTATTTATTTATTTTTTTCCCCCAAAGCCCCAGTAGATAGTTGTATGTCATAGCTGCACATCCCTCCAGCTGCTGCATGTGGGACGCGGCCTCAGCATGGCCAGAGAAGCGGTGTGTCGGTATGCACCCGGGATCCGAACCCGGGCCGCCAGCAGCGGAGCGCGAGCACTTAACCACTAAGCCACGGGGCCGGCCCAAAAAATCATTTTTAAAATACTCAAAAAAGAGGTCCACAAGGTGGCTAGTTTTCAGCCTCAGTTGTAATTGAAAAAAACACATAAAAATGGCTTTAGTACCTAGTACCTGAACACAAGAACAAAGACAAATAGGAAATTCACTGTTGCCATTAACAAGAATATCCCAAATCCAATAGGATCGTGTGAGGCATGGGAGGCTTCTGTTTTTATGTCTTCAGTATTTATTCACAATTACATATCAAATTCAAAGTATGGGAGAACTGAGCCCTAAAATGTAATATTTAGATACTCCCACACACACACACACACACACACACACACATGCACACTCATATCTCACTTTATTCGGCAGCATCAAGCAGATGCTGGGATGACCTGGACAATGAATTACTCCTTAGTAGCCAAATATTTTACCGTCCTTTTAGCATGACAGTTGAATTCCCAGAAGTCAAGATCAGGCCTTATTTATCTCCAGACTCCTGGAACAGAGTAGATACTTAATAAATATTTGCTGAATTAACTAGCAAAACAGCCTTTGTGCACTGGGAACTTCACCTTGACAAATCAAAGAAAGTCTATGTATAGAAAATGAGTAAAATGAAGTTATTGAGATAATTCAGAAAAACTTCAGCAAAATGTGAAGTACGATGGGCAAAGGAAAAACAATTATATTTTCCCAGTTTAAAAAAAAACAAAAAGTGATTCTAAATATATTCAGTAAATAACTTTTTCTGAAATTGACTTCAAAGTGGCCCTGACACATTCCATTCCCCCATTTCCCAAGGCTATCACACTCTCTGGGATTGGAATCTCAACAGACCATTTTCCGATCAAGTGTCAGAGACCTACACAGTAGGAAAGTCTGATGCCAGAAGTACAGCAACAGGAGCTCCTCCCTCCAGGAGGCTCCTTGAACTCACGAGTGTCCTGGAGCCCTGGGGGACTGTCCTCAA
The DNA here is from genome assembly GCF_020826845.1 of Diceros bicornis minor. Lineage (NCBI taxonomy): Eukaryota > Metazoa > Chordata > Mammalia > Perissodactyla > Rhinocerotidae > Diceros > Diceros bicornis. The sequence goes on from NC_080749.1 coordinate 54,689,890, forward strand.
AGAATGACCCAACAATATGGGATGGACACACCTTGGTCAAGGGCAGGGTATTGCCCCACACATGGAGTTAATTGGAGGTTGATAGGTGAGGCCCTAGGTACAGATGGAAGGAAGTGCCCTTAACATGAAGACAGCATGGTGAGCTGAAGAGGCCTGTGGTCCCCCACAACTCCTGAGCTTCCAAACTGGGCTCCTTAAGTTTAGGTGGGTGGATGCAGGAGACAGTGACCAGTTAAACAAAATGAAACCCAACTCAGGAGGTAATTCAAAATATTGTCACCATCACAAGCAGATCACTTATTCATATCCTGATACACCATGCCCCCTCTCTCCACTCCCAGAAAATAATAAAGCCAATCCCTTTCACAGAAAGCACACGTGTCACAGAGCCATTTCCCTCTGTGATTAAGTCGCTAGAAATGCTCTTCTTTCCACTTCTTGGATCATCCTGATTTGGTGACAGCATAAACAACAGAATAATTCAGTTGTGACAGGAGTACCATAAGGGGACACTTGTCAATGGGCCCATCTGTCTGCTGTCATCCTCCATCCCCTCAAATGCTTAAGAGATTACCCTGCTATTGAAAATGTTACCAGCAGGAGTTCCACTCACTCATCTCCATTCCAAATGGGGTGAAGGAAGGCCTTGAGTAAAAGAGGGTGCATTAGGAGGAAAAACAGTCACCAGAAGAGCAAGTGATGAACCTAGAACTTACAACTCTCTGGGTAATTGTAGCCTTTCATCTTTCTTCTGCTCTAGAATCACTCACAGAAAACCAATAAGAAATCACAGTGTCCTGAACTTCTTTCACAAATGTTTAGTGAGTAGCCACTGTACTGATAGCAATGGGCTGGAGATTATAGGAAACAAAGTGGTAAAATTCATGATTTCTGCCCTCAACGAACTTAAGAGCTAGTTAAGAAAAGCTACACACTCATAAAAAGTTAAGTAATAAAATGATACAAGTCCTAACTAATCGCCTAGCCCCACAAGTTCCACTTCATAATTTAGAACCAAATGAAGAGAACGAGTCCTAGATATGGCAGGTTGAGTACTATTACTATTGACACTCAAATACTCTGAAACCCAACACTGAGCTGGCACCTCCCAGTTTGGCCCTGCATCGTTCTGTTTCTTATGTGTTACTCTGGCCAGACTGGGAGGTCTCTGGAGGCAGCACCTTATCTCGCGCACATTATGTAGACTTCTTAACGCCTAGAGCATTCTTGGGTGACCAGTAGCACCAGGTAAAGACTCTACTCATGCATCCCTACTGTGTTGTCTTGTTTACTTCCTAGTGTCCCCTCCCATAGAGCTTCACACACTTCCTTGTGGTCATTTAGTGTCGTCCCTGCTAAATGTAAGTTCTGTGAGGGCAGGCGTTGGGTCTTTCTTATCACTGTATTTCCAGCAACCAGCTGGGCATGGTTATTGAAAAAATGAATGGCTGTTACAACTTTGCTCAAAGAACCATCAAAGTAACTAGAAGATCCAAGGGTTTGTAAAATAGAACCAAGATACAGAGTTATCAAAAAAAATTAAAGGGAATAAATAGAAAATAATAATAAGATAAGAAAAAATCCCCACTTCACAATTTTACAGGTAATATTATTGTCCATACATATTTTTCTCCTGACCACTTGAGGCTGTCCCTGTTTTAATTGCCATCTGAAGAGCTATGGGCCAAAAAGGCCATCTTCAGTGTTGCTGACCAACCCACAGCAGCAAGTGCTGCAAGACCTGGGCTGATTTATGAGTTACTGCAGCTTCCCCACAAACCCTCTGAGCTGATCCTGTTCCTGGACTTGGCCCAAATTCATAGAAACTTCCCCCTACACACACAAACACAAACATTCTGATGCCTACCAAACTGAGATGGATCCCTGGTAAAACCATGAATCTCTCAATCCCTGTGGTTCACCCAGGAGACAAAGTACTAAAGAGCAGAAGGTGGGAGATGCCCATCTAGTTCTCTGGATGCACAGAGATTCATACTATTACACATGCTGGGCCACCAGCTCAGCTAGACCACTGAACGGCCTATACACTCTTTGCTTTGTTATCACTGGTTGGTTCTTTTGCAGTCTCAACATAGGCAAAGGTGTTGAGAAGGGACTCAAACAGGTCTGGGTCACATGGGGAGAAGCAAATTTGAAATTTGGCTTGGCAGTGCCCAGGTAAAGAAGATCAAGATCGGTATATGGCTGCTATCTTTGCTCCTCTCCATTATGTCACACTGAGTCTACAGACACACATGCACACACACACACACACACACACAGCCAAGGCAGACCTCATAGTGCCAGGTCTGGATTCCAAAGAGCTGGAGCAGAAAGCAGCAGTTGGCAGGAGCAGACAATAACAAGAGACACAGTATTGGGTCCAGATTGACACGCAGAGTTCTTGGCATATCCACGTTGGAACCCTTTTTCAGGAGAACTGGCAAACTTCCAGGCCTCCTCAGCCATTCCCCAAATGGCAAATCTTAGACTTTCTATGGAAAAGGAAAATTTAATAGGTAAAGCCATTTGCCTCTGACTGTTTTCAAGCTATATCAAATTATACTTGTTAAGCTAGGTCTCAAAATGAAATGTGTTTCCACATTAATAGGGACAATGGCATGAAAGCAATATGGCCCATTCTCTCATATGTTATAACTTGAAGAGACCTTGGACATAATTACTCTAATGCTGTCATGTTAGAGTTAAGGAAAATGAGTCTCAGAGAAGTTATATGACTTGACGAGGTCACACTGCCAGTTAGTGGCAGAGTTCTTCCCCTGACTTCCAGGTAGCACTCTTTATTCTCTGCCATGCTGCCCTTGTGGTTCATTTCACATTCATCATTAGCTCCCCAAAACAGCGTAACATCCAAATTATGATTTTGCAATGTCCCATTCATAGCTAAAGCAACATGCTGTGATCTCACAAATACACTTGCATGTTCCGACCCAGCTGCAGGATATACAAAGATGGCCTGGGATGGGGGGACCTAGTGATGACCTGAGTCATCAGGAGAAGAGAGCAATGACTTCCTTAGTAGTTTTCTTTTGCTAAAAATCAACCAACCAAAAAGTCTCTATTGATAGTGGTTAAGAGGACTAATGGGGGCCGGCCCAGTGGCGCAGCGGTTAAGTGTGTGTGCTCCACTGCGGCCGCCCGGCGTTCACAGGTTCGGATCCTGGGCGCACACCAATGCACCGCTTGCTAAGCCGTGCTGTGGTGGCATCCCATATAAAGTAGAGGTGGATGGGCACAGATGTTAGCCCAGGGCCAATCCTCCTCAAGAAAAAAGGGGAGGATTGGCATCGGATGTTAGCTCAGGGCTAGTCCTCCTCACAAAAAATAAATAAATAAAAATAAATAAATTAACTCTTTAAAAAAAAAAAAAGAGGACTAATGCCTTTATAATTAGAAGACTGGGTTTAAATCCTGGGTCTACCACTTAATAGTAGAGTGACCTTGGGCAGGTTCCTCAACCTTTCTAAACCTCAGTTTCTGCATCTGTAAAACAGGGATAAAAATAGCACCTCCCTCATTTAGTTCTTATAAGGATTAAGTGAGATGCGGCACTAAAGATGCTTAGCGCATGCCAATTGCTATTTTTCACCTAATGAGTTCAATCTTTCATTTTTATTTGATTCCAGGTTTTTTTTGTTATTGTTTTTTTAGAGAATGGTCTATAAGCTTTTTTTTTTTTTTTTTTTGAGGAAGAGTGGCCCGGAGCTAACATCTATTGCCAATCTTCCTCCTTTTTTTTCCTTTTTTCTCCCCAAAGCCCCAGTAGACAGTTGTATGTCATAGTTGTACATCCTTCTGGTTGCTGTATGTGGGACACTGCCTCAACATGGCTTGATGAGCGGTGCGTAGGTCCACGCCCAGGATCCAAATCGGGGAATCCCAGGCCACCAAAGCAGAGCACGGGAACTTAACTGCTATGCCACAAGGTCGGCCCCCGATTCTGGTTTTTTTTTTTTTTAAAGATTTTATTTATTTATTTATTTTCCCCCCAAAGCCCCAGTAGATAGTTGTATGTCACAGCTGCACATCCTTCTAGTTGCTGTATGTGGGACGCGGCGTCAGCATGGCGGGAGAAGCGGTGCGTCGGTGCACACCCGGAATCCCAACCCGGGCCGCCAGCAGCGGAGCACACGCACTTAACCGCTAAGCCACGGGGCCAGCCCCCCGATTTTGGTTTTTAACACACTCATAAAACTACACTCATCATTCACCCATATATCCACTCTGGACACTATCAAAGTTGCTTTGTGGAGGTGGATGATTTGAAATACCAATCTTACTGGTAGAGTTTCTAAAATATGTATCAACACTTATAAAGGCATCTAAAAGACTAGGGTCGTTAAAAATAGTTCTCTTACTATTTTAGTTAAGGTTAGCTATCCTCCTCAACATCGCCACCATCCTCCTTAACATCAACATCATCATCATCTTCTTCAACGTCATCATCATGATCTTCAACATCCTCCTCCTCCTCCTCTTCATCATCATCTTCTTCCTCAACATCATCATTTTCTTCCTCAACATCATCACATCTACCAGGTGCCCGGCAACCATTAGAGGAAATCTACCTTGATGCTGAGGCTTGGCATTTTTACAGAGCAGAAAGACATTAAGCTACATAGTTTCTGATAGTAGACATAGCAGGGACACTGAATATCCGAGGAGTGAATGTTTTGTCTTCTGACTTAGCAAAGGGGAGGCATTTCCAGATATTAGAATTGTCTCTTCTCTACCCAGGAGGTTCTACTTGTTGCCTCTAAAAAGTAGGCCTTCTCTTTCTGAAAAGTTCCCAGAGGAGATATTATCACCTCCTTTTATTTTACATCACAACCTCTCACTTAGATTTTTACATGGAAAGTACACAGTTGTAGGCTGGATCACTTCAGATCATAGCTCCTTCCACTCACCTTAGTTCTTGAAATGGCAGACTCATAGCCAACAGACCCAAAGCTGTCTCTCTCTCTCTCAATCTCTCTGTCTCTCTCTCTAATTCTCAACAAAATAGCTTTTGCTTCTATCAAAAAAAAAAAAATCTAAAAATCCATGGTCCTTAAATACAGTAACAATGTTTAAAAAATGTGAAAGAAAATAAATCTGGATAAAGCAATTAAAAATGACTTTTTAATTATTGAAAAAGTAATCAGAGAAAAAACACAATTAAAAAATTTTTAAAAACCTCAAGTGATAATTATCTTTTCAAATTTGAAGTTTAATCTTATTTAAATTGTATTAGTCACCCAAAACCTATATGTAAAGGATGTTAGCATAATCTTAGTGAGGGAAATATTTACTCCGAAAATCTTGCCTATATTATTATTATTTCTTAAATCCCATACTTTAAAATCATAGACAAACTGCTTATTCCAATGCAAAATCCTGTGCTTTTCAATGTTACCCCTTCAATTTGTTATTGCTAGAACGCAAATTGTTTCCCTTTTTGTTGTAGGAGTTTTAGTGATTTGGCTTGAACCTGATCTCAGGACATAAGCCAATTTTCCTAAATTTATCTTGTGCTTGTTAACAATTTGGATTTGTCTCTGACAGAGGCTGCACAGGGTTTAGAATATTAATTTAAGCTCTTGTGCTAAAAATGTAATAAAAATCTTGGGTTTTGAGCATAAGAGGCTGCAGCATTTCCATAACAATATGTGAACGGCTCTGTTTTTACTAAATGTACCATGGGGAAGTTAATCCTGAAAATAAAGCTGTTCTTTTTTTTTTAATGTCTTGATACATGAACTAGTGATAGTTGCTTCTAGCATAATCCCCAGCCTACTTGAAACAAAAGCTCTGGGCAGCACACTGCAACACCAAGGCTAACAGCTGTCCGCTAGTAAAGGAATTTGCCAGATGTTGATGCCCAGAATTGTCCAACAACAGTGATCATTACAGCCTTCAATCACCCCATTTAGAATTTACAACAAACTGAGCAGAAAGCCATTATTTCCACCTTCAGTATAAAGTTTTCCTCAGGCTGCGAGTGGAGTTCTGCAACGGACAGATGCACCATCTGCTCCAAGTTCACTTTGCTCTTTCGTGGAACTTCCACCCATAGGAACAAGTCCCAGATCAAGTCCAGAAATATTGGGATGTTATTTTGTTATTATTTAGGAATATTGAAATCCCTAAGGGTTGTTGATCACGCCTAGAAAAAGGACGTACACTGTAATTAAATGAAATAATAACAAATCATAATATAAGGCATAAAATGAACAAACATTATGAATTAATCATACTTAGACAATTACAACCCATATGGCTTGTTAAACTCAATCTGTTACCTGTAGTGACATCAAGTGCATTCTATATACTCAATGCTGCAGCTTTTTCTTCCCGCATGATGTAATTACTTAATTTTGTAGATGAGAAAATGAGATGTAAAAGGCAATGTGTTCACCGTTTGGTATCCTCTCAAGTCTTCCATGTTAGGTCAAAGGTATGCCTGCCACTCACAGCTCAGAAGACTTCTGAATTCCTTTCCTTAGACACACTGATACCTTTAGAAACAAATGCCCTTCTTCGTCCTCCAGCCCGTACTGTCCTTCCCCTCTTCTCTCCTTCAAAGTATCTACAGCAGGAAGTTAGGAGAGCAGATGTTCTGTGCAACTTAACCATGAGGGGAGAACGTATATCTCCTGTGTAATTCGACACCACAAATGACACCAGTTCCCTGCTTTTTCTATGATAAAATCAGTGATGTGACTTAGAAGACCCAATGACTCCCACTCACCAAGGCCACTGCCGATCTTGAGCAAATTACATAATTTACCTGAATGTCAGTTCCATCATTCATACAATGGGAATAGCAATAACATCTACCTCTGCAGAACTGTGGTAAGAATTAAATAAAGCAAGCTCTCTGAAGGGCCTATCCCAGGACTAGTCGGTGTTCACTAAATGGGTAGTGAATTTCCATCCTGGAAACATATTGGGAGTTTCACTGTTCAAGAGAAATTTTAAGAGACAAAAACAACTAAGAAGTTGCTGAGAGCCCTCTTACTCTAGAAGGATGTGGGTTGTCTACCCCCTGCAGTGAAAATGATACTAGAAAAATTAGGGGCTGAACCAGGCTCAGGCTTGGCCTAAACGATTGGCGTATTGCAAAATCACCATGTTATCCACCAGTAGGTAACGCCTAGAGAATTCCAGAGTGCCAACAGATCTTACTGGCCTATGGGCTCAGAAGCTAGGGACAAAGGCCCAACCACCTGCACTTCCCAAGCAATGCTTACAGACCAGCTGCAGGGGCAACAATGCGTGAGGGCAATGGCAGGTGCAGTGGGCACAAGAGTCAGCTGTGTGTTCACATGTGTTCACCTCAGAGGCCAAACTTGTCCACACATCACCAATTCCCCTGAGCTAAGAAGCCAGTTCTGGCATCTGTGTACACCTACAAGATCTGCCGTCAGATCCAAAGAAGTTGAATGAATCACGAGCCACTTTAACTCCAAATGGCCCCGGAGGATCAGTCTCTATGAATAAGCTTTAATTAAGCAATTTTCACACTATCACAGGCAAGTAGATATGGGAGGCCTGTTTCACCATTTATCTTCTTATGATCAGGTACTTTAAGTAGTCCTATAATATCTCTGACAACAACATTCCCCAGGTTAGCTCTTTGCACAATCTTCAATTACAGCAACTATCTTCTTGTATCCTAATTAGTTGTTTACACCTGTCTGGGAACCCAGAGGCTTCCTTAGTAAATCAAGCCCAGACTCTGGGGGATGGTGATGGAGGGAGGATCCCTTTGGAAGGGAGCCCGACCCCGTAGCCCTACTTCCTGTGTCCTGAGGACCACCCGCCCCTAGGAGAGCGCCTGCAATTCTTGCTTTATCTCCAGCCCACCCTTTCAGGAATGCACCAAGGCACAGCTGAGATCACTTAAATAAGAACATTTCAACATAATTTTAAGGACTTGGGGAGAATAAAAAGGAAAGCAAGAAATATTTGACATCTTAGAGCCTGATTTGGAATCTTGGCTGCCCCTCTGTATACCTTGAGCAGGTGACTTAACTTCTCCAATCCTCGTGTATGAAATGTAGACAATAGTATGCCTACCTTGTAGGATTGTGGTGAGGATGAAATGAAAAGAATACAAGTCAAATGCTTAGCATGCAACCTGGCACATGGTAGGGGCAAAAAAAAAGTTAGCTTTACTTTGTGGATTTGTTTGTTTTCTGCCTTATGAGGTATAGCTTTTTCATCATATTCACCCTGATCCAAGCTGCCATCATCTCCCACTTGGATTATTGCAATGGGTCTTAACTGTTCTCTTTCTTTGCCCGCTGCCTGAAGTCGATGCTCAACACAGCTGCCATAGTGATTGTATTAGTTTCCTATTACTGCTGTAACAAATCACCACAAATTTAGAGGCTTAAAACAACACAGATTTATTATCCTACAGTTCTGGAGTTCAGATGCCCAGAATGGATTTCATTGGTCTAAAGTCAAGGTATCTGCAGGGCTGTGTTCCTTCTGGAGGCTCTGAGGAAGAACACATTTCATTGCCTTTTCCAGCTTCTAGAGCCCACCCTGACCCCCATCCCCATCTCCTGTATTCCTTGGCTCATGGCTGCCTTCCTCTGTCTTCAACACCAGCGATATTGGGCTGAGTCCTTCTCACACTGCCACCTCTCTTACTCTCCCTTGCCTGTCTCCTTCTTCCACCTATAAGGACCCAGTGATTACCTTGGGCCCGTCCAGATAATCCAGGAAAATCTCCCCATCTCAAGGTCAACTGATTAGCAGTCTTAATTCCACCTGCAACCTTAATTCCCCTTTGCTATGTAATATAACTTAGTCATAGTCACAGGTTCTGCAGACGAGGTCGTTGAACATCTTTGGGGGTCATTATTCTACCTCTCAGTATCCTCTTAAAACTTAAGTCAGATCATGTCATGGTCTGCCCAAAGCTTTCCGCTCAGAGTATAAACCATAGTCCCACGTGGCCCACTAGACCATGCGCTCCTCCTCTTTCCTCTCTGGCCTGCTTTCCTACTGCTCTCTCCCTCACTCAGTCTGCTCTAGCCACACTGGCTTTGCTCTTCACAGATTAACTCAACATTCCAGGCAAGCAGCCACTTCAGGGTTTTTGCACTTGAAAAAGCACATCACAAAAAAGGATATCCAAAATGCAAGCAAGCATATGAAAATATGTTTAACTTCATTAAGTTATTAGAGAAATGTGAATTAAAACCGTGATACAATACCTCTACATACACTGCAGAATGGCAAAAGTGAAAAAGATAGAAAGCACCAGTGTCGGCAAGGCTGTGGAGCAACAGGAAACCTCAGGCACAGCTGGTGAGAGCATAACTAGGTACAACCACTTTCGAAAACTGTTTAGCAGCTTCTACTAAAGCTGAACATAAACATATCCTATGAACCAGGAACATCACACTATTTTTTAATTGTTTGTTAAACTGCATTTCCCTTAGACAATGAGGGCCTAAAAGGCAGGCATTATGTCTGGTACATGGTTGACTTCTAGAACAGTATCTAGTTTACAATAGGCACTCAACAAATATTTGCTAAATGAATGAGTGAAAACATCTCAGAGCACCCTCCATGAAACATGGCTAGACTCCTCGAGGTTCATTCACCCACCCCATGTGGTTATGTTGCTTCCATTACCAACCTCTGAGGTTCCGGGTTGGATATTTTTAAATAATTGATCAGGTTTCCTTACAACATGCCTTCCTCTACTACTAAGCAACCAAACGCTGGTTACTCTGCATTTTTCAAGGCACTAAAACCCTTCCTTGCTCCTGAAAGAGTGGTGGGTTGCCCCTCTCTTTCGTCACCTTTGCTATACTTTGTCACCTGGCCCCAGAAAGAAAATTACTCCTGTGACATCTGCCTGTGGCATCCATCTTCTTAAGGTTCAGGCGTGAGTTAGTCTGTGTGCCATCTTCCCAACCTCCTCCTCTCTGGCTCTACTTCTTCACACAACCACTGTGAAAACCCTGGTCACATTAGCTAATATTTATTGTGTGTCAAATATTGCCAGAACTCTCCTAAGGGCATGGCACATTTTTAATCAGCACTACCCTATGAGTTAGGCAGTGTTATTATCTCCATTTCACAGGTGAGGAAACAAGGGCATGGAAAGATGTAAAAACTTGGCTGAAGCCATGCAGCCAGGAAGTGCCAGAGCCAGAATTTAAGCCCAAGCAAACCTTGGGCATATTAACTCTTGGCCAGCCCACCACCATCACTCAAGAACGCCAGTGGAAAAAGAAGAAGAAAAGCCAACGTTGACTTAGTGCATACTAAGTATTAGGCACTGTTCTGAGCACTTTATATCTATTGTCTTATTGCAGTCTCACAATAACTAAGAACCGTTATGACATTTTCTACAGAGATGAAGAATCTGATGTAGAGAAAAGTTAAGTAAATTGCCCCAAGTCACACGGTCCTTAAGAGGTAAAGTCAGATTTCAAACACAGGCACTATGACGCTGAAGACCACAATGGTAACCTCTGTGGCCTTTGCCTCTGGAGGACCACAGCAATGGCGGAGGGCCCAGGGGAGGCGATGGTGAAGCTTCAGGAATGCCTGGACATTTCTGATTCTCATCATAGACGTAGCTTAGGCTCCAGCTGGGAGCCATGCTACACCAGAATATATACTGTCTTAATACAACAAAATACTATTTTTCTCCATATTGCCATGAAGATTACAACCTTGAAGTGCTCTTAAATGTCTCTAAGATCACCAAGAGGTCTTTCTTTTCTGCCTTTAAAAAAGTAAGCATTAATACCATAGCTGAGAGCATAGTATGACTATCAAATTGATAAAAAGTAAAAAAAGAGAGAGAGGGATATCATTTGCCTCCCTGTTGGCATTCTGCCCTGATTCCACAGAACATAACTTCTGCCATGACTATTCCAAGAGGAAAGAAATACCTTTCCAGACTGAACACATGTACCTTATTTACAATTCCCAAGGAAGAGAGAGAGATTGACTTCCTATTCATATCCCTACACTCCCCAAGCTTCTTAGAACATGATATGGAGGGCAGGAGACAGCTGATCACGCAATAATTTGAGCCGTGATGTCCAATGCAAATAACTAGACATGTTTGAAGTTTGCTACAATTCTACAGATAAGATACTCACAGGGCTCTTTAATAACTTTTATAAAAAGCAGGGGTTTATGAGAAGTCACACCTGTCACCTGCTAAGAAGGCAATTGTCAACAAAATGCATGGAGACAGATAAACTACCTGGCAAACATCCTGGAACACAAAAAGCCCTTTGCCACAGGAAAATTTCCCATGAAATCTCAACCCTTGGAATCACAGAAACTGTCAAATCATTTCTATATAGTAAAAAATAGTAAGCACTTGTAAGAGAAAATGCCAAACTCTCAACGCTCTATAGATGCCAGTAGAAGTGTAAATAACTAGATAAGACTATTTTATTACAACATTGACACTTCACTTAATGGCTGAAGAAATGTTCTAATTTAAACTCTCATTCAAAGTAAAATATTTGAAACAGTGGAATGCCACATGGCCCATTGCTTAAAGAACACTCTTTAAACTGGGAACCATTTGGGGCCCAGAAAAGTTTTCAAGGATCTTCGTCTCCACACCCTCACCATTCCCCCTTAGCAGCCATGTCTCTCCTTTCTATACAGGTATTGCATACACTATGAATAGCATAAATTGATTTTTAAAATTTTGCAATTGAAAAGTGAAGAAGATAAAATCTATGAGCTTAAGGATAAAAGAATATTTTACCTTTGAAAGTTTTCAGAATGAACAGTCCATTATACACAGGTGCCTACAAATGACCCTCTTATCTATTATTTCATAGGGACATAGTCTTCATGAGAAGCCCATTCTTGCTGTGTAGGATTCTGGTCCAGGGATTGAGGATTTTGCTCTTCTCTTAATGATATCACAAGTACTACTGCTTAAGCAATTTAGATAGCCAGTGCTTAAAAACAATGGACCATTACTTTGAAAATTTACAGTTAAAGGAAAGACATAAGCCTTTTTATTTTTTGCTGAGGATGATTTGCCCTGAGCTAACATCCACTGCCAATCTTCCTCTTTTTGTATGTGAGCCACCACCACAACATGGCCACTGACAGAGAATGGTGTAGGTCTGTGCCAGGAAACCGAACCCAGGCCACCGAAGTGGAGCACACCGCACTTAATTTTTTAAAAAGAATTCCAGTTAATACATAACAAAGGAAAGACAAAACTATAAAATCATAATTTTGTAACCCTTAAAGTAATAATTGATTCAAGCAACAGACTTCAATGGATGCTAAGAGTGAAGAACTGATGAAGAACTAAATATTTTTGGCAGATTACTTCTAGTTATAAGAGGAAAACCACACTGCTATAATGGAAGCGTCTGGCTGTCACCAACCGAACTCATTAATCAATCTTGGCACACTAAGCTTGAAATACCCAGATATATTTTTTTCTCCTGATGTGATGCAATGTGAAACAAACCCGAAATATTTCATTCAAATATACTAAAGCTTTTAGAATTAAAATAAATACAAAACACAGAGGAACAAACCCAAGGACATAAGGAGGAAGACATCAGACAAATCCAGAATGTTGACCATTCTATGGGAAAACCAGTCTCCTTAAGTCAATGGTATGAATTAAAAAAAGGGGGCAGGGGAGAATTGCTCTCAATTTAAAGAGACTTAAAAGACATACAACCAGATACAACATGTGGACCCTTTTTGGATCCCTATTTGAATAAAACAACTTAAAAACATTGAGAAGACAATTGGGGAAAATTGAATATAGACAAGTTATTAAATAATTCAGAAGAATTATTGTTGCAGTGCCATACAGACATAGTGACTATAAAAGAAAAAGCCTTATTTGTATAGAGATGCATACTGAAGTATTAGAGAGTGAAGTCACAACGTTTGGAATTTAGAGTATTTCAGCAGAAAAGAAGACTGGTAAATCTAATACGGCAAAATATGAACAACTGTTAAATGATGGATCGTAATGATTCGTTATCTAGTCATTTTCCTTTTATGTATGTTTAAACTTTTTTTTTTACAATAAAAAGTTTTAAAAATCAGACTAAATTCTACTTTCATTTCTTGAGGTTGAAGAAATAAATAATGCTAGAATAAAAGTTTTGGTATAAAAGGGGAAGCTAATTCTTAGACCCAGCTTTACTACTGACTCCCAAATTCCTCCTGCAAAGAATTTTTTCTGTCTTTGAAGTTTGTTAATGATATGAACACTACTAAAATGGAGTCATAAAATTTACAGATAGTCCTAAAATATGTATGATGTTTTTGACTGAGAGTTTTTAAAAAGAATAATTTTCCTCTCTAGTTGACCAGCGGATCATCAGTAAAATGAAAAATGCACTCTTAATGGGTCATTAGAAAAATCAAAAATTATATTCAATTCTCACCAAAAAAAAAAAAAACACGAGTTTTAAGGTTCTCTGAAAGTTTAATGCTTCCCACATATCAGGGATTAACAGTTATAAATATGCTCACTGTAGCTTTCAATGCTATAGTTTCTTCTAAAAATTTTGAACTGGAGACAAGAATGACTTGTCAGCTAGTTGATGAGTTAAATTTTTTTCTGTTTTTGAAAAGGTGTGCGTGGAGGAAGTTGCAAAAACTTTATGAAATATGTTTTTATAACTAAATTTATGAAAATGATAACTGATTTCATCACATGCTCAAGTATTAATTACATATTTCAAGCTAAATCTAACTGCAATAGTCCTTCCAGAACTCCCTGGACCTGGGAAAGTTGAGCTAATTCTTGGTCTTGATGTTAGAAAACACAGGAACTAGACCCAGCTAATGCGTGAACCGTGTGATTGACAGCTACCTTCATTTGCCTTAGTTTGTCTCTGAAATACCAGTAAAAGTGTCTACCCTGACGTACAGTCCAGAGATACAGTGGGGAGAGGGGATGATCGATCCTATCCTTTGCACTGTTGGGAAGAAGTTCCCTATATAAATAGAAAGAAAAATAAGACTAAAAATTGATACGAGGAATTAGGCATTCCACAAAACATTTTTTTAATCAATCCACGCGATCCGTAGTACACAGTAAAATAAATATAATTAGCCTGCTTTGCTACAGACCTGCCACAAGTTGCTACTGACCCCGGCTTACAGATTCATCGTGATCTACAGAAAGGCAGGAGCTAAGTCATAATGGTGGCAGGGAGGGGGTGATCACAAGAAACAAGTGCTGTGGACCCAGGGCAGAAAGTGCAGCAGGTGATTTAACAGACCAGGACCAGGAATCGGAAAGCTGTCCAGAGCCTAGGTCTACCTTCCTTCTAGAATGGAAGCTTCTATGGAGATAGATTGTTGTCTTGACCCCACAGGATGCCCAGTGTCTAAACAGTACCTGACACAGTGTAGGCACTCAAATCGTTGTTGGATACATAATGAACTTGCACTCTCTCCTCTCCTCTCCTCTCCTCTCTCTCTCTCTCTCTCTCTCTCTCTCTCTCTCTCTCTCTCTCTCTCTCTCCACTCTCTGCCCCCAGCCCTGTATCTTTCTCAGGTTAAATGGCCTTTCATCCTTGCCTCTCTCTGCACTCCTGTCATAATTAATTCTCTTTTTCTCCCTAGATTGCCTTTCAATACTCCTCTACACACAGAACCAAGCATGGCCAAACTCACAGTTCCTGAATTTACACATCTTTAATTAAAGCAATTGCAGAAACAGAGTAGCTCTTTCAGGACAAATTACAAATTCCCAGGAAAAAAAATCTGAGTGACTTGGCTTAGGCCATGTGTCCATGTCTATTTGAACTGACTATGTCAGGGGAATGGTCAAGGGCAACATAATACAGACATGTCTTCTGGGTCCATCCTTATGGGTGAGTGAAGGCAGTCCTTAGAAAGAGAGACCATGGCCTGGACAAGCATTCCAAATGGTATCAACTGTAATCTACTTTACTCATGTCCATATGATCAGGAATGAAATATTCCAAGTTGGAGCTTACATCAAATTAGCAGAAATTAGAGATCGCAAGATGCTAAGTCTTGTCTAGCCAGTGCTACAACCTCATCAGTGAATGTGTTATAGACATTACTAGGTCCCCCATTTCCACATGGTGCACTTCTATCTGCACCCTCATAAGGCAGGGACTCAGCTGATCTTTCCATTGCTTATCCTCTGTGCCTAGAACAGCACTTGGTACACAGTAGGCACTTGATAGGCATTTGTTCAATGAATGTTGGCTAGTGTCTTAGTCAGTTGGGCTATAGGCTATAGGCTATAGGCTGAGGGGAAGAAGTCAGGGGAGGGGGAGAGAAAGAGAGAGAGAGAAAGCAAAGATATCATAGAGGGAATAAACAATGGGCCAAGGCCCAGGAGAGCAGGGGACTGGGGTTAAGAGGACAGGTGATGGACTGGCCTTGAGAAGGTGCAGGATTTTGTTCCTATAACAAATTCCTTCTCTATAACAAGTTACCATAGGCTGTGGGGCTTAAACAGCAAATATTTGTTTCTCACAGTCCTGGAGGCTGGCAGTCCAAGATCTGCCAACAGATCCAGTGTCTGGTGAGGATCTGCTTCCTCGTTTGCAGGTGGCCATCTTCTTGTATCCTCCATGTCAGAGAACAGAGAGAGAGAAGCAAGCTGTCTCTTAGGTCTTCTTATAAGGGCATTAATCCCATTTATGAGGGCTCTACCCTCATGACCTAATTACCTCCCAAAGGCCTCACCTCCTGATACCATCACATAGGTGTTAGGATTTCAACATGAGTTTTGTGGGGACACAAACATTCAGTCCATAACAGATAGTACGACAATCAGATGTAACCTACCCTAACTTTCTACCCTGTGTGTGCTCATATGCACACACATACACTCTCTCACACACACACAAAACTCATTGACAGCCGTAGTCACCCTTCCCTCCAATCTCAGAGGGACTGATCCTGCAGAGTTGATCTTGCACCTGCTCAAGGCCAAGCCATCACCTGTCCTCTTAACCCCAGTCCTCTGCTCTCCTGGGCCTTGGCCCATTGGTTATTCCTTCTATGATATCTTTGCTTTCTCTCTCTCTCTCTCTTTTTCTCTCTCTCTCTCTTTCTCTCTCTCCCTCCCCTGATTTCTTCCCCTCCCCCTATAAAACACATTCAGATCTCTCCCATCCCAAATCCACCCTGGCTTGGGAGGACTCCCATAGCCACTTACCCAGTAAGATTCATCTCATTTTACGTTTTACTTTACACATTTCTGCACTGTTCAACTGGACACAGATTATTTTTGTAATTTAAGAAAATTTTCCCCCAAAAATGTACAGACAAAAGTATTTACCACGTGAGTCCTGTTCTTCAAGTAGCCTTGCCTGACTTGTGCTGGCCAGCTAACTGTCCTACAGGCCCTGGCGGTGTACATCAGAGCTGCTTTGCCACATGATTGGAATCATCTGCATACACGTCTATCTCCCTCCACACTGTCAGCTTTTAGTGGGCAGGGACCGTGACTTTTAAACTCGTTGATTCTCAAGGTCCTAGCACAGTGTGTGACAGTAGTAGAATTCCACTAAGAGTTTGTCGAATTGATCTCAATAATTGCTTTCAAGGGAGGAGAGGTACCTCATAGTATTGGCCAGCGTTGGCACTACATTGCAGAGCAAAATGGAAATAGCACAAATAAGTGAATAACTTACAGTAAATAAGTTGTCTGAGCGAATAACTGCATGTGTGGGCCTTGTAATTTATAAAATAATTGAGTAGTCACTTACCCTGCAAGGAATTTGCTGATCTTTATTGTAGTTACAATCTTTAAGGCAGGAATTCAGGCAAAAGAATCATCAAGGACTTTTCTTATGGTCACTCATCTTAAGGCCTTTACACGGAATACAGAATGAATAATGCTGAAATTCTGGACTCCTATAAAACAGAGTTTGACCACAAGGAAATTCTCCTTCCTGAAAGAGTATATTTTGAAGATATATTTCTGACATAAATCACTTTTCGTTTATCTTCTTCATTTCTCTGACTCGTTTTGTAAAGTACCCTGAACAGTAGTGTTAACTGCCCTCCATAGGAAATACCTCCACAGAAGAGGGGTGGAATTCATTACACAACCCCATTGTCTGTGTAGACAGTCTCCACTCATGGATGTGGAATGAAGGAGAGAGAGAATGAGCAGGAACACCTGCTGATACCCAGGGTTCATAATGGTGAAATTAAATTCTCCCCCCAAATGAAAACACCACAAAATTGTAATGATTTTTGATATCAAATCTACCCAATCTCTGACTTAAAGGAAATCAAAGCATTCCTTGGAAGAGGTCTGCAAGTCTCTATCTGGAGTTAGGGCAGAGCAGATCCTGCTGCATGTACTTAAAAAGCTTTAGCAGAAGAATTAAAGACAAGCAAATGGAACTCTCCTTTGTAGCCTGTATGTATGTTTAGGGATGATGTGGAATAGAGTTTTATGTTCCCTTGGGAATCTGAGAATATCTGCTCCAGGTGGGTGCCCATGTTCTATGAGTTTGGGAGTTAAAGAAAGAAAGAATAAAATGGTATTATTTAGAGTAGGTTAAAGCCAATGAAACATTTACAGGTCTAATGATTCTTGACTACTCAGAGGGCATGAGTAATGTCAGGATTGTTCTTTCTTCTCCATCACACACATCCCTTCGTCAATTATTATCCATTTAGACTGTACACCAGCTCCTTCCAAAGGACTTACAATAGCACAGTACAGTTAGAATCCCTTTTCCTCTTCTAATCAGTACACGGCCCCAGAGCTTCCTTACTTCACGGAAGCTGCAGCCTTGGGCTTTAGAGGGGAGCCAGCTGAATTGGCAAAGGCCCATCCTTCCACTGCGTGCACATACCACAGCCATTTGCATTTTTCTAATTTTGGATTCCTGCTTCGGTAGGCACATAGGACATTCTTGAGGGTATCTTGGCAACCCATCCCCATATTCATGCATGAAGGTGCCTAGTCCCAGGTTGACTAACCCACTCGTCCAAATTACACATGTGGGGTGACCATGGGATTTGCTGGCTGTGTTCAATTCAGTGCAGCTATCGGAGTTTTTCAACATCTCAAGTTACACGAAGCATATGTTAGAATAAATCG
Organism: Diceros bicornis minor; assembly: GCF_020826845.1. NCBI lineage: Eukaryota > Metazoa > Chordata > Mammalia > Perissodactyla > Rhinocerotidae > Diceros > Diceros bicornis. Next base: position 54,707,996 of record NC_080749.1, read on the forward strand.
ACTGCCTTCTGCTGCTAGGTTTTGGCTCTGCTTCCAGAGAACTTCTGAGTGCGAAAATGGAATATACACTCAGTATGCAAGATCCTTTTCTCTCAGCTGGACTTGGAGCAGAGAAAACAAGGAAGTTGAACCTGACCATGGCCCTCTGTGGTCTGACATGCTGGAATCTGAAAGGCAAAGGAAGCAAAGGGAAAGAGTTGTACTAACAGAAAATTCTCTATGGGATTGGGACTTGATATCAAGGGCTTCTACCCAAAAAAGTAGTCTCCCGCATCTTCTTTGATTCCTTTACTAAGGAGGGAGGCAGGCCATTACAATAGAAACTCAAACCTAAAATGCAAACGTCTGTATAACAGGATGGGTCTAAGTTGCCTATTTCATTAAGGGTGAGTCAGGTAGTGTCCTGGGCTCCTTCCACCACATACCTGTGCACTCACTGATTCACATACGGACTGAGGGGCTGGAGAGTTCAGGCAAAAACAGTGACATCTGTTGGTTTGCAGTGCTGGGCACCTGGCCCAGGGATAGAGGGTGGAGGAGCCACAATGCAAGGAGACCAACAGTGCCCCTGGAAAATAATCCAGCATAAGCAAGGAAGGTGTCTGCATGGTAAGTAAGACTCAGCCAGTGGCTGGAGGCTGGAGAGGTCGGGCTGTCCTGAGCACTCAGTAGAGGCTCTCCATGGCCCCAGGTCTTACTCAGGCACCAGGTGTATTTGTTCTGGAAAGAAAGTGGTTAAGAATCAATTGCTTTTTCAGCTCCAGGCTCTGCAGATGCTTGGCCTCTAGAGTTGTAACACTTTGAGGTTCAGTCAACCTGAACTGGAACTTCCAAGAGGGTACAACACAGATGGAGCAGTCTCCTTCTCACAGTCTTGAAGTAGCAGGAGTGATGGTGACCACGACCAGCTCAAAGCATGGGGACCTGGGGCCATGACACTGACTTTGAACCAGAACTGAATTTCATGGATACTCAGAGCACTCTTAGGAATGCCCAAAGGCATACTCATACACAGGCAGACTTGCAAAACACTAGAATCCCTGGATCCAGGTCATCAGGCTACATCAAAGGGACTTAACTGAATTGTCCTCACCAGCTGGGGAAAACCAAGGCATTTGGGTTACACCTGGAAGAAACCATTAAGTACTCTCATTACTTATTAAGTACTCTAAGTGCTAGGGAAGACTCACATACTTTCCTATCGGAGACTGGGAGGTAACCCAAGGTAAAAAGAGGAATATATGGGGAGAGGAGGTTAGGAAGAGGAAGGCTACGACTTTTTTAAAGAACTCACTCACACATGAAAAAAAATTAAAGCTGACTTTTACTCACAGTAAAGTCCAGAAAGCTCAGTCCACCAATGAGAAGAATCCAGAAGGATCCAGAGTCCATAGGCCAGCACAAACATTTCTTCACAGCTCCTTTGTCCTTCAGTCTGGCACCAAGTCCTTCTCATACAGGTGCCAGGAGTTCCTCTCCCTCAGTCTCCCTTCCTCCTTCTTTACCTACCTCTCTCACCTCTGGGTCCCACACACCTTTGTGGTTGAGGTGCAAGTGTCTTCTGTCCTGGAGTCTCAAATTCTGAATGAGGCACCTACAGAACAAACATCTCTCTTATTAACATTGACCACCTTGTGTGGCATAACTGGGTAGGCTATTTTGCTAAAAAAAAATAAAAAAATAAAAAACTCACTTCCCATGTAGGGAAGAATGGGGAGGGATGAAGCAGTATGGGGCAGAGAATCCCATCCTTACCCTGCCAAGGGCAGGGACAAATGAAGAGGGGGACCGAGGACCCCACCATACCTAAAACAACTGGGATAATGTTTATGAGCCCCTGCCTTTTCCTTGCTTTTTCAACTTTAGCTTTGCAGATGCCTGTACTACAGGCTTAGCCATGCCCTGTCTCTAAGCTAATCCTTACCAAAAAGGAAGCCATTCTCCAAAATTCACAGAGTTGTCTTGTCTCTGACCCTGACAAGGAACTGGATCCCTGGCTTCCAGCCACGGCTCTCTCCTTGGCCTGTGGCTTTGTCTCTTCCTTGATATGCTCTTAGCCTCTCCTGGAGAATTGCTGTGAGGAGTCTAACTACCCATCTGGACCACTGCTTCCTAGTTTATATACTAACCCTGTCTTCTCTTTACAGAGGGTGGGGAGCAGGGGGTTGTGGCAGGCTAGGGCAGGGTTCTTGGCCTTCCCCCCCGGGAGAAGATTTGTCAGAGGGGAGCAGAGGCAACGTGGCCATATGGCTATCAAGGATCTCAATAAAAAGGAGCAAAGAGCATTCCTGGGACTATCAAGTGAAGCATCAAGTCCAAAGGACAAGGGGTGGCAGGAAGCAGAGCCAGGAGTTGGGAGGTTCAGAGCTGGATGGAATCAAGTTCGAGGCACCAGGAAGAGGAGCAGTCCTGGGACACTGTGGTGCGGCAAGAGTCCAGTAGTAAGGGAGCTGCCCAAGGTCAGACACCCCCATGCACCCTAGGCTTAACAAACGACATGCTCCTCCCTCCGTTTTGAATATCCTTTCCCACTTGTCCATCCAGAGACTCACATCAAACAGTGCCTAACTCTGCTGGTCAATCCCACACTAGCACTGACCGTGACACAGACCTCCAATGCACTGTTGTCACCGTGCACATGTTCAATATTTATTAACCTGGTTGGTCCTCTCCACCCTCCATAAAACTGTGAACTACTTGGTGTCAAAGACTTTGTCCTCCTATTTTTTAAAACCTAGCACTTAATCAAGCCCTGGCATGTGAAGATTCTCAAGAATGAATGAACAAATGGAAATGTGATAGATGGCACAAGCATATCTAATTTAACTCTCTCCCTAAATCCCATTAAAACTTCAGCAAAGAGACTGGAAACAAATAGATAAACCTACAAGAATAGGGAAAAAAATAGGGGATAACAAAAAACAAGATGTGGGAAGCTGGAAAACAGATAGACAGGTGGGGTGTGACTTAGCAGATCTGGAGAGCTGAATCCTAAATCAGCAGTGATGAAAGCCGAGAACCAATCTGATCCACACAAGTGGAGTGTTCAAAATGCTCATAAACCTATGGTATCCGATGCCAGATACTCTCGGAAGTGGGGTGAAGGGGTGGATTAGTGAAGAGCTATTTGAGGAGCAGTTAGATACCAGTGTCCCCTCTTTTCTACAGGCTCCTGGGCAGCCATCCCTCCCAACCTCAGAAGATGCCTGGAGGGTTAGTCTCTCGAGAGAGTAAATTAAAGACTCTCTAGACTTGGAGATCCCAGGCACAGTGGAGATGTGCAGATCAAATGGGTACAGTAAATGAAGGCATCCTGAATACAGAGACTTCTCTTGGGAATCTGGTAGACTAAGACAAAGTGCTAACAAGGAAAGGCTGTGTAGTGTCTGTGTGTAGGAATCATGACTCTCAGTCCCAGTTCTGGCCACAGCACTTTATCATGCCAGCCCATAAGAGCTGCTTGTGTCCAGTGAAGGTTCCACATCTCCTGAAAATATGTTAGTTTTGCCTACTTTGCATGTATGTTTAATCTACAACCAGAAATACAGAAGTAGCATAGTAGCATAGAGCACATCAATCAATCATACACATTAGGGTTCACTCATATAACCCCTGAGCGCTCCATGACGTTTGTCCCAGAGCAGGGGTGCATGCTATCCCTCCACTCTCCTAACCCTGGAAGGCCAAGACTCTGGCCAGAGGCTCTGGACCTCATTTCTATGAGAGCCCTCATACCACATCCAGGGATGTGGTTGCTGTCGGGGAAAGAGAAAGAATCCACACTTACAAGGTGACTAATGAGCCACAACAGACACCATTGAGAAGTTAAGTACTGTGGCCTTCTACTCCAATCCCAAAGAAATATGTGTGGTATTATCAAGTACTAATAAAGAAGGTCTAGTTTAGATAGATTAAATAATTCTGTACTGGATAATCTTTCTGAAAGGCTATCTCTGGCTGATTTCCACATTAATGCATAAAGCCAATGGAAGGAATAAAGGTCTTAGACCTCCATCTCTCAGACAAGGGCCCAGCCAAACGACCTGGCATGAAAATTCTCAATTGATAAGCCCTCCCAGCCAAGTCACCCTACAGTTGCATTTCCCAAACTGTGCACTAAGGTGCCCTGGCGCACCACAGTGAACTCACAATAGTATCGTGGGATATTTTGAACTTTCAAGGGAAACAGCAATTTCTATTGCTCACCAGGCAAACTACTACTAAGTTCTTTGGACCTAACTATCTAATAAGCAAAACTATCAGGCATTTCTTTGGGCCTAGGAGTGCCGTGAATAAATGATTGAGACTCTAAGGGTAGCCATGGACAAGAAACTTTGAGAACCCCTATCCTAGAGGGAAGTTCCCAGTTGACATGACCATCCCGCTTTTCAGATCTTTCGATAAGCTTTTTCCTCTAGTTCTTAAATATGAGCAGATAACTGAGCATATCACACATCTGAGGAAAGCTCCTAATATGAAATACAGAGATAAGAAAGCAAAATCACACATACACAAATAGAAAGAAAGCAACTTGGGAAAAACAGAGACTCTGCATGGGAAGAAACTTCAGGGCAGGAAGGAAGGAAGGGAAGAAGGAGGAGAGAGAAAAAAGAGGTTTCTAAGGGTTACAAAAGGGTAGTCTTTCCCTTCTCTATTTATACAAGGGAGTCCTTTGCTAATATCACATGCACACATCCAATCACATTTATTCAAAGTATAGATAATCTCTGATGGTTGCAAAATCCTAAGCATGATCAATACATCTCTCAATATTTCAGTCAAGCCCTGATACCCAAGCTCACCATGCCAGGCTTAATAGATAATTAACTAAGACTTATGCTCTACCAATATTTCTGGGATGCCTCCAATAGCATGGGAAATGACCTTTTTATATTCTCTGATGGGCGCCTGTATGTCCAGGAAAAATGTTCTAACTATCTAAGGAGGAACTCCTGCAGCATATATGCACCTCCCAATAAGAATCTTGGTCTTTGGATCTTATTTAAGCCTTCAACATAGTTCCACAGGCTAAAGAGCAACAACAACAAATAATAACCACAATTCATGACTGTAGGAACACAAATGATAACATTCTTAAAATCAAATATGCCAGGGCTGGCCCCATGGCTTAGCGGTTAAGTGAGCACGCTCTGCTGCTGGCGGCCCGGGTTCGGATCCCGGGCACGCACCGACGCACTGCTTCTCCGGCCATGCTGAGGCCCCGTCCCACATACAGCAACTAGAAGGATGTGCAACTATGACATACAACTATCTGCTGGGGCTTTGGGGGAAAAAAATAAATAATAAATAAAATTTAAAAAAAATCAAATATGCCGCCTTCATATCAAACTACTGCTATTATTTTATTTCAAAATTACATTTTTGTCAATTAAACACTATGTCTATCAGGCAATTATGGGTATATTTTTGTGTTCTAAGAAAAACACACAAAAAAGAATGTCTATAAGAGGGTCATTTTGCTCCGTAGTTTTTTCACAGAATTGGACTAAATCATGGCAATTAGTGAAACGGAAATGTTTATAGCAATCTCTGATGGCAGTTCCACTAATGTAATGATTTAGCTCAAGCCCAGTAAAACATGAACATGTATCATTAGGATGAATCGGAATCAAAAGCAAAGCAACTTTTGCTTACAGTAATTCAACATACATCATCTCATCAGCAACGCCAACTATAAAATTAAGGATATACAATTAGTCAATCAGACGGTTCCTGAATTAATTAATTAAGCAAAGAAAATCAGCAAGCAAGGACAGGACTACATCCAACAACATACTTCCCCCTTGCGGGGCGATCCTTTCCATTAATTTTGATCTAGTTATTCCAACAAATCAAGGGCTAAATCTTCCCCATATGGCATTACTGTTGAAGACACGTCCCAGATCAGCCTTTGCAAAATTCTTCTGTTAGTAGCCACCACTTTGGTATCTCATAAATTCACCCTCCAAGAGGTCACTTGGCTTTGTTTTTCCATCTGAGAATTATTTGTTTTGTTGTCTGCCTGGCAAAGCTACACCCCTAATAATCCTCAAGGCCTCATTCAACAGCTGCCAATGGAACTACGCTAAGAATCAGAGTTAAACATGTTCCTCCACTAGGAGGAATAAGAAGAAATTCAGTTACCTTAAGGCTTAGATTTCAAGACAAGGAGTCTTACTGAAAATAGAGAAGAACGTTTCATAATGATAAAAGAAAAACTGTAAAATATCAATGGTGGAATCTAGGTGGTGGGTATATGAGTGTTCACTGTAAACTTCTTTCAACTTTTCTGTATGTTTGAAAATATTCAAAATATAATGTTAGAAAATATGTGGAATTAAAATGTATGACAACAACAGCACAAGACAGAAGGTGGTAAGTGAAGTTAAAGAGTTCTTGCATCTCTGCACAGCCAAGGAAGTCATAAGGGTAAAATTCACAGTAGAATCAAATGTCAGAAATTCATATTGTAATTTCCAGGGTAAGCACTAACAGAGTAATAGAAGATACATAACAAACTAGTTGGCCGGTGGACGGTGGGGAGGGGAGTTGGAATAATAAAAACTTGTCAATTAGACTCAATGAAAGTAAGAAAAGAAAGAGAAAGAACCTAAAACAACTGAGTTAAATAGAAAACAAATAGTAAAATGATAGATACAGCCCAAATACATCAATATTTATTTTAAAGATAACTAAATACTCCAAAGGAAGGACAAAGTTTATCAGACTCAATTTTTTAAAATCCTTATGTTGCTTATAAAAGATATACCCTAAATGTAAGGACACATAATGGCTATAAGAAAAAAAAATGGAAAAGGGTGTAGTAAACAATAATCAAAAAAATTGGTGTAGCTACACTAATATCAAACAACGTGGATGTTAATAAAATGAGATGTACCTAAAAATACAATGTTAGATGCAGTTAAAGCACATTTTCAGGAAGAATTATATTTCAACTTATTATAATGCAATTAATATTAATAGAAATAATAATAGCAATTATTAGCAGTAATATTAATAGCAATAAAGAGGGTCATTTAACAACTATAAAAGGATTAATTCACCAGAAAGATATAACAATTTAAAATTTTATATGTCTACTACTATAGCTTCAAAATATGTAAAGCAAGAATTGGTGATGCTAAAGAGAAATAGACAAATTCACAATTATAGTAAGATTTTAGCAATCCTCTCACAGGAGCTAACAGAAGAAGTAAACAAACAAACAGTAGGGATATAGAAGATTAAAACAACCTGATTAAACAGTCTGATCTAATATATAGAGAACAGCACAGCCAACAACTACAGAATATATGTACTTTTCAAGTACACATGGACCACTCACTGAAATTTACATTTGCCTGGCTATAAGTATGTCAAAATAATTTTGAGAAGATTGAAATTATACACATCATGTTCTCTAACCACAATGGAATTAACCTAGAAATCAATCACAAAAAGATAAATTTAAAAATCCTCAAATGTTTAGAACTTAAGCATACACTTCTAAAAATACTGTGGATCAAAGGAGAAATCACAATGGAATTGGAAAATATTTTGATCAAATGATAGCAAAAACATAGCATATCAAAATTTGTGAGATGCAGTTAAAGCATACTTTCAGGAACAATTACATTTCAACTTATTATAATACAACAATTATTAAGACAAAGTGAATTTTGTGCAAGGATAGACGTATAGACCAACGGACTATAACTGAGTCCAGAAACAGATCTACACACAACCAATCACTTGATTTATGACAAAGGTGCCCCAGTGCAGTGGGAAAAGGATGGTCTTTTCAATAATGGTACACCATCAATTGGAATTCCATATGGAAACAACAAATTAATATTGACTCCTACCTCACACCTCACATACACAAAAATAAACTTCAGATGGATTGTAGAGCTAAATTTGAAAATCCAACAATAAAATTTAATCTAGGAGACAGCATAGTAGAATATCTTCATGATCTTGGTGTAGATGCCATGGTAGATAGACAGAAACAAAAACCAAAAATTAAAAAGAAAAAGACTGACATCACATTATAAAAGAATTATTAGTGACAAAAGAAATTTCGATGCTATATTGTGAAAAACAAGTTATAAAACTATAATTTCATTGTAATCTCAATTTTAAAAAATATATTTGTATCATGTCATATACGTGCAAATAAAAAAGGATAATCATCAAAATGTGAATAATGTTTATCTCTGCACGATAGGTGTGGGTAATTTTTATTTTCCTCTTTATATATTTCTGTATTTCCAACGTTCCTTATATTGACATATATTATTGTCATAATCACTCAAAATGATTTAATTCCTGTTATGGTCTGAATGTTTGTGTCCCCTCAAAATTCATATGTTGAAATTCTAATGCCCAGTGTGATGGTATTAGTGGGCGGAGCCTTTAGGAGGCTCTTAAATCACGAGGGTGGAGCCTTCATGAATGGGATTAGTGCCTCATAAAAGAGGATCCAGGGAGATCCCTGCCCCCTTCTACCATGTGAGGACACAGCTGGAAGGCATCGGCTATGAACCGGGAAGAGGGCCCTCACCAGAAGGCAACCATGCCAGCGCCTTGATCTTGGAATTCCCAGCCTCTAGAACTGTGAGAAACAAATTTCGGTTGTTATAAGCTACTCAGTCTGTGGTATTTTGCTATAGAGGACTAAATGGGCTAAGACAATCCCCCTTTTTATTTTTTTTATTTTATTTATTTTTTTTAAAGATTTGTTTATTTATTTTCCCCTCAAAGCCCCAGTAGATAGTTGCATGTCATAGCTGCACATTCTTCCAGTTGCTGTATGTGGGACGTGGCCTCAGCATGGCCGGAGAAGCGGTGCGTCGGCGCGCGCCCGGGATCCGAACCCCAGTTCGGAGCGCGCGCACTTAACCGCTAAGCCACGGGGTCGACCCTGACAATCCCCCTTTTTAAAAAGTAACAACTTTACTGACAATTTACTGTGTGGTATTAATCTGATTAAAAAAATCAGAGACAAGCACTTACTGCTGAATGAACACATGACCAAGTCACAACAAACACTCGATATTTAGGTTAGGAAACCAATCTAGACAGATGTTTTTCAATTCTTTAATCCACAAGAGTCATTCTTCTATTAGCATCTTTTCCAAAGGAAATCCACATTTCATCACAAAGACAGAACAAAACATTCGTGTTTTCATCATCCGGGAGCAAGTCACGTCGAGGAAAGCATCAGAGGATGGCAAGTTTATCCAGAGTGGTTACTTTCTATAGCCAAGAAGTGTTCATGAAAAGTGGGGAGATGTGGTTCCCTTCCAGCTTCTGACCCTATCGCAGGGCACTCAGCCACACACCATGGTTACAGCATTTTCTGACAGGACCTTGCAAGAGACAGGACCAGAACTGGCCACAGAGAGAGGAGCAGAGTTTGCGGACTGAGTGAACAGAAGTGTCTCTAGCGGGTGATCTGGGAAAGACAGGTAAAGGAAATGCCCTCTGGCCAGAACCAGAAACGACGAGGGAGAGCAGAGAGAATCAGGAGTGCCAGGAAATGAACTGAATCCTGGGTCTTCACTAGGGAATAAACGGCAAGATTTAAATGCAGAGCCACAGTCTGCCAAAACCAATTTAGAGAAGTTAACGGAATTTGCCCAAGGTCGCACAGTTGGTGAGTAATTGAGCTGAGATCTGAACAAAGCCTGTGTTCTCCCACGGCCCAAACACCTCCTGGTAAATGGAGAAAGGGAGCCAGATGTTCCTTGTTCTTCCAGCTCTACACCACCAGGACACCAAACAGAAGACGGAAGGCTACAGGTGTCTACAGCACTCCTCTTCCAGCACTCTGAATGCCAAAGGCCCAGCAGAAAGCATGACTAAGCCATCTCCCACCCAGGCATTTGTAAAAAGCCGGACAGCAAGAAGGAAAACCAAGGCAGTGTTAGGATGTGTAACTGAAGCCATCAGAGTCATGGTTGAAGACTCTGCTATCAAGGAACAGAGGGGCCTCCAATTTGTACAACACGTGAGGGAGGAGTGAGCTCGCTCATTGTGTGCTTCTGTCCTCTGAAGTTGTGCAACACGCAGCCTTACGAATGGGTAAATAAGTTGAAACAATGCAAGAGGACATCATGGAATATTTCTCAAATATTTGTTTATCCTAAAAACATGCAACATGAGGATAAAAGAAAGAGAAGAAAGAAGGGATGCCATAATTTATCTTGTCAGGGTACCTGCTGGATGCCGGTACTCTGGGAGTTTACTGCCAAAGTAGGAAAGTGACCGTGTCCAAAGTCCTTGCAGGCCACTTTCCTGGAGGCGTTAAAAGAAGCCCAGAACTGACAAGAGCTCTCTGAGTTGAGGACAAATGGCCAGGACATGTATCTCAGACCCCTGCAAGGATTCTCGTCACATGAGGACCATGGCGTGGGACGACTCCTGGACATCTCTCTCTCAATCCAAAAATGCCATCTTCCTCCATGGGACACATTAGTTCCTGGACGTTGTGTGACTACCTGGCTTTTTACACTTGTCTTTTCACCTACATTTGTTTTTATTTCTCAATCTTGTAGCTTTCTGAATTAATCAAATGATAATCATATTATCTTTTTTGTTGATATTTTTCCTTGTTTTTTAAAATAATTTATATTCAATTGCATAAGTAATAAGTACAATCTTGTTGTATTTGTTATGCCAAATAATACACATAGTAGTGTCAAAAATACAATGTCTTCCTTGACTACCACCCCCATCCCACCACTACCATCACCACTGCCCCAATTTCATTCCCCTCTCTGGAGATAAAACACTATAATCAATCTGGTATGTACCTTTCTGGATCTTTTTCATTATATTTAAAAGATGTATGTACCCATAAATATATAAGTACATAGTGATATCTTTTACACAAATGGTGTCTTGTCAAGCATATTGTTCTTCAACCTGCTTTATTAACCCAAAAATCTGTCTTGGATGTCTTTCTGGTAATATACACAGATCTACTTCATTCCTGATAACTGCCGTATAGTTAAAACTGCTGCCTAGCTGTGGTTTGTTCAACCACTCCCCTATAGCCTCCTAGTTTTTTGCTATCACAAACAATGCAGTAACGAACATTCTTGTATGTAAAACTTTGGGCACATGTCCAAGTTCTTTCTTTGGGATAAATTTGCCTTTAATTGGAAGTGCAATTATAACAGCTTCAACAAAACTATCATGCCCCCAAGGCCATACCAATTCACACCCTCACCAACGTAAATGGGAGTGCGGGTTTTCCCAAATCTTCACCACCATTGGATGTTATTGGTTTTCCAGTAAACCCAATGGGCAATTTAATTTCCCTGAGTACTAGTGAGGGTGAGCAGTAATTTTTAAATGTCTGTTTTCTTTGCAATTTCCTATATTTTATTCTGCTACTTTGATGGCTTTGTTTTTTCCAATTAAATGTGGTCCATCTGGAGTTTATTTTAACTGCATATTTTGATATGAGAAAAAACACTAATCTTATTTATTTTTTCCAGACAGGAAGTCAATAATCTGTCCACCATTTATCAAAAATTCGCTTTTTTCCACAGTAATTTAAATTTCCATCTAAAATCTATATAAATCTCCATTTATCATGGGTTAGCTTCTGAACACCCTACTCTCTTCCACTGATCTTTTACTATGCCAGGAATTGTTTTAATTACTAAAGCTTAATTTTGTGTTTAATGTCTAATAGGGTGACATTGGCTGTTTTGTACATTTTCTTTTCCAGATGAATTTCAGAATCAGCTTGACAAATTTCTCAAGAAAATTCCATTAGGATTTATTTAGGTTTCCCTTTCTGTCATTTAGTAAGGTTTTATTGTTTACTTCATATAAATCTTACATAGTTCCTGTTGAATTTCTTTCTAAGTTTTGTTTTTCTTTGTTTGGCTGAGCACATAATATTTGAATTTACATCAGATGTGACTTCACTGCATTGTCAATTAACTACTGCCCTAACCACTCTACAAATAAAATCATCATTTTTGCTAGATATTCTCCAAAATTCACTTAGTCATTGTTAAATTATTGTAGGTCATGCTGTTCAGTTTCCTGGATCTACATTTTGCAATTAATCTAGTCTGTAAACAGATAATGGAATAATCCATGAGAACATTACTAAAGTTTTTTGACTGTGGTGAGTGACTGGCAGACCTGCTTCAAGAAATTTCCTGAGCCAAACCTCTTCTGTACTGGGCCCTCCACCTTGTTTCAGCCAAAGCAGCAATGCTTTTGCTATTTCATACACAAGGGTTCCATACACAATTTCATTTGAAAGCAAACTCCCCTGATGAAAAAAAATTTTCTTGTTTGAAACTCACTGTGTTGTAGTATGAAATTCTGGAGACAATGGGCCATTTGTTCAAGACTGGAACAAATTCAAGGCTGCTTACTAAAGAAACTTCTGGCTGGGCCTG